>NW_012147930.1:3943718-4013950 GCF_000956105.1 Propithecus coquereli
ATTTTTAGTAGAGACGGGGTCTCGCTCTTGCTCAGGCTGGTCTCGAACTCCTGAGCTCAAACAATCCGCGCGGCTCGGCCTCCCAGAATGCTAGGATTATAGGCGTGAGCCACCGTGCCTGGCCAATAAGACTATCCTTACAAGTTCAATGACAGAAACTCACAATTGGAATTAAGAAAAAAAGCAGTTGGCTGGCAGATAAATAGGCAAATGAGTCTGAAAGAGCTAATCCTTCAGGATGGGTCCTAACCCATCCAGTGACTAACCGGTACTAAATTTAAATAGACCTAAGCAGCCATTTGCTGACTGGAGGTCACACAAGTACTCTGAGTTCCCCAAAAACCCATGGCTCTGTTTAACTTTGGGACTTTCAGAGCCCGAACCTGAACCAACCAATCAGAGCTCACCTACCTTGGCCAATCAGAGATCAGCTGAGCCAACCAATCAGAACTCAGCAGGTTTGACCTGATAGGGAACCTGGGACGGAACTTTTCCTATAAAAATCAAGCCCTCCCCTCGTTGCACACTGTTCACTGGAATAAAGTCCCTTTCCTCCAAATTCCTTCTCAGAGAAGTTGTGTTCACATTATCTACAGATATACATGTAGCTATGTCAGAATCCTGGGTTTCGGCACCAAAGATGTCAGGGCAGCAGTCTGCCCTCGGTTCTTGTGTGCTCGTGGCCAAAGAATGACCAGACACACTAAAGTGTCAAGTCCAGACTATTATCCCGGGCCTCTACTCCTTTCTTGGAAAAATCACCAGCAAGGCCAATACGCAGGAGTAATCTCAGGCAGGGAGCAGTTTCACAAGAGCAGCTCTTTACAGATCTGTCTCTGCAAGTGAAGAGAGACAGAGCAACTCACTGATTCACTGACCCACTCCTTTGCTTCCTTTTTGGATTGTTTTCCTGTGTTAGCCCAGTATGGAGGAGGGCTCTTGGAAGGTGTAGGATGTTACCAAATGATCAATCAACAGGTGTCCTCAAAATTCCATCTGTATATATGAGCTCTTTCTAAGAAAGCCCACCTGGTGGGGCGTGGGGCGTGGTGAACCACAAGGCAGATTCAAGCTAAGGGCATATTAATTACCCCTAGGTTACTCTAGGTCACTTTCTAAATCTTATTATGTCTGGGCTGGGGAATTCCTAGATTGATAAAGCATTTCCTCCTTCCCCACGTGTAGCGGTGGCTCAGGATACGATTAAGGGTGGGGCAACACCAAAATGGAGTGCCTGTCCTTATCCTTCTTCCCAGGTGGAGCAATTGCCCAAAACAGCACCAAAACAGGCAACCCTTGTCCTGAGAAGAGCTGAAGGTCCTAACTATTTACCTTACATTTATAGATCTGTATCAAGAAAACACTAAGCAGAAGAAATATCTTTAATGAAAAAAAAAAGTAGCATTACAGAGAGTCATATAAGGAGGAAAGAATCAACTCACCAGAAAGATTATCACAATTTGTAGGAACTCATGTGACCGTGATAATATGGCCTCAAAACTTACACTAAAAACATTTTTTCAATGTTTTTTGAAGTAATTCCAAGGAAAAATGGTCAAATCTACAGTTGCAGTGAAGAGTTTAATATACCTCTCTTAGCAAATGATCGAACAAGCAAAAAGACTAACTAAAAGGATTCCAACAATATAAACAAAACAATAAAGCAAGCCTAATCTAATGAGCATATATAGAACCCTGCACTTGACAGTAATAAATGCATTTTCTTTTCAAGTACAGTATACACGGAAGATTTACAGAAATTAACCACACACTAGTTGCTCAGTAATTCTCAGCCAATATTATGGAATCAATATCATACTGACCATATTCTTTGGCCATAAAGCAATAAAACCAGAAGTAAATATCTGAAAATTCAACAAAAAGAAAGCCATATAGTTAGTGCTTCAAAGCTTCTGAAACATCAGTGCAAACAAAGCTTTGTCAGTCAGCATGCTCCCCTTCTCCTCCTGGAAATCATAAAAAAAAGCAATAAGGAGAACCAAAGCCATTTTAAAAACTCCATTTTTTCAGTGAAACTAGAAGACAGATATAACCCATAGACTACCAATTACATATAGAAGCTGCCAAAAGACACTGATTTGGGGCAAAAGCCGCTCAAAGAATTGAAGAAAAGAGGGTGCAGCCAAGGTTAATCTCGAAAAACACCAGCAAAAATGCACTTCCTCAGGGTGAAAGCAAAACAAAAGGCAGCAATAGCATCACTTGTTTGCAACAGTGCGAGTGGAGCTTGGGAAGAGTGAGGGTTTGGCAGCTCTCCTGGGTTCCTGAGTGATTCAGGTAAACCAGGACGCAGGTACCATACAGATGAGTCATGTTTGTCTCTGTGGCCACCAGAATTTGCCTTTCAAGAATAAAAACCACAAACAGTAATAAACATACAAGAACTCAGGGAACATTGTTCCCGTGAGTCTTCCTGAAGAAATTAATAAAGGATGAATCTCAGCCAACCAAGTTAGAGAAATAACAGAAAAAAACATGGATATGATGTTTAAATATAGAACTAAGACATAAACAAATATAAAGATTGAAGTAGGAGACTGTTATATTCCTGACAATGTGGAAAAGATTCAATTAGTAGAAACGAGGCAGGAAAGAGAGAAGAACACATGGAAATTAGAGTAAGTTTGTTAATGTTTAATCCAAAATAGCTGGAAGTTTTTAAATATAGCTTAGAGCTAATAAAGTAATTAAAAGTATAAGCATACAACACTATGAATAATATTATTAATAAATGTAAAATAGGTGGTTGAGGAGTAGGATTAGGGAGAAAAAGGAAACAAGCTAATTTTATGATTTCTCTTAGAAGGAAACTAATAGATATTCTTTACGGAAATAGAGTTCCAAAGTAATTATATGATGGCATAAAAGTAACCTCTGAATAAAAATGCCAACTTTACTAATTATCAAAAGAATTAAGCAAAGAAACAAAGCAATTATTTGATATAGTTAATATTTTTAATAGAGTTTATTTTTAGAGCAGTGTTAGGTTCACAGCAAAACTGAATGGAAAGTACAGAGAATCCCTATATATCCCCTGCATACTCACAGTCTCTCACACCATCAACATCTTGCACCAGACAGGTGCATTTGTTACAATCAGTGAACCTACATTGACACATCATCATCACCCAAAGCCCATAGTTTATATTAGGGCTCACTCTTGGCATTGCACATTCTGTGGGTTTGGACAAATGTATAATGATATATTATCCACCATTACAGTATCATTCAGAGCAATTTCACTGCCCCCCAAATCCTCTGTGCTCCACCTATTCATCACTCCATCCCCCACTGCCTTTTACCATATGGTAAGACAAACTGCCTTAATAATATCTTTAAAACATAAAAACAGAAAGCAAAACATTAAACAATATGATACAATTAAGACCAAACATCACTTTCATATTAATAAATGTAAAAGGGCTATTATCAGAAACAGATTTTCAGATCAGATCACAAAACAAAATCTTATTGTTTAGTCTTAAAGAAAAAGAAAACCCCTGCCTAAAATTTAGCATGCAGCCAACACACAGACCCTTCGTAGGTTTGCTCTTGGGAGACAGCTATCTCGACTAGAGTAGCCAGTAGGCACTGTGATTTATAATGAAATTTGATCTTGCTCCCACTCACGCACAATGGAGAGGATTCAAAAGCCAGATTGCAGCACACCTGGGCAGTCTAGAAAGTCAGCTCTGGTCACTCACCTTCCTTGAGTTCTAATTGCCTCACCCTCCCGGAAGTCCCTATCTCACCTTCACCTGGACCTTCATCCTGCTCCTATTCCTGTCTCCTAATCCTTAAGTATGATCACAGGTACCATGCCAAGAATTTACTCCTCTTAGAAGCATAAGCATTTGGATAAGACACTCTTTAAAAGACTTCAACAATGAGTTACCACTTCACACCCACTAGGATGGTTACCAAAAAACAAAACAAAAAAATATCAAATGTTGGCAAGATGTGGAGAAATCAGAAATCTCTTGCACTGTTGGTGGGAACATATAATAAAATGGGGCAACCAGTATGGAAAACAGTATGATAGTTCCTCAAAAAATTAAACACAGAATTACTGTATGATCCAGCAATTCTGAGTACACACCCGAAAGAACTGAAGGTAGGATTTGAACAGATATTTGCTCATCCACGTTCACCGCAGCATCATTCCCAACAGCCCAAAGGTAGAAGCAACTCGGATGTCCATCGACAGATGGATGGATGAACAAAATGTGGTATATCCATACAAGGGACTATTACTCAGCTTTGAAAAGGAAGGAAACTCTGACACATGCTACAACATGCATGAACCTTAAAGACATTATGAGAAGTGAAAACAGACAGTCATAAAAAGGAATGAGGAGTTAGTGTTCAAAGTATACAGAATTTCAGATGGGTGAGATGAAAAGCCCTAGAGATGGATGGTGTTGATGGTTGCACAACAGTGAAAAAGTGCTTAATGCCATGGAACTGCACACTTAAAAATGGTTAAAAGGGTAAATTTTATGTTACACATATTTTACCACAATACAAAAAAAAGAGACTTCAGTACTTCAATCTTGAATGGCTGGATTTGGAGCTCAAGGCAGATAGAGGGGAAGAAAATTTTTAACAATACAAGGGAGAGGGTGGTCTCATTCATTTAATAACTGTTAAGCACCTACTCTGTACCTTACACCAGTTCCTGGTGCCAAAAAGATTGGGGACCCCTGCAACAACTATCTATCCAGTTTTTATGGAGCACAATAAACCTGGCGAGCAGTTCGTACCTTCTGAGGAGTAGTCATATTAGAAGGAGGTGCTTTCAACCCAGTAACATTTTCAAGCTTTCATGAATAGAGGAGACATTAGCCTAAAAATTGGGTGTTTGATATATGAACTTAGCTTTCCTTTCAAAAGAAATATGTATGCAAAATCTTTTCTCCCTTAAGCCATAGGTAGGGAATCTCATTTATAATGTTAGCTGGCTTGTTGCAAGATGCATAGAGTAACCTGGAAAGGGTAGCATCTTCCTTTGTTAGCTCCCCTGTTCAGGTGGGGTGGGGTGGGACATGGAGCCTATTTTCCTTGATATAAACATTTCTTTTCATAGACGGCAAAATGAGGTTGAAAATGAATATAGAGTTCTTAGTATAACATTTCCTTCTTTGGTTTAAGAAAGAAGGCTTCTTTGGTTTGGCATCACTAATATCATGTATGGTCCAAGAAGAGGAATATTTTTCTAGATTTTCATTCCAGTACCTTCTACCATCCCTGGAAGAAGAAAGTCATTGTGATCTACTCACCACTACACAAGCACTTGTGGGCAGTTATTGCTATTATGGTATTTATGAATTTGGGAATTCAGAAAGGTCTCTGGAAGTTCCTTCTCAAACGTCAGGAATCTCCTATATTCTGGGCAACATTTTTTTTAGCAAATGGAGCCTGTCTTGTTATTTAAACTATTTCACTTGGATATGTCAGATCTTCCCTCCTTGGCACTAACTCCCCAGTCAGATGAGGGTTGCGTAGCCAAGTATTAAGTACCACTTTATATTTCTGTTTCTCTGAGTGTCAGCCTAATAAACCACAGCATATCAACATGTCCTTTTCTGGGTCTAAATTACCAAGCAAAGGCCTCCAGAAAGAGGTGTATGGCCATGTTGTAAAAAAATAAGTAAACTGTATAACAATTGATAAAAATCTATGGAGGTTTGACACAAAATAATGATGTTTCCAAATAGCAAAGAAAAACCAAATATCAACAATTGAGAGATATTATAAATAATATTGAGGGGAGATTTTAATCATATTTAAAGGGACTTTTTTCTCCTAAATTAAATAGTAAAATATGTTCAATGTTAAAAAATAATAATAAACACAAAAAAACTCCCCCAAAAGTTACTTTTAATTCTAGTCTCAGAGAAAACATCATTAATATTTCAGTGTATGTCCTTTCAATATTTTAAATGTTTATGAAGTGTAATTACATATACATATATTTTTAGAGATGTAAACCACGGTTTTGCAATTTTTCTTTACTTAGCATTATAAATATTTTCCCATGTCAAGTAACAGTACCCTTTAAAATAATTTTAATGAATGCATAATATTCTTGACCATATATTTATAAATGCAGCACCATAACTTACTTAAACAGATTATTTCTAGCGTTTCACTTTTATAAGCAAAGCTAAGATAAATGTGTTTACACATACATCTTTATGCAACTTTATAATTATTTCCTTAAGATAAATTCATAGAAGTAGAATTATTGTATAAATCACTGCACCTTTGTTTTCAAATTTTTATTTTAAAAAAATGACAAATGCATAGAAAAGTTGTAAAAATAGCACAATGCTGACAATTGGTGATTCCAGATGAAGGGTATTCTCCACATTTACTTTTACTTCTCTCTTATTTTCCCACTTCCTGCCTCCCTAGGCACCCCCATGACATTTCACCCCTATATACTTTAACATCTTTTTCTTAAAAACAAGGTTATCCTCCATAATCACCATAAATTACCAAACTCAGGAAAATGAAGATCAATACCACACTATTCTCTAACGTGCTTGCCATGTTCAATTTCCTCAACTGTTCCAAAAATATCCTTTATATTTTTTCTATCCACAAGCCAATTAAAGATCATGAATTGCATCGAGTTTCCAGGTCCCTGTGGTCTCCCCTTCAACCCAAGCGGTGACCCCAGATTTCTTTTTCATGAAATTGATAGATCTTAGTAAAATATGTTCAATGTTAAAAAATAATAATAAACACAAAAAAACACTCCCCCTAAAAGTTACTTTTAATCCTAGCCACGGCGAAAATGTCATTAATATTTCAGTGTATGTCCTTTCAATATTTTAAATGTTTGTGAATGTGTATAATGACATATATTTTTAGGGATGTATGACTATAAACCACATTGCTTTGCAGAAGGGCCCCTGATTTAGATTTGTTTGATTGTTTGCTCATGATTAGATTCAGGTTAAATCTTTTTTTGGTGGCAGTATTGAATAGGTTGATGTTGTATCCTCAAAGTATCACATCAGGAGACACATGATGTCAGTGTGTTCCATTATGGTTGGTGGTGAGTTTGATCATTTGGTTCAGGTGTTGTCAGCCAGATTTTTTCAATTACAAATGTACCATTTTTCTTCTAAGAAGCAAAGATAATTTGTGGGGTGACATGCACTTTTTTAATGCTTTGGTTACATGTTGCCAAGTTCCCTCTGGAAAGGTTGGCCCATTCCTAAGCAATAAATAGGAGCTGGACAAGTTTAAGGAAGTGTATGTACTTCTATTTGCTTATCAAGAAAGCCAAGAGCTATCAATGGTCCATTCTTTCTCTTTCGGTATGAGAGATGAATGCTTGTGGGTGTGTTTTTTGCTGCTTTTCTATAATTCAAGAGCTTGATAATGAAGAGTCCTGGGTTGCTATGATTTGAGTCTAACTCTAATAAGATGTTCTCAACTATCATATCTCCTTATTTTCCCTGGACCTCACACCTAGCTGTGGCCACATTTAACTCTTTCCACCCTTACTTCCTGGGAGTTTGCATCCCATCTGATCCCAATGTTGTCTCTCTGATCTTTGCCTGTCCTGACTTTTTGATGGCATCTCATTGCTCCTACACACTGTCAGAGTTCTCAGTCCACACAGAGTCCCATCCGGCAAGAAGCTCTTTCCCTCATTCCAGGATCCGATTTCCATGGCAGATTCTGGCTTCAAAAGACTCTGACGTGGAGCCTGGCTGAGACCAGCAAATATGCTTGAAACTTACTTGCTAGATTAGGAAGTGAATGACCTCAAGTGAGATATGGTAGAAAGGCATTGGTTTTCTAAAACTTGTTTCCAATTTTTCCCTTATCCTACAGAGCAGAGAGAGAGAAACTTGTTTTTCAGTTGTTGAACTAAATTACATACATAATTAGACTGCAGGACTCTTGTTAGACCATCTCTCTGAATTTGATTTGACTATAAGGAATACATAAATTTTCTCCATCTCATTCTCCCCTAGGGTCAGGTGCTCTACTCACAGCCCCTTCTCCCTCTACCACCCCTTCATTTCCACTTATGTTCCCCACACAAGCTACTGATCCTATCTCCCAACTCTGAACCCCAGACTTATCATGCCCTATCCACTCCTTTCATGAAGCCAAGTGTCAGCTCAATACTCAAAATGCTGGCTCAATCCCAAACTCAGTCCATCCTGGGGTCTGACTGACTGTGGCCTGGCTCCTGGTACTTGGGTCCCTGACCTCCAATGTCCAGTTATTGTTCTGTCCTTCCTACAGGCATCCTGTTTGCTGACCCTCTGCCCGACTTCGATTCAGAACACACATTTTCCTAACCTGGTTGGCCTGCTTTGATATGAATGTTTGTTAATGTTCTAGTGATAAGTGACTAATTCATGGTCAAGCAATTAACCTGATAATATAGTTTTCCATTGCAAGAATAATAAGCCAAATATATCTGGCCCATTTTTTCATATCCTAGATATATTAAAACAGGAGTTGGCAACTTCTGTAAAGAACCAAGTAGTAAATATTTTGGACTTTGCAGGCCAAGTGGTAAAATTGAGGATATTTTTTAGGTATCGTACAAGAAATAAAACAAATTTCTACTAATTTTTATGAATTAAATTCAAATTATAATAATAATTGAATACTTTTTTCCAAATATAGGTCTACTATTAAGAAGAATAAAATTCTTTTTTGAAGAGTGGGTAATGCTCCACTTAATTGGGATTAGTGTTTCCTATCACCAAAATCAATTGGAAATGTTCATCTGTTAGTGTTTATCGGTAATGAGAGATGATGTATTTCATCTTTGAAAAATGTCTTTTCACACAAGTAGGAAATGCCAGATACTGCTATAAATCCATGAACATATGATTTTAATTGACGATATTCATCAGCTGAAAGGGATATTTTAGTATTCTATTAGATTCTTCTCTTCATAGTCTGTCACCACATTGCAGACGGATCACTTCCAGTTGAAAGCTAGGTGGAAGCTCCTCAATTCCACAGTTAAATAGATTTTTGAAGTATGTAAATTTCCTTTGCTCTTGCATCAAGGTCCAAAAAATGCTGCTGGAACCATAGTTTGAGTTTAGAAATTATATCCACTGCAAAATTGTGTAGAAATAGAGGTCTTACTTCTTGCTTTAACTTTTGACATCAGCACAAGTATATAAAGCAGCGTGACATTATTTGTGATCCAAATAACATTAGTACTTGTCAAAATTACTTTACAGCAATGTAAGTTTCACAGACAAACACCGTTTTGCCTTGTAATTTTAGATTTAATTCATTTAAAAATGTTATCAAGTCTGCAACACAAACTAATTTCCAAAGCCATGTAGTGTTCCATAATAGCGGTTGAAGGTAGTTCTTCTCATTCAAAAAAATTTTGCTCTTGACCCTAAAACTTTACCTCTGTTCAGCCATCAAACTTCTATGGGTTAAACGAGTCAGGTCATTCAGCTTTTATTTCTGACAACATTTTACAGAATTGACAATGATTAAGTCTACAAGAGCAAATGAAATTTAACATTGTAATTAGTGGTTCAATAACATATTATCCATAAAAATATTTTCTGCGTAGTACTTGCTAATTATAAAATCAATAACCATTGGCTTTAAACACTTTGCATTTTCATGAGTTTTGACTTTTTCTGCTTCACACATATTTTAGCATCATCAGTTGTAACACATCTTATCAGATTCCACTTCAGGTTGTACTTAGTGTTTTCTCAACTTCTTTGAGCATATTCTCATCAGTAGTTTTCTAAGTAGACAATTTGTTGTAGAGGCTAATTTTTTATCACTTTAACTCAGTATTGAGTCCATACACAACTAAGCAGGATTCGTAACATCTGTCAACTCATCAAGAACCAAGAGAAAATACTCAAAATAATTTGCTTTGTTTTTTGATATTGCTATTGCTCTCAAATTCCTCAACACTTTCAGCAACTATTCTTGCTGAAAAGCTGATAGTCTTAAACAAGGTTATTTTCTCTGGACACATTCCTTTGGCTGCCAAATCAAACACAATGTAATTAACTTACTATCGATAAACAGCTTTCCTTGCTTGGTTAACAAATGATGTTGCAGCATCATTTTCATTATTTATTTTTGTGAAGAAATTCTACTCTGATAACATATTCTATTTGAAATTCTATAATTTTTTAGACCATTGCTTTTCTGTGAGTTAGAAACATTGTGATGAGTGCTTACTCTGGTTATGATGATTCACAACTATAGTGTCATCCAATGAGAAATACAATTCTTTGTCATCTAATTCAATAACAAAATAATTAATGCTTTGTTGTGCCTTAAAAGTGTGAAATTCAAAGTCCTCTTTTTCTTTCCTTTTTTATTTTTACTTTTTGGCTTGTTTTGTTTTGACATAATGGGTATGTTTTAGGTAATAAAACAAATAAATAAAATGTCATGGCACGGTGATATATACAACACCTGAAACACTGTCAAGTTATAACTGAGTTCACTGTGATTTATAATGAGCTGAGCAGCAGTGTGAAGCAATGAGGACTCCATATGGTCTGCCATGGCTGCGCACCTCTGCCATCGTAGCCCAGAAGCAACCACAGACCAGCATGGAAATGAATGAGCATGGCTATATTCCAACAGAACCTTATGTATGGACACTGGAATTTGAAATTCATACACTTTGCATGCATCACAAAATATTACTCTTCTTTTAAATCTTTTTCAGCCATATAAAAACATAAAAACCATTCTTAGCCCCCAGGCCGTACAAAAACAAGTGGTAAGCTTGATTTGGTCCATGGGCTGTAACTTACTGACCCTTGTATGAAAACACACAGCAAGCCAGCAACAGTTGAAAGTATATAATGTCTGGTGACATTATATCTTTGCCAAAGTGGGTTTTGATATTTACTCTGATAAAAAGCAAGCACACACAAAAATAAAGATGGAGCACAAAGTGAGGGTGGTGGCATCTCATCTGATTTCGACATTTGAGAAGTTGTGCAGTGGTGGGTCCAAGAGGCTCTCACATCCCATTGGTAATTGTGGTTATTTAAGAATAAAATATATTATTTTTCAATTTATGTATTTTTATCAAATGACCACTAAATTGGCAGGCCATAAATGTTTATTAATTTATTATAACATCTCTACTTAATAAACAGAATTGTTAGATATATTGAGCCTCAGGAAACCAGGAAAAATTACTGAGACTATGAACCTAACAAGTTTGGGAACCTCTCATCTGGACTCTGACTTAAGTCAGGGCCAGCTCCTTCCAAATTAGGCAGGGGTCTCTTTGGGGAAGCCCAGCATTCTCCAATACAAGTCAAAATCTTCAATCCAGGAGAAGGGAGTAAGGACCCCTCTGCCTGGGACTTTTCTTTCCTAATAACTTAAAATCTATGGGGGGAAAAAATGGTAAAATAGAAATACCTCAAAGAAAGTAGGTGACAATAACAGAAGGAAAAGAAAATAGAAAAATGAAGAAGGGGAGTCAATAGTTCTACACCATTGTATGTTTTTGTTTTTCCTTTCCCTAGATTCCCCTGCCTTCTCTACAGCGTGTTTCCCTATCAATTCTAATCCCAGGCTTGTTTGTTTATTTGCTTAGGCTGTTACAGTAGAATTTAGTTTTATTGAATTCTCAGCATGAAAACAATCCTTGCTGAAAGCAAAATTGTGTATAAAAGTCTCTCTTGCTTCTAGACAGTGGTATGTCCAGCCTCCGTGAGTGAGCCTAATCCCTTTCCAGTGGGTGGGCTGCTGGAATTAAATTAGGGAAGGGACATCTGCCCTCCTGTGGAATTGTTTACAGTGCCTAGACACATCCATGGCCACAGAGAAGTGAAGAGTGAAAGCAGAAGCAGGCAGAGCCGTGAGAGAACTCATCCATTCACATACTTATTCCAGATCCATTCCTCCCTTCTTTCCGTGAAGACCTGGCCCCCTCTGCGATCTGGAGCACCAGAGAGTCCTGGGAACACTTATTCCTTCTAGTACATCCACACTTCAGCCACGTCAAGTTGCCACATACCCCCCAAATGCAGCATCCCATGCCATGCCCTCTACCCTTCTCTCCCGTCCATCTGATGGAAATCTAGTCGTCTTCCAAGAGCAAGCATGGGGGCCCTTGACCTCCTTAAGCCAAATAAATGAATCCTCCTTTCATGCCACCGCTAAAGCTGCTGCTGCCAAACTTCGGTTTTATATTAGCCACAGTGAATTGCAATCGTCTCCACTGTCAGGCTTTGACCTTTTGGAAGACAAGGCTCTGTCTCTTTTATCTTTGTCTCACAATTGCCTAGAATAGTTGCTGGCACATAGGAGACACTGGATGAATATCTGTTGATTGAATAAATGAATAATTGAATGCTGTCAGCGTCTCCGTGGAGCCCTGTGCTGCTTTTGAGGGAGGCTTACGAGGCGGTCAGCCCTCCAACTCTATGACAGGTAGCTTTGATTCAGCACTTTAGAGCTTACGGTACTCTTTCAATCACATGAATCCATTTAGTTTCTCTAACAACTTGAGACAAAGAAAGTATCGTTATGGCCATTTTAATACAACTTCTAAAATGAAGTTCAGAAACATTATAAGACCTAACTAAGGACATGGTTAGTTATTGGCGGGTATGGACCTTGAATCCAGTCTTGGTGAAGACTAGTTCATAGTCCTTCCTTCAATAATAACCTTTTCTCTATCACACCATAAGTGCCACGCCAGTAGGCTCTTCCTCCTACCTTGCGCCAGAGTTGCTTAAGGCAGTGTCTCAGCTAGGACTTCTTGGTTATAAATAACTGAAACTGCCTCAGACTAACTTAAGCAAATGACATTTATTATAAGCATGTTGGGGGTTCATAAAATCTATAAAAGGCTAAAGAAACGGGCAGCCCACCAAGGAAAGTGAGATGCTGGAATCATAGCAACTACACTGCAGCAAAAGCAGATGAGGCGGCACACCCAGACTGGGATGGGTCTGTGGCAGAGGCTTCCTGCATCCTCAAGTCACTCTCACCAGCCTCAAAGTTCTGGGAGACAATCCAACCAGCCAACGCCAGTCACTTGCTCCTGTCCACCTGTTCGTGGTAGAAGGGAAAGGACCCAGCCTCTTCAGCTTCCACAGTGGGAAAAAAGCATCCACACTTACTGTTCCCTGTGAATAATTCCCCAAAAGGGAATGTGAGTGGGGTTAGAAAGTGGGAAAAATACTAGGCAATAATAAACAAACAAATAAATGGTTACTATTATTTATTTGGAGCATTTTACATAGAAGAGAAACAGAAAGGTGAGTGTGTTTATGTTGACTGTTTTTCTGAATCGAACTATAAATCCAATATCTATATTTAAAAGACAAAAAATAGATGCTCTCAACTCACATATAAAATGTCGAGATATGAAAGATTTCAGGCTGCCATGACACAGAAGCTTAACAAAATTTCTTTCTGGCTTTCTTTCTTGCCTTAGTTATTTATTTTTTTCCAGCTTTCTTTAAGTATAATTGACAAATATTTTTTTTTAAAATGTACCTACCCTCCATTATGTGGCATGGTTACCTAAACTTGAGGACTTATATCTCTAAAAATCTTTCCTAATTTGATAATTTTTTTAATCAATAAAATTTTCTGGGTTTTATTTGCTTGACTCCGGCAAGTTTGCTTTCAGAATATCAGGACGCTTTGGTAATTAAGTTTCTTCCCATTTTTTTGCTTCCCCCCAGCTTTGCAATACCCAGAATCTACTGAAATTCCAGACCCCCTTGAAATCACAATTAGGTCTCCATTTCTCATGTGCCTGTAACCTTGTTGTAACCTTCAATAATTTCTAATTTAGGGTTATGTTTTCTTGGTTTGAGGCATTACTGTGGAGTTTGTTTTGTTGAATGGTGTTTGTCGAGACTGGCTACAACAAAGAAGCAACTCTGGACACTGCTCAAGTTTCTATTGATCAGCGAAATTGGTGGGGGGGGGGATCAATATTTAGCAATTTCTTTTTCTTTCCAAAATATTGAAGGAAAGAATGACATGTGGTCAGTTATTTACTACTCCAATTGGTACATAGCAGTTAAAAGCTTAACCCACAGTCACTTAATCTTTTCGTGCTTTAATGAAGCTCCTGCACTGGCTTCAGCATCAGGTCAATTTGACTGATTACCATGGGACTTGCCATAGTTACCTACTACCCTTACTTGCTTAATTCCAGAAACTGGAAAGTGACTTTGGAAGGCAGCTTTAAGAAGAAGACTATCGTCCTCTATAGTCTAACCACCACCCCACCATACCCCACCACCCTCTTTAAGAAACAGGAGATAGGGCTGGAGGCAGGTGGGCTGCAGCAGATATTCTGACATCCATAAAATATGCATAAAGCACCCATTATATGTTAGGTATTTATTTAAACCATATGAAATTGCCACTTTTGTGAGCTAAAAATAGTTAAATATCGGTAATTTTATACAGTTGAATCTAAATAAAGCTGCCTGAGCTCTGAGGATACAGCGGAGAGGGGGGCAGATGTTGTCCTTGCCCTTATGGCAGAGAAAATAGGCATCAAACGTCATTACATTATACATACATTATTCAACTATGTCACAGGCTCTGCCCCAAGAGCAGGTAACAAAAGAACTTTCAATTGAGGGTTGTTTGGAGACAGCTTCTCTGCAGAAGTGACCTGGGGCTGCATTCTGAACAACGAGCATGTGACTGAGCAGAGGTGAGGGACTGAGGACATTTCAGGGTGAGGGACCACCCCAGAAGGGCCTGGGGAGGTGCAGGAGGATTCATCAGGACACCGCATAGGTCCCTGAGAGGCAGTAGCCCTCGAGTAAAACTGCCAATGAAACATTATAGAATTCTGAATATTTTATAACGGCATTTATCTCTAGGAGCAAGAAAAATGCTATGATTGATGGAAAGACCAAATAGAATTAGATATGACGTCAATAACTTTGTGTGGCACTAAAATGTCTTACGGAATTAATTCAGAGTTTACAAAATGGAGGTTCAGGTTCCACCTGAGGTAGGAAATTTTACCATTTAGAGATTAAATCATAGTGATTATTCAGGTGTAATGAACAGAACAGGAGGAAGCCAAAAATCAATCTTTCTATCAAGATTCACTAGGCTGCTTTCAAGCTTTTGTTTTTCATCAAATGTATGTTTGAAGTTATTTTCCCCCCAGATGAATTAATTCACCATTTCCTGGTTTAAAATATTTCCTTTCCGTGAAGTTGTTTTTATTCCTTGTCTGCCATTACCAAGGATGTTCATCTAAAATGGGGCCCTCTGACACAAATTTACACATACCTCTTCCAAAATTCAGGTTCATTTTGGGGGCCAGAAGCTTTTCTTACATAGGAAATCCACATAGCAAAGTGATTAAAAACAAAAACTAACAAAAAAAAACCTGGGCTTTGGAATCAGCAGCCTTGGCTCCGATTCTCACTACTGTGTAATGTGACTTTGTACAAGACACTTGATCTCTCTAAGCCACAATTTTTTTTTAATTTAAAAAAGAAAGATAATAAAAAAATCTACATAATAGAGTTTTTATGAGCAGTAAATGTGATACTGCATATTTTCACTTAACAAAAGTCTGGCATGTATTGTGCTTAATAAACAGCAATTATTATTTTGTTAAATATTACATGCAACTCTTCATGATTTTTCTGAATAACATAACAATAATTACGTTTATTGAACTTATTCTCTTGGGCACTGCTCTGGAAATGTTACATGTATTATCTCATTATTTTAAACCCCTTCAAAGTTGATCTTCTCTTTATCAGTTTTGCAAATGAGACAGGATAGTACAGTTTTAAGAGTACAGTTTTCACAGCCAGAAAGACCTGAGTTCCATTGCTGATTCTATCATTTACTAGTAGTGAGCCCTTACACCAGTTGTTTAGTCTCTCCAGGTCTTAGTTCTCTCATCTGAAAAATGGGTTATACTAACCATAAGCTTACAACGACCTTGTGGCAACTGAATGTGACCATATAAGTAAATTACAGCTGCTTGTGCACAGTAAGCATCAACACATTTTGCAATTTTTATTATTTTCGCAAGGAAAGTGAGGCTCCAAGAGAATAAATAGTTTACCCAAGGCAGCAAGTGTCAAAGCCAAGATCCAAAGGCAGGTGTAAGCCCAAAGTCCATGTTCTTTCAAGGATATAAGTTGAGTAAGAAACCTTAACCCTTGTTATTCTAAATACTGAGAAGCTTGTCTACTTGCCCTTACTGTTGGATACAAGCTGGCTAATAGGTTGTGGTCATTCAGCTGCCTTATTCACTAGATGTATCAGCTATCTTTTTTCCCCTAAGGGTGGTTACTTACGCCTTACAAAGTCATCTATCTGCACTCCAGGCCTTGGCAATAAGAAACGGGATAAGGGACAAGCCAGGGAGATAAAATGAGAACAAGAATTGGCTGCCCTCACACAAAATCCAGCATTTTAATAATAGTGATATGAACATGCTGAAAAAATAAGGGCTTTTATGCTTATTAGGAGATACATTATCTTCCAAACAGGGCTTTTGTGCTCATTAGTGTTTTTAATGCCTTAATTGAAATAAAGGTAGGTCAATATTGAACACATTATTATTAGTTACTTATTTCAAATATCTATATCTGCAAGCAGATTATATGGTCAACAGCAAGGTGCTTTAAAATGTGAACTTGAGGTTAAAAGCCATTTTCCCTAATAAAATTAAAAGGAAGAGTTTGTAATAAATAAGCCCAGTCATCCATAGAAGGAATTACCTGCCCTAAGTGATCACATGTGGTCACTGGAAGATGTTGCTTATTATTTAAGAATGTTTATAGTTCATTGTACTTAGTTTGAAGAATAGTGTGGTATCAGGAGGTGAAGTGTTAGACTTATTTAGGTATTATCCATCCTGCTAGATATGTTCGTGTATCTTTTTTCACTGAATTTCCACAACAATTTGGGAAGAGTTCTACTTCACAGGTGAGAAAACACAAGTGCAAAGAGGCCAGGTAATTTGTCCACAAGCACAGTGATGAAATTTGAGTCAAAGTCTGACTCCAGATCCCATAACCTTTCAATAGAAAAGTAAGAATTCTAATGTCTCCAATGCTGTCTGTGGAAAAGGACATTCTCAGTGGCAGATCCTGGTTCACTTAGGAGGTAAATTCTCTGTAGCAAAGTTGGAGTTCTCAAGTCATCATTGCCTGGGAGTTGCCGGCCAGGGGCGTCATCAGTTGCTCAGGTTCCCTCAGAACCAAGCAAACTTCGGCTTTCACGTCAGTGCCCATGTGTCTTCTCCAGCAGGGAATATGCCAGTCCCCTCAGAACTTCTGTGTCCATGGTTAATTAGCAAACATTCACTCCAATTTACCCAGCACCTTCGTGCTAGCTTGATCACCATGAGTCATTCTCCTGACTGTGAGTTCCCAAGGAAAATGGAGTTTCTGGGCCTAGGAGAGCTTCTCTGTGGCATCTCAGTCACATCTGCCTGTGGCAGCTTTCAGTTCTGGTGACAGAGCAATTCCAACTTCACATTTGTCTAGGTGAGTCTCTGTCAGACATGTCCAGTTAATCAGTATAAAGTCAGATCCTCCCAACACTCAAGTGGCACTTACACACTCAATAGCCCCATAAAGAATTCAACCAATATTTCCAAGTATCTATGGCCCAGACACTATACTAAGCACTATGGGTTATTTAGACTCTAATTGAAAGATGAATTACAGTCCATCCTTGCCCTTAAGGAAACCACAGTTTAGTATAGAAG
Source organism: Propithecus coquereli (assembly GCF_000956105.1). Lineage (NCBI taxonomy): Eukaryota > Metazoa > Chordata > Mammalia > Primates > Indriidae > Propithecus > Propithecus coquereli. The sequence continues at coordinate 3,961,483 of NW_012147930.1, forward strand.
CTCACAACTTGTCATCACAAGATCAAAACTCATCTGAAGAAAGCAGGGAGGTCAGTTTTGTGTAGAACAGAACATAGGGACATCTGGTTCAACAGCCCTAACATAACCGAAGGCCACCTCAAGAAGCAAATGTAAAACCCTGTGCCAAGCGAAGGGAGAGGCCACCATGTTACTGTCAGGTGGAGGCAGAAGGCTGGATTCCCTATTCAGTCTCTGTTGACACCCTGAAGCAGGAGGACTCCTCATTACTGCTGGAGGGAGGGTGGGAGGTTCCGCTGCCCCCTCTGGACTTTTGCTGATACCACCCTGCCACCATGATGCTCCTCAGGCCCTGAGGTCACTAGCCATCTGCTTTCTTCCACCTTCCAGAGGCTTCTTCTGTTTGTTTTATATATAATATCCAGGGGTTTTAGTTGACTTAGCAGGAAGAATAGAAAAAAGTACTTCTGCTCCATCTTCCAGAAACCACATGTCAATCCAAGGCAAGCTTCCTCTCTAGGGATCCACTTGACCAGGGCTGAAGGTGGAGTGAAGCTTATGTCTTGCCTGTCATGAAGATGACCCCGTGGGTTTCTTCTCCCACCCTCTCTTGGCCTCACTCTCACAGCAGAACCATATGCTGTGACAACTATCCAGTTCCTGGAAAGGTGGACAGGCCCCAGGATGAGAAAACAGTCATTCATCTCCGAATTTAATTTTGCTCTCTCCAACTACCAGAATAATAAGCCATATGCTGTACTGTATTCCTGGCTAATAACCAGCAAGGAGGAAATGAGCACATTTATGAATTATGCTGTTGATGTTCTTCAATTTGCAAATCCAAGTGTTATTTTAAGTACTACCTCTGCCAAAATAATCATTTCCCACCAGTGATGTTTCATTTTGAATACAACCTTAGAAATTGTCTTCTTTATATTACACATTCATCTTTACATTTTTAATCTACTTTTAACCTACAAACTTTAATGTTTCAATGACTGCCTATGTACAAGAATCAATGCAGCATCAGCTAGCTAGGAAATGCACTTGTTTGCCCATGTGCAGTGAAAACAGAAAAGCAGTTATTACCAAGGTCTACTTGGATAGTCAGTGTCTTTTTAAATATATCAAATAATAGTGATGGCATAAAATTAAAGCAAATGTAGATGTATTACTGAAAAAATTGCTTTTGAAGTAGAGGTCAATGCTAAATCCTCACAAATACAAAATAAAATAACAAAACATTCTGATAAATGAAAAAAATTAAAAATCAGAAGCTAAACAGAAAACTTTGATTTACTCTTTATTCTTCAGTGTCTTTAGGTTTTGGCTCTTCTACATAACCATTGATAACTGCACATTCTGGTTCCTTTTCCATAAGCTTCTGAATTATACCATCTTTGTTATCACGGATTGTTAATGTACAAACCTTGAAAATCTACTTATTGCTCGAGAAACACTCAAGCCTTTTTCCTGCCTTTCCATACAACTGAGAAACATCCACGAGTTCAAAGTGGGAGTGATGGTTAGCCACGTACATGGACTATGGCCCAACAGACACGATGGACCACAACAACATGCGCCACTGAGGGTAGGCAGATGCCAGCAAAGGGAGACCCACGCAGACCACTATCAGAATGTCTTGAAATCTCCACAAGAACAATGGGTCTAACTTGATGTCTTGAAGCTGTGAGTAGACTACCTAAAAATGAAATGCTCCTACCTTTTCACTAAATGTAGCAAATTAACAAAAAATCTATAATGGCTTCTGTTCTGCTTTCAGCTTAAATTTCAATACCTTTTCTTATTGTTTGTTGCCTTTTCTAATACCACTCACTACCTGATCCACAAAAAGCCTCATAAGGAGACAAGCCAATCTATGGACTCTCTGTCCCTTCAACATGCCATCTGCATGCTCACCTTCATGCATTCACATTGTTGCATTTGTCTATTCCCAAGTACATGTGAGGCATCTGCTATCTGCCAGGCATAGTGCTAAGGGGGAGGATGAAGGTGGATAAAACAGGACCTGGAGCTGCATGCCTTTGCTCATCATTCTCCTTTATTCTGATACAGTTCGTAGAAACCTCCTCCCTGCCCAAACCCCACCCTTCTCCAGAAGTTCTATTTCTTCCATGAAAAGCATGCTCTGGTCTCCTGCACCACTTCCATGCATAAAGGAGCTGAGACCACACACAGGTTCTTAGGATGCTATCAACTAGTATCAAGCATGTATATCTGTCAACCCCCACCGATTGCAAGGGGCTTTTTAGAAGAGGATTCACGTCCCACAGCGAGTTGTAGAGTGAAGGTTCAAACCCCAAACTCTAGAAGACAAAGTATCCTCCCTCTGGAGAAGTGAGATTGTCAAGTTTTATCCCTGGGAAAGGGTGAGGCAATTAACACTTCTTGAGCAACTGCCCTCTGAATCAATGTCTCATTTAATCCTTTCAGCTATCCTAACACTAAATACTATTATTCATTTTTTTTTATCTTTTTTATTGTGGTAAAACACATGCAACAACAAAATTACCATTTTTTAACAGTTTTCAAACGTACAGTTCAATGGCATTAAGTACATTCACATTGTTGTGCAGCCATCACCGCCATCCATCTTCCCAAACTGAAACTTCGTCTCCATTAAACACTAACTCCCCACCCTTCCTTCCACCAGCCCCTGCCACCCCCCATTCTACTATCTGTCTCTTTGAATTTGACATTTCTTGAGCAACTGCTATGCCCTTTGAGTCAGTATCTCACTTAAGCCTTTCAGCTATCCTAGTAGTAGCTATTATTATATCCATTTTTTATGAATAAAAATGAGGCCCCTAGAGTGCCTCTCTCCACCGTGACAGGCGTACAAGAGGAATCGCGCAGCATTTGTCCTTTTATGACTGGCTCATTTCACTTAGCATGATGGCCTCAGGGTTCAACCATGTTGTAGCATCTGTCAGAATTTCCTCCTTTTTAAGGCTGAATAATATTCCACTGTGTGTATAGATCACACTTTGTCCGTTCATCCCTGGATGGACGGTTAAGCTGCTTTTATCTCTTGGTTACTGTGACTAGTGCTGCTGTGAATACCAGTGTACTGTTATCCCCATTTTAAGTTTAACAAAAAACACACAGAAAACTGAGATGTTCTTACCAAGGAATGCCACTTATAATTGCCCACCACAGAGTCTGCCGGCTTTTCCTTCCTTGCAAAAGAAGTGAGTTGCCTACCACATTATACACAAAATATTGAAAAAATGAGACTCCTAGTTAGAAAGAGGTAATCGCTCTACATATGAGATAGCTCGGTCTACATATATTTACAATTTAAATAAAATTACAAATAATTTTAGTTCTCTTTGCAAAGGCTGGAAATTCAATCATTTAAAGTGAACTGACACAACCATCATGAATCTTTCTAGCTACACAAAGGTGACAAATAAGTAGACATAAGCTAGGTGGACTCACCATGTTGAGTCCAAGACGAAAAAATAGAATTCTCCTTCATCAACAACTTTGAGATAGAGAGAGAGAGAGATACTTTGCAATGTCCCTCCTTTATGTGAAAACTTTTGATACAAAGGCTGGAAAAAAGCTATTATGGGTGGGCCAAGGTTCAGTCAAGCTAAATTAGAGATTTCACAAATAAATACAACAGCTCCACCCTGGCATACCCAAGACCTTCTACGCTTTGTACAACTCTTATACCAGGGTCTGACTCCCTGGGGAAGCCAAGTGAATCTAGGGGAGATGCAGGAGAGATGAAGAAACCAACCTTTGCTGAGTGTCTACTATGGGCCAAACTGCTTCTATGTTCTCTAAGTCTCAAAAAAGTAAAAAAAATTCTTGTAGACAGATAATATTAAGCCCATTTGAAGGATCTGAGGACTTAGAAAAGTTGAGCAAATTGGCCAAGACCAACACAATAGTGTTACTAGTAGACAACAGAGAAGAATGTAACCCAGAGTCAGCCCACCGTCCACCGGGGCTCAGGTCCCCATCGTGAATGAAGGCATCACGTGTTTGCCACTTTCCAAGAGTCACTAAGCTAAAAGAAACTTCTGGGTTGCGGGGAAGGGGGTTAAAAAGAGGTCGATTAATGTGTACAAATATACAGTTTGTATTAAGAAAAAAGACCTAGTGTTCAATAGATCAGTAGGGTGACTACAGTTTACAATAATCTATTGTACATTTCAAAATAGCTAGAAGAGAATAATTCAAATGTTTCCAGCATGAAGAAAAGATTAATATTTAAGGTGATGAATATCTCAGTTACACTGATTTGATCTTTGCAAATTATCACATGCACCTCAAAAATAGGTGCATCTGTTATGTATCAAGTAAAAAAAATAAAATTAAAAAAATAAAAAAGTTAAAATCTTAAAAAATAAAAGGAAAAATAAATAAATAAAAGAAACTTCTGGGAAGTAAATTAGTCCAGGAATATGATCAAGGCCACTACAGACAGATCAACACTTCGCATATCTCCTAATGTATGTGTTTATGTAAATGGAGATAAACGAGCCTGATTTACATCAGTCCCTTCAGTTTCGCTTGACTTTGCATAATGAATTTTAACTTTTGACTTTGGGGAGGTGAAATTTAGATACAAAAGTCAAAGCAGTGGGGAAAGCAGACATCAGAAAAGGGAAATATCAATAAGTAAGTCCTTGCCAGCCTCCTGGCAGCTGGGGAAAAAGTAAGGGAGCCAGAGATCCTTAGATCCTAGGGAGGCAAAAGTGAGAAAACAAGTCAGGGATTATGGCAATGGTGAAGCAATTGAAGGCTGAACTAGATAATTTCCAAGGTTTCTTCCCACTCAACAACCTATGATTCTATTATATCAAAAGGGAAAACAGTGGGTGAGAAAGGGGCCCTTTGTAGTGAGACTTCAGTGAGCCCCCAAATATCATACCTTTTTCCTGGGCTCAAAAAGCCAAGCTGAGTCCCTGGATCCTCACTCAGAAAAATGAGCAAATTGGCTCTTTGCCCAGTGAACTTTCATCTCCCAGAACTCAAGGCCACCTCCTGATATCTCGGGAAACAGAAAGTCAATTAAGGTGACTGCTCTCTCCAAAAGGAGAGAAAATATTGGCTCCGTTAGATTCAGATTCAGCTACATTTATCACACATTTCTAAAAGCCAGGTTCTTACAGATGTTCTCATAGCAATTCTGGATGATAAGCACCCCTATTTTTTCCTTTGTAAATGACCTATATTGAGATATAATTTATATACAAAAAATGCACCTATTTTAAGTGTCCAGTTTGATGTGTTTTGACAAATGTATACACCTGTGTAACCCCCAACATAATCAAGATATGGAATAGCTCCATCAACCCATAAAGTTCCTTCCTTCCCCCATCCCAACCCCAGGCAGCCACTGATAGGCTTTCTGTGACTATAAATTATTGTTACCTTTCCTAGACTTCTATATAGACTTCTATATAGACTTCTATATAGACTTCTATATAGACTAAATTATTGTTACCTTTCCTAGACTTCTATATAGACTTCTATATAAATGAAACCATATAGTATATACATATTTGTATACAGTTTCTTTCACTCAATATAAGGTTTTCAAGGTTCATCCATGCTATTGCAGCTCTCAGTAGTTCATTTCTTCTGATTGCTGAGTAGTATTCCATTGTATGGATGACTACAGTTTATTTATACCACCTTCACTGTTGATGGGCATCTAGGTTGTTTCTAGTTTGAGGCTTTTATAAATTAACACATAATAAACATTGATGAACAAGTCTTTGTGTGAACTCAAGTTTAAATATCTCTTGGATAAACACCTAGTAGGGAAATTTCTGGGTTGTATGATATGTGTGTTTAACTTTACAATAAACTGGTTTCCCAAGTAGTTGTGCCACTATATACTCCTCCTCCTAGAAGTGAGTATGAGTTCTAATTGCTCTACATCCTCATCAACATTTTGTATTGTTAGTTTTTAATGTAGCCATTATTACAGGTGCAAAATGGTGTCACACTGTAGTTCTAATTTGCATTTTCCTGATGACTAATGATAGTAAGCATCTTTTCATTGGTCATTCACTTATCTTCTATTCAAATCTTCTACCCAGTTCTCCCTGTTGGGTTGCCTTTTTGTTAAAGAATTTAAGTTATTTAAATATTTCTATACAAATCCTTTGTCTAACATATGTATTATGAAGTCTCTCTCAGCCTGTGGCTTGCATTTTCATTTTCTTAATCGTGTCTTTTGAAAACCAGAAGTTTTAAATGTTGAAGAAATCCAATTTATCAATGTTTCTATAGTTCATACTTTTCATGTCCTATCTTAGAAATCTTTGCCTTCCCTAAGATCACCAAGATTTTCTCCTATATTTTTCTTCTAAATGGTTTATAGTTTTAGTGTTTATATTTAGGTTTCTGATCTATTTGGGGTCCATTTTTTATGTTTGGTGTAAGAATTGGGGTTCGTTTTTCCAAATGGGTATCCAATAGTTCTAGCACCTTTTGCTTTTAAGACTATCCTCTTTCCATTGCATTATCTTGGCCCCTTTATTGAAAAATTCATTGATCATACATGTGTAGTTTGGTATTTTCTTATGAACAAAAAGGAAACCAGCAGGAAAAAAAAATACCTATCCTGGATCACATTATATTGTTTACTTGTTTGTTTTTTCATATTTCCAATCTTTTGGAAAGTTATGAAGCAATTTACCAAAGTGCTTACAGCATAATAACCAACAACTACTAAGAAGAGTTAAGATTCAAACCAGATGTTTTAACTCCAAATGAACTGCCTTTTTCCTTTTCCTAAATTGCCGTGCTATTCAGAGCATACAGACAGCCAAGCTCAGCTGTCGATAAAGATTTGAGCACCCACAGCATCCCCGCATTATTCCAGGGGCTAAGGATAGAACATCAAGGATAGTAGAGCCCTGTGCCCTTGAGGAGCATATATTCTAGTAGCAGGAGACAGAAAATACACAATAGATAGACAGATGGAGAGCTAGAAAAAAAAAACAGAGATGGGTAAAAATTTCAAGCACCAACAAATTCTCTGAAAAAAATAAAACAAAGTAATACAGTAAAAGAATGACTAAAATAGGGCCATCACCTCCTATGAAAAAGTGACCCAGTTGAAATGACCAGAATGGTAACAAGGAGTAAGCAAAGAAACTGCAGCGCAAAGGTCCTGAGGTAGAACTCAGCGTGGCATGTTTAAGACGCAAAAAAAAGGTTAAGAAAATACGGTCAACAAGGGAAAAATCAGAAGCAATGCTGGATGTTGGCCAACCTCACAAGCCATAATGAAACCTTTGAACTTTATTCTGAAATTAATTAGAAGCCACTGGAAGTTTTCAAACCAGGCTAATTTAGACTTTGGCAAGATCACTTCCAGCTGCTCTGTGGGGTGTGAAACAAGCTAAGGAGGCATGATGAAGGCAAGGAGACCACCTGGGAGTTGTTGGAGCAGGCAGGTGAGAGGGGCTGCTGGTGTTTTGGCAGTGGAGATGTTGAGAAGCATTCGGAGTCAGTATGTACTTAGAAGGTAGAGCCATCAAGATATACTGCCAATTGAATATTGGGCAATAAAAAGGGGGGAACCAGGTATTTGGATAGTGCTGCCGTTTGTTGAGAAGGGGCTGTTCAGGTGGAATTGGATTTGGGAAGGAAAATGAAAAAAAATCAATTTTTATGGGCCATATTAGGTTTAAGGTACATAAGAGATAGTCAAACATAGATTCTGAGTAAGCAGTTTGATATATAACATAGAACTCAGGAAGAAGACCCGCACTGAGACATAAACTTGAGGGTGTCAGCTAAGGATAGTATTTGAGGCTATGGAAGTAGATGAAATCACCTAGGGTGAGAGAGTTGATAGAAGACTCATCTTCTTACATGAAGATTTGGGAAAGAGAAACAAGATTTTTACATACGACAACGATGGATATGTCATAGTGTAGAGTTCACAAATTTTTAGAATAAATTATGACTTCTCACGATATCCACTTACTGTGATGTCTAATAATCAATGAATTGTTAGCACTTATTGGTTGTATACTACATGCCTGAAACAGTGCTATGTCAGTTATGTGTATTATTTCGTAAGCACATAGATCATTACCCCCTGTTCAGAGGTAAGAAAACTGTGCATTACAGAGATTAAATAATGCGTGTGACATAAATAGACAGTGTCAGTTCTGGGTCTTGTAACACTAAATTGGTGAAATTTAACCACTAGCCTGTTCTGCTGTCAGTATAAGAATAAGCAGTTTACATTTGCTAACTGTATTCCATCAAATCTAAAATGCCATTGATCATCAGATGCACCACTGGTTTGAGAAAGAAAAAATTCCGCCGTATAAACTGTGACACAATTATCACTTAAAATATTTATATGTAAATCTTGAAAGAACCCATTTATACTTAATTAGACAAAGATTTGTTTGATATATTAATTTTGTATATACAAAAAGGGGAAATATAAGCAAAATATATCACAAAGGTTTTCCTAAAAATTTTTTCATGTTTGAGCCTAACTCTTCTGAAACCCTTTTTGTCTCAGAGATATAAATGCCTGCATTTTTTTTTTACCCAAAAGTCATCTTTTACAGCGTTTGAAGTGTTGGTGATGATGGAGTACTATTCAGCTTTAAGAAACAATGGTGATATAGCACCTCTTGTATACTCCTGGATAGAGCCGGAACACATTCTACTTAGTGAACTATCCCAAAAATGGAAAAACAAGCACCACATGTACTCACCATCAAATTGGTATTAACTGATCAATACATAAGTGCACGTATAAGAATAACATCTATTGGATGTCGGGCAGGGGGAGAGGGGAGGGGAGGGGGGAGGAGGGGACGGGTAGATGCATACACAAAGAGTGCGATGCGCACCATCCAAGGGATGGACACACTTGAAACTCAGACTTGGGGGAGAGGGCAAGGGCAACATACGTAACCTAAACATCTGTACCCCCATAATATTCTGAAATAAAAAAATAAATAACGTGTTGGTGATGAAGCATTTCTTAAAAGATCCATAATTCAACTAAAAGCTATCATTGCTGGGTTTTTAAGCCTGCTTTACAATTATGAAGTTCTGGTCTACTTTTGATCCTGCCTCAGGAATACTGGTAAATTCACCGGCCTCACCACCTATCTCACCTTCTTCCGGAACCATTTGGTTTCTAGAGTTAAAAAAAAAAAAAAACAAGGAGCGCTTGGTCTCCTATTTTTTCCAGCACACATTGTTGCAAATGGGGTCCCATGCTCAGACAGTAACAGTCTGCACCACGACTGCCACCTAGCTCTCAGAGGTGGTAAGACAGCATCAACAGCAGAATATATCCCAATTTCAGAGACCTAAAATGTGAAACACATGGGCCTCACAGTATTGATGAAATCCAGTACTTACGACAAAGATAAGGGGAAAAAATTAGGAAGACTAGTATTGGCACAGAATAATACGAAGGTCTAACAGTGTTAAAAACACACAATGCCGATGTCTCTTTTGGTATCCTAGATTTCCAATGTCACCAAGGTTAGCGAGCCTTGCTGTTTCGTTAATAAAAGCTATATTGAAAGATTATAAGTAATTTTGTTGTTATTTTGATTATTAACTCTCCTAAATTGAACCTATATTATGTGTGTAATATGTTAAAAGCAATATTGCATGATTAGATATTTTCTTGTTCCACCGAGGTTAATTTTACCAGTTCTTGTGTGTATTCTAATATCTATATCCCGGGAGCAACCGTGTAGAGAATAACTGACTACGTTGGAGAGGTTGAAATATGTGCTTGTGAGACACTTTTGCGCAGTGATCCCCTAATACAGTAACATGCACACTGTTGGCAAGCGACAGATTGTCTAGCACACGCTTGGCAGGTAAAAGGTGCGGGTTCTGTGGCTGTTCCCGGTGAACTCTTGCAGGTGCTGTTCGGGTCTGCACATCTCCAAGCAGAGCGGTGCCATCTAGTGGTGAAAACCAGAATTGCCGGCTCCCTTTTTCCTTCTCAGTGAATCTTTCAATCACTTCCCGGGATTAAACAATAGGTTATTGGTCCCATTCTCGTTTTATTGCGAAGAAAATTACATAGTCAAGTTTCCGTTTCCACTAGTGATACAAGTCTTATAAAGGATCGCAAAAATGTCAAAACCTCAAAACTGTTTATAAGTACTGGTAGTACATCTCCAGTATTTCCTGTAAAACTTCACAATAACTTTTCAAAATTTTTATAAATTTTGTATTATGTTGGCAAGATAGACACATTTTGCCTAAAGATAGATGTGTTTTAATGATGAAAGAGTAATTTCTTTTATAGAATTACATCACAGAGTGTGAACCCTAGTGTATAAATCACTTGTTCTTATTAAATTATTTTACAAATCACATTATGCAAACCCTATCATTAGATTTATTGTCTTATCACTTATTCCTCAATGAATTTTTAGAAATTCTTAACTAGGTAGGCTTTATGAAGAAAATATTTTTACACTGATTGTTGAGATAGACATTTTCTGGTACTAGCGACATTTCTGGGTAATTTGTAAAACGTGACAGACAACCAATTCTGTATGAGATACCAATCTACTATATGTGAAGTTATACTACTTGCCAACAATACTGGATTTATTTTGGTTTTAAGTTTCCCGATTCTTTTGGATTCTTAGCCACAATTTTATAGTCTTATTATTTTCCTATATTGTTTCTGTAATGAATAGCAGCAACAGTATAATGGGTTTCATCTAGAATTCTATTTGTTCAAAATATCTCTTCACTGTATAATGGGTATAAGGACAACTGATATTCATGGACATGTCTTATGCCAGCAGGGTACTATACTGCTCTGTTCACTTGCTGCACTGGACTTTAATTAGTTTTTCTCCATATTTCCCACTGGATTGTAATCTGGAAATTCCTTAGCACTAAGGAAAATTATTCAAAACTGGTATACAAAGCAAAAAGGTGAGTTGCACATCCTTTCCTTACACGAGGAGTGAAGGGTAAGGCAGAATTGTAAGCTGCCTGGCTGAGTGTTGAAGGTATGTCGCAAGATACAGAGTCCCTTGGCAAAGACTCCAGGCAATATCTGTCCAAACGTTAGCTGACCACTAAGCTAACTGAAAAGCAAGTGAGTTGACAGCAACTTAACTTAATTATAATGTAGCTGATAAACTTTTTCTAAAATGTCTCAGCATCTATGATTTAGCTAAGTCTATTTTCACAGAATAGTAAATTTAAATACAGTAGCTGAACTAAATTATAATGCCTGTTATCATTTATTGAGGATCTCCTTCACCTGTGGCACTGATTATTTCTAATTATACTAACAACTCAGCAGGTGGGTATCATTACTACTCCCATGTTACAGATGAGTAACACCTAGATGAAGTGTGCTGCTTAGACCTTCAGGCTAAGGTCTGAAGCTAGAGTCCCAAGTCTATACTCATTCTCACTTATCACACTGCCAAAATAAGAGGATTTAACCCTGAAATTTGCTGTCTACACTTTTCATTCCCCTAAAACTGCTTTTAATAAAGTCCCCAACGGTATCCTTGTCACTGAGTTTAAGATGGACACTTTTTATCTTTATCTTAGTTGACTCTTCAACATCTGAAATTGTTGACTGTTCCCTCTCTGTGAAATAGCTCCTCCTCTTGCCTTTCTCATCACCAACACTCTGCTGGTTTGCCTCCTATCTCTTCGCCACTCCTTCTAAGACACCTTTGCCTGCTGCACCTCCTCGATCTCACTGGGAAATGCTGGAGCCCTCCAGAGCTTTGTTCTAAGCTGCTTTGTCTTACCTTTTCTTTACTCATCATTCATTCATCCGGCAAATTGAACCTCTACTATGCACAAGCACTTACCAGCCTTGGGGAGCCAACAGTGAGCAACAGAGGCAATCACTGAGCAGATAATGACATGAGGAAGTGCCAAGAGAGGAAGCAGGAAAATACATGAGAGAAAAATCACGCAGCGCCTTACAGACTGCAGTAAGGATTTTGCATATTCCCTAAGGACAGCAAAGTCACTGAAGGACTTTACAAAGAGGAGCGAAATGATCTTGTTTGTGTTCTTACAAGACCACTCTGGCTGCAGCAGTAAGACCAGGTCGGGAGGGGAGTGGGGAAAACCAATCATTCCTGGTCAAGCTTACTCCTATAGCCTTCAAAATATTTTCTTCACATACATTATTGCTATTCTCCAATGCAGCTGCCAATGTATTCTATTTTCCCCCTTAGTAGTCTTGTTCCGTTTTTTAAAATCCAAGAGTAATACATGAATGTATGCTCGTTGTTAAAATAATTTTAAGCACGTGGAATAAAAGGTACACATCTGACTTGATTCACCCCTACAAAGCCATTCCTCTCCCTGACACTGAGAGTTTATCTGGACCCTTTGCTACATATTTCCACGTGACGGTGCAAAAATGAAGATAACATCACCAGGATGTATTGGACCACTTGTTTCCGTATCATGATGTTGTAAATGTAAACCCATCATTACCAAGGACAATTGTAGCTCTGCTAGTGGACTCTTACTGGAAATATCACAATAATTTTTTGTTGAATGGGTCCCACGTATTTAAAGAACCACCTGCTTTAAATATTTTTTGGATATTGTAAAAGAAAATAGTATTGATTAGATAACCTGCTATATTAATCTGTTCAGGCTGTCATAACAAAATAACATAGACTGGGTTACTTAAACAATGGAAATTTATTTTCTTACAGCTATGGAGGCTAGAAGTCTAAGATTAAGGTGCCAGCAGACTTAGTTCCTGGTGGGGACCTTCTTCCTGGCCTGCAGACAGCCTCTGTCTTGCTGTGTCCTCACATGGCTTTTATTTTGTGGCTTTTGGAGAGAGAGATATCTCTGGTGTCTCTCCCTCTTCTTACAGCATATTAATTAGATTGGATTAGGGGCCACCCTTATGACCTCATTTAACCTTAATTACATCCTTAAAGGTGTCATTTCCAAATACAGTCACATTGGGGATGAGAGCTTCAACATGTGAGTTTTGGGAGGAGATGTAAGTCAGTCCATAACCCCTGCCCATTACTATTGTCTTTTAGTCTGTGACCTAGGTGTACGTATTCCTCCTTCTGTACCACAACACTAGGATGTAAAATGTTCAACTGCTACCATTCTTCAATATGCTTTAACACAAAAAACTGAGATGGGGAGACAGTTTGTCAGCAGCCAGTTGGATATTAAAAACTGGACTTGCTTCTTTACTGAATGTAACCCTTAGTCCCACACCAACCATGCTGCTGAGTCTAGCTGATCTTGCAATCAGTATATCTCTACCTACTCAGAGCGGTGTGACTTTGCAGGCTGAGAAAAGTGTTCCAGCATAACAAGTAGCTCCAGGATCCCCACCTCATTGTCTGATCCCAAATTGCAAGGACCTCGACTCTCACTTCTGGATAGTTTTCAATTCAACACGACTGATAGGAGTGTCAAGAGTGCTAATAAAATTACTTTGATCAGTGTTCAACTCATGCATTTTCTGTCTTCAATCTAATATCCCACTGAAGGTGGGCACCAAATGACAGAAGGCAGAGTCCCAGATGGTCCCACGGAGTTGGCCAGCACCTCCGTCTTAGGAGCTGATTAGTTTGAACTTTCAAAGTCTCTCTTCTGATTCTTTCTTCATTAGTTTTATAATCAGCAACTTTTGAATATACGGCTTATTAACACCAATAAAATTTTTGCTGCCCTGATTCTCCAATTAGAACTTTTTAAACGGTTGATATTGGAGTATGAGTCATCTAAGTAATTTCTCCTCTAGAAAATATAAATGAAACACATTACCAAAAGAAATGGAAATTAAAAGAAAAGAATATGCAATGGTAAACTGTCATAAAAAGAGAATAAAAAATGTAAAGGCACAGGCGAACAGTTCCGTACTTCTGCCTCAAAAGAGAACAAGAAGGCAGTTGCCAATCCCACGGGCATTGCAGCAAGGACTTTGGGGAAGAGCTCCACCTCTGGCAGTTTTTAAAAGCACCTTTATATTACTTTTTGATCCAGATTTTACATGGAAAAGTCACCTAAAAATTTAAATGGGAACATAAATAGCACCTTCCTCCATAATTTCAAGGTAGTATTTTTGTTTTCTCACAATTTTTCTTTTTCCAAATCTTTCCATTTTCTACCCACTTTTTGTTTGGCCGTCATTAGTTCTTCGGGGCTGTGAAATTTAGCACTGCTCTCTGAGGAATCATGCTTATACTACTCTTACCTGTCTGACTTGCTACATCTTCTTTTTACTACTGAATTGTTAAGGAGTAAAAGGGCCAAGAATAGTACCAAATATAAGAACGGTTTTTGTATTTACTTGTAACAATAATGTCCAGGTCTCTATGTTTTACCCAGGTGATCCTTTCTTTATCAACTATCGAGATGTGTAGAGAACATACATTAATACTTTTAAGAAATATTTTTAAATTATTAGGTGACAAATCACCACATGATCCAGCAATCCCACTTCTGGATACACATCCAAAAGAACTGAAAGCAAGATTTTGAAGAAATTTGCACACCCATGTTTATAACGGCATTATTCACAATAGCCAAGAGGTGAAAGCAACCCAAGTGCCCATTGAGGGGAGAATGGACAAACAGAATGTGGTGTACGCATACAATGGAATATTATTGAGCCTTTAAAAGGAAGGAGATTCTGACACATGCTACAAAATGAATGACCACTGAGGACATTATGCTAAGTGCAATAAGCCAGTTACAAAGAACAAATACTGTATGATTCTGCTTATCTGAGATACCTAGAGAAGTCAAATTCCTAGAGACAGAAAGCAGAATGGTGGTTTCCAGGGGCTGGGGAGGGGAAGATGGGGAGTTGTTGTTTAATGAGTACAGAATTTCAGAATGGCAAGATGAAAACATTCTGGAGATCTGTTGCACAACCACGTGAATATAGTTAACACTACTGAACTTACATTTAAAATGGTTATGATGATAAATTTTATGCTTTGTATTATTTACCACCATTAAAATTCTTTTAAATGAAAAATATAGGCGACAAAAAATATTAACCTGCAAGTGTTTATAACCTCTCCTCTTTTCTTGTAATCTTCTAGGAAGATTCTGTCTTTGCTACCGCAGTTCTGGATGTTTTTGGTCAGATTGGGGAGAATGGGTAAGGAAAGAGAACTTGGTGGATGTGTACCAAGAAGAACAAGAGTTACTTAAGGGAAGAGAAAGAACAGATCTGGCAGATGAGAGAGGAGGAGGGTGAAACAGACAAGAGGGGTGGATGATGAGAAATCACTTAATGGGTATGATGTGTGTTACCTGGGTGATGGATCCACTATGCAATCTACGCATGTAACAAAATCACACTTGTTCCCTATAAATTTATACAAATAAAAAAAGACATAGTTCTGTGAATGTGAGTGCGTATTGTTCACATGTGAATCTGAACTGCTCCTAATCCTCCTCACAATGAATATGGAAAAGAATACATCAGCCAGGTTAATGATGCAAACCAGGGATCAGAGCCATAGTCACCCCTTGTAAGAAAGCTACCACATCCAATCCAGCAGCTGGTGCCCTGAGTTTAATCTGAGCACTCAGATTAACACCTTCCACTGGCTTCCCACTGTCCTTAGAATGGAGTCCAGACTACTCCCCTGCCCCACAGGGAGCTATGGGACCTGTCCGTGCCCACTCTTTACCCTCAACCTGCACCCCTCCCCTACATGGCCTTCTGGTAGTTTCCAACGCTGTAGGCCCTGTGTTGGCTGCAGGGCCTTTGCACATGTTATTGCTCTTCCTGGAGCATTCTTCCCCCAGCTTTTCTTGTATGAGAGAGTGAGGGGGAAGAGGGAGGAAGAGAGAAAGTCAGAGAGGGATAGCGTGAATGAGTGAAGGGGGTGACTAAACAGAAGCATTTTTACTCTGGAGCAAAAATTAAAATCTGTCTTAGGAAGCAAGAGTAATTGCAGTCAGTGTTTGTATTAGGGAAAAATTATTTTTCTGCATACCAACAGGGACAGAATATAAAAAAAAAAACAGTATGGCATAGGCAGCAACCAATCAGAATGGACATCAGCTGAGGTCTGGAACTGAGTCCCAGGGCCCTGGTGGGCCCAGTGTTAACCCTTCACCTGCTGGAAGCCAGGTGGGAACCAGGAGAGAGGCAGCCAATTGTAGGGTGGTCATTTTCAAGTGATCAAGTAGTAATCCGGTATTGTAGCAACCAGTATAGCTGTACCAATGTGTCCTGGCTCGAGCATGGGCCCTGAACAGCAAATTTCTAGCACATTTGAAGTCATACCATCTATAATTTAGTGCCCTACTTTTTTTCTCTTTAACAGTATATTGTGAGCATTTTCCCACAATAGGCACTTTCTATGTTTATCTCTTTGCCTCCAGAAAGGATCTGAGGCAATTTAGTTTTGAATCAGAATAAGAGTGTTGAAGGACAATTGCTTTAGGCCACAGAAAATTCTTTTGAACAACCTGCTTCATAATAGTGTATTCTTCTCCCTCTTATGAGAAAGGGACCTTGTCTATTGGGTTCACTGCTGTGTGTGTAGATCTTCCTACATACTGTGCCTGGATCTTGGGAGGTAGTAAACAAACATCCATGGAATAAATGAAGAGGCACATACCAAGTGCGGTAAGAATAACAAGAGAGGGAAGATGCTAACTTACATATTTTTAATTATAATTACTCAAGTAACTGAAAACAACATTTAAAAAACTAGCACTGAGGATAGAATCAATTCCCTGGCGATCTGTCTTAATTTTTCATCCGTTAAGCACACAAAAAAAAGGATAATATTAACAGTTTCAGGTTTTCTGACTGAGTTTTACATAGATCCTAGTAGGAATGAAGAGAATGGGCTACACATTTCTTGGCACTTACATGAAATGACTAGTCAAATCCCAAGAAATCCTTATCATATCTGAACTCATATTTGAGTTTATTAGGATAAGAACTCTACCATCTCAGTTCCTTCAGTTAGCCATTATGTTCCATGTTTATTGCTGAAAAACATTGCCAAGGCACACAACTAAAATAATTCATTATTTTTCTTGCAAATCATTTCAGTTCTTCAGTTTTTCACCCTCTGCTTTTTCATCCTCTTCTAGTCATTCATTCATGTCAGGTAGTCACGGTTTTCAAAATGTTTTGATATTTGTAAGTACAAGCATATTTGTTATCCTATATAAAATAATATTCTCATTTTAGAACATATAAAATCTTTTTTATTTTAATTTTAAGAGAAGGGTATTTTGCTATTCTTATTCAAGAAAAAAGCCATGTTAGCTTTTAATATAAATAGAGAAAATAGAGTTTTCTATTAGATTTAATGTATTCTAGTCAAGTTTCTCCACTGTCTTTTTTATTTTTATTGGTTTTATAAAAACACCATGAAGGAAAGTGTACCTGAATGATCTGTGCTTCACCTTTGAAATTCATGAACTCCTAGGAAACCCAGATCTACAGCTGCCCTAAATGTTTATGCTGTGCTGTTGAGAATGGAAGATTCTCCAGGCAACTTCAGACTCTAGGGTGCCAGGACTTTCCTTCTGAAGCACCAGGCCTTTTATCTGACTTGTTTGCCAGGACTTCTCAGAGATGTTCATGTCCTGATTCCTGTCCATGTGTTGTCAGGTTGTTAGGAAGAAATCTCTGAAAAGCCCACCACCTGCTGAGCTAGAGTGTGGGCCTCACAAAAGTCAATATTTTCAGCTTTTCCTTTGGCCTGAGTGTGTTTAAAAAGGCTTTCTAGTGTATATCCCTTTTATTGCAGGTGAGTATTGGTAGAGAAAAATGGCTTTCATCTTTTATCCTTCTGTGGAGAGTAAAAATGAAACAGCAGATATGCTCTATTTTAGGCTTTACTAGATCCTTTTTTTAGATGGAATCATTGTATTAAAAATCTCAAATATAAATGCAATGATAAAAAAAAAAAAAACCTAGAGTATATTAGTACAAAAGTCAGGCTTCCTTGTGCTCATTAATTTTAATTCACTTTGTTCTTAATAATGAGATTTATAGTCCTTAGGCTCTGATGATGGATAGCTCTAGTATGAAGAGGGAGTGAGTCAAATGAGAAGAGGTTTGTTATCATATACTCAGAGCCCGGCACAGCTCCTGGGACATAGGAGATGCTCAATACATGTCCATGGAAGGGATGCAGAATGAAGAAATGAACAAACCAGGCCTGAGGGTGAAGGGCCTGAGTTCTAGACTTGATACTATAAATAAATTTAAGTGGCTTGTGCTTCTGACTTGTTAGCCTTATTTCTCTAACCTGTGGAACAAGTCAGTTGGATTGGATCATAGCATCACTTAAACTTAGTATTTTCTTGCGTCAGGGACAGGTCTTCTCCAATATGCTGCTGCTTAGTCAAGCCTTTAAAAGAAATTTTTTTTTTAACAAGGCTTTTTGTTACTGCTCTAAACCTGCCCTTGAAACAGCACTAAATCAAAAAACCTTTACACTTGAGACTACATTTTGGACAGAGTACATATCTTTCCAAAGTTTATATGGGGAATACTTTTTTAAAAAAAATACAGTATTTTATACCAGTATTTTCATAGACATTAGAATTTCTATACTAAATTTATCCTACCCTTAATAGAAATGATTTTTAAATGGAATAGCAAGAATTGATTTTCTATTGATAGGGCAAGATGTTGCTATGGTTTGAATATGTGTGTCCCCACCAAAATTCGTATGTTGAAATCCTAACAATGTGATGATATTAGGATGCGGGGCCTTTGGGGGGGGGATTAGGTTATAAGCCCTTGTGAATGGGATTAGTGCCCTTATAAAAGAGGCTGGAGGGAGCTAGCTAGCCCCTTCCACCACTTGCGGACACATCGAGAAGGCACCACCTATAAAGCAGAGAGCCGGCCTTCACCAGACACCAAATCAGCTGGTGAATTGATCTTGGACTTCCCAGCCTGAACTGTGAGCAATAAATTACTGTTGTTTATAAGCCACCCAGTTTATTTTCCTGCCATATTTTTTTCCCTTCTTATTTTGAAAAAATTTCAGGCTTATAGAAAAAACACAAAAATAGTACAATAAATTCCCATAACCATTCACCCAGATTCCCAAACGTTAGCATTTTACCACATTTGCTTCTTCATTATCACTCTACACATATGAATGTGTGTATGCATACATAATATTTGCCTGACAAATTTGAGAGGAAGTTGCAGACATGATGCCATTTACCTCTAAATACTTACACATGTATTACTTTAAAATAAGACATTCTTGTAAATAACTATAGTACAATGATCAAAATCAGGGAATTAATATTTATACAACATTATTATCTAATCTACAAAACTTTTTCAGGCCGGCGCAGTGGCTCACACCTGTAATCCTAGCACTCTGGGAGGCCGAGGCGGGAGGATTGCTTAAGCTCAGCAGTTCAAGACCAGCCTGAGCAAGAGCGAGACCTCGTCTCTACTATAAACAGAAAGAAACTGACCAAACAACTAAAAATAGAAAAAAAAAATTAGCCGGGCACAGTGGTGCGTGCCTATAGTCCTAGCTACCCGGGAGGCTGAGGCAGGAGGATCGCTTGAGCCCAGGAGTTTGAGGTTGCTGTGAACTAGGCTGACACCACAGCACTCACTCTAGCCCAGGCAACAAAAGCGAGACTCTGTCTCAAAAAAAAAAAAAAAATTTTCTTCAAATTTTGATAATGGTCTCATTAATATTCCTCATAGCAAACATTTTCTAATTTTTTGTCCTTGGCTATGATTCAACCCAGAATCATACATTGTTTTAGTTGCTGTATCTCTTTAGTTTTGTTTTTCCATATGAGCTTTAGCATCAAATTGTTTAGCTCCATCAAAAGACTTGTCAGTATTTTTTATTAGGATTACATTAAATTAAGTCATAAAGAACAAACATCATTATGATGTTAAGCGCCCTATCTAATAAAAAGGGATGTCTTTTCTTGTGCTCAAATCTACTTTCGTGTCTTTCAGGAGTGTTTTAAAATTTTTCTCTTATAGGTTTTGCACATTTCTTATTAAGTTTATTCTTTATTGTTGTTATTGCAAGTGGGTTTTTATCTACCCATATGTCCTCTAACTTGGTACTAACTTTATTTTGGGATCCTTACTGAATTTGTCTATTATTTAAGTTAGTTTTACCAGTGATTCTCTAGGTTTTTCCAGGTTAACTATCATATCATTGCAATAGAAATAGTTTTATTTATTTTTAAATTCTTAAGCCACTGATGATTTCTCATGTCTAACTGCAGTGGCTAACACCTCCAAAATAATGTTGAGCAGCTGAGTAGATAGTGGGCATCCTTGCCTTGTTCTTGATCATAGTAGAAATGCTTCTAGTGAGTGGTAAGATCTTGGCTTTAGGAAGATCACATGTATATATGCATATGTATAAATGTAATTATAAATATGCATTTATGTATATATATTTATGCTAAGAAACAATACATCCCTATTCTCGTATTTCCATCAGAAGTGTATCCTTTCATTTCATATAGTTATTGATATATTTTGGGTTAAATCTTCCCTCTTATTATGTACATTTTTCTGCTTGCTATACTTTTTCTCTCTTTTCTTTCCTTTTTTTGAATGAATTGTACTTTTTATTTCATTTTCTCCTTTATTTTGGTAGTTATACAACCTTTAATTTCTTTACTGATTTCTCTAGAGACTGCAAAATATATCCCTATCTTATCAATGAGTACTTTTACTACTTCCTACGAAATGAAAAGACCTTATAGTACTTTACATAAGATCCCTGATTGATATACCATTATTATCATGCATTATTGCTATCAATACACTGTATTTTAACCTCATAAGATTATCGTTGTTTTATTTAATCAATATTTATATTATTTTTATTTATATAATCAATATTCATTTAGATTTATCCACATCTTAATTCTTTTTGTTATTTTTATTCCTTCCTGTATCTTCAAGCTTCCATTACAAGAAAACTACAGACCAAAATCCATCATGAACATAGATGCAAAAATCCTAAACAAATTTTAGCAAAACAAAGCCAATGATATACTTAAAGAATAATACATCATGACTAAGTAGGGTTTATCCTAGAAATGCAGAGTTATTTTAACATTAAAAAACTAGTCAATGTGACACACTATTTCACAAATTAGAAAAGAAAAACATATTATTATCTCAATAGATGTAGAAAAAGCACCTGGCAAAACCAAACATCCATGCCTGACTTTAAAAATGAAACTCAGCAAAACCGGAGTGGGAAGGAACTTCTTCAACCTGAGGAAGGGCATCAGTGAAAGGCCCACAGCTAACATCACAGCTAGTGTGGAAAGACCAAAGCTTTTTCCCTAAGATTGGGAACCAGACAAGGACAACTGCTCCTACCACTTCTAGTCAATACTGTACTAGACCAGGGTTTTTCAACCTCAGCATTACTGGCATTTGGGGCTGGGGAATTCTGTGTGATGGCCACCCCGTGCATTGTAGGATGTTTAGCAGCATCCCTGTCCTCCAGCCACTAGATGCCAGTAGCAAACTGCTCCCCCTCAGCTGTAAGAATCGAAAATATCTGTAGACATTGCCAAATGTCCCTTGGAACAAGATCATCTCTCAGTTGAAAACCACTGCACTAGAACTTCTGGCCAGTGTAATCAGGTGAGAAAAATGAAATAAAAGACATCCACATTGAAAAGGAGGAAGCAAAGCTGTCTTTATTTGCAGGTGTGGGGATCCACTCAGACCCTCAGGGTTGGTATAAAGATTATTTTAAAGTGTAAATATTTGAGCTAAAGAAACTGCAGAAAGAAATCTTATCTGAACTTCCCTTATCTGATTAAAGCAGAGCCTTCAGAAAACACCAGCATCAAAAAGCCCAATATAACCTTCCATATCTTCTCACCAAAACCCTGAAACTACTTCCCCACATCCCACGACCACCTTTTGTCACCCTTTGTTACTGGAACCAGCCCCATGAACAAACACAGGATGAACCCCACATGTGTTTTCCCTGCAGCTTTCGTATGCTTTGGATTGCCAGGCCAGTAGGGCTTGACAACCAGAGCCCCGTAACTTTTAACTAACTACTTGACTTTTTGAGTTGTTTCCCAGAAATGGCAGAATTTCTGCAAGATAAAGCAGTTAAGACTCCAAAGGGCCTATCCACAGACTTCCTGATACCAAGACTTACCATCCTTCACTTATAACTTCTGAATTCCCTCGTTAACTTCAACAGAACCTGCCCAGATGCCTGTAGCCACATTCCTTAACGTCTTGTATTATAAAAAGCCCCTACTCCCCATTAGCCGGGGAGATGGATTTGAGGCTGCCCCTCCTGTTCTCCCAGCTGACGTCATTAGTATCAAAATATTCCTATCTTCCTTGACAGTCCTCATTTTCTCAGTAATTGGCTTTCTGTGCAGAGAGAAACATGACCTAGGCCAAAATCCACTTGCAGTTTTGGTAACATCATGTTTGGAATATGAACCTTTTATCTTTGGCTAGTCAGTGAGCTGCTCATCACTGACTACTCCCTCCTGTAAGAACATGTATGTGTAAATAAACCTTGTCTTTTCTTCTGTTAATGTATTATCATTTAATTTGCAGGCCCCCAAGTACAGGATCCAAATTGAAGATGTTTTTTTCCCAATAGCTTTGGCAACAAGGATGGGACGGTTGGGACTCCCTGATCACTTCAGAGACTGCAGCTGAGATCCCAGGGCCTCTTCCAAGCCAGCAAAGGTAAATCTTTTTTTACCAATCAAACTCCCTGATCTCTGCTCAGGTCTCATAGAACAAGGGCAGTAAGAGCCTTTCCCTCAGTTTTTTAAAAGGAATTTTCCAAAATTTATATTTATAGGAGAAAACTTTTGGTTAGCACTAGTTCTTTGGATACTGTGACTCTTGTTATAGATATCTATTGTCTATCTTTATTATTACTCTCTCATGTTGTGCTATTTAAAAGTGCTCTTTGTCATAAGAAGGAAAATCAGGGTTGAACTTAGGCATAGACCTTATACACTTGTTGTTCATCTATTAAACCAGATGAAGTTCTCTCCTTCCAGCCCAATTTAGTGCCCTGAGATTTTGGCTTTTGAAATCAGAGAAATCATTCTCTCTCTGGTTTTTCACCTGACATAGATTGTTAGGTCTGTGTCTAGAGGCAGCCAACTGTCAGTCTAGGGACCCAAGATACAAGGTACATTATATTCCTACTAACTGTCACCAGCTCTCATGGAATTTAGATGCTTCTACTCTCTTGATAAATAGCACCAGGCTTCTGCCCATCCATACTAATCTTATCAGAGGGTTGCTTGGCCACACCCTTGGTATTCTCTACCACACATGCTTTTTCATTCTTTATGGTCAGGCTGAGAATTTTCCAAATCTTTAAGTTCTTCCTCCATTTTTATTATAAACTCCGTATTTAATTTTTTTCTCTTATTGCATTTTACTATAGGCAGTCAGAAGCCATGCCACACCCTCGACACTTTGCTTAAAGACTTCTTCCACCAAATATCCTATTTCATTGCTCTTAAGTTCCTTCTTTCCAAAAAACATTAGGACACAAACACAAGTTGGCAAGTTCTTTGCCATTTTATAACAAGAATGGCCTTTCTTCCAGTTTCCAATATGCTACCCCTCATTTCTGTTTGAGATATCACCATAATTGCCTTAACTGTCTACATTTCTACCAACATCACAAATTCTGATCATGACCACTTACATAAGCTCTTAGAAGACTGAGGCTTTTCCACAGCTCTCCTCTTCTGAGCCTTCACCAGAGTCACCCTTTATGGTCCATTTGTGGCAATACAGGCTTTTTCTACCCTGCTCTCCAAATTCTTCCAGCCCCTGCCCATTTCCCACTTCCAAAGACACTTCTACATTTTTAGGTATTTTTTTGACAGCAGCACCCCACTGCTTGAATTTCTATATAAACTCATTTGGGAATCTATAACAAAATATCTTATATTATGAAATTTATAAACAACAGAAATTTTTTGCTTACAGTTCTGGAGGCTAGAAGTCCCAGATGAAGGCACCAGCAGATTCAGTGTCTAGTGAGGACCTGTTCCTCATAGATGGCACCTTCTACGTATCCTCACATGGGAGAAGGAGTGAACACTGTGTTCCCACCTGGCAGAAGGGGCAAGGAAAATACCTTTAACCTCTTTTATAAGAGCATGAGTCCATTCATTAGGGTAGAGCCCTCATTACTTAATCACTTCCCAAGAGCCCTACCTCTCAGTACTATTATGTTGGAGGTTAGGTTTTAACATATGAATTTTATAAGGACACCAACATTCAGACCATAGCAGTTGGTTTAGCAAGAATCTCCCAACCCTTGATGTCTCCTTTTAGTAATTTCAATCCCCTGACCCCCTCACTCTGCTCAATGGCCATAAATCCCAGCTGTCCTCACTGTATGCAGAGTTGAGCCCAATCTCTCTCCCTTATCACAAAAGTCTTCAATAACATCTTCCTCCCCATTTTAACAAGCATCAGAATCATTTTTCTTTAGCATCACCTAGGAAATAATCTGTGTCTTATCAAAATAATTTCTGGTTCTTTATGACGCCTTTGATTATTTAAGAGAACTGAATCTTCTCACTTACTAAAAAAAACTATTTTTTAACAATCATAGAATCTCTTATGTTTGTTTTAAAAATCTTATATTGTCCCTTTGGTTAAATGAATAACTAAGTATTGTTTCACAGGTCACTGTGATCCTATTTAATTAAGTGTTCAAAGATTTTGACATTTTTGACAACTTCCCAAAATCAAATTCTAAATGAAGTCTTCTTTACTTTGAACTGACTTTGAGATTTCCCACAGGGCCCCTAGAAAATCTCAAAATATTTGTTCTTTCACCTTGTAAAAAGAGAGCTGTCAAACTAATTAGGTTTATCTGATATGTTAAATTGCATGGGAAGCACTGTCAAATAAGAAAAGATACTTAACCTTCCTTAGGTAATATGTCCATGGGTAAAATGTTATTGTTTCAGAAATTGTATGAAGTTCCTAGAAATTTGTCAGTGTCCTCATTATCCATGATATGCCCTGGTATGACGTTATCAGTCATAATTCCAGTTATTATTTTAAATGTTGTATGCCACAGAAACAACTGAATTTCCTTGCTAGTTGTGTTATAATGAACTCTCATCAGATCTTTACCGTGGTGATTTTAAGCCTTTTGTCATTCACATAGTTTTTATTTTAGTTTGATGCTTTCCTGAAAGCTCTTGCAGTTAGCTACTAGCCAGAATGCATCATCTTCAACAAAAAGGATTGTGTCTCTGAGATCCATGGAAAGGCCTATGACAGGTACTCTGGGGAACAGGCTTCTGATGACATTGGCTTAAATAACTTTAAAATCATACCACTGCACTGAGTAAGGATTTCCAGAACTCTGGTTGAAAAGCTGATAGATTCATGAAACTGCTAATCCAAGATTAAGCAAAACCAAAATTAATTACATAGGACTGAGGAGAGTGATAAAAAATAATTTTTATGGCCTTTGATTGGAACATTACTGGTTCTTTAATGTTCTATTTTCTGCATATAAGGAACTCTTTTCTCTTAAGCTATCTGAAACTCATAACAATTTAGTAGGTTATACTTTTGTAAATAGAAATGAATTAGGTGGGTGTGGTGGCAAATGCCTGTAGTTTCAGCTACTCAAGAGGCTGAGCACAGGATTTTAAGGCAGGAAGACAGCTTGAGCCCAGGAGTTTGAGGCTGCTGTGATCTATGATTGCACCACTGCACTCCAGCCTGGGAGACATAAGCAAGAGTTCAGAAATAAATCTATGCATTTACAGCCAATTGATATTTGACAAAGTTGCTAAGAACAGGCACTGGGGAAAGGACAGTCTTTTCAATAAATGGTATTGGGCAAACTGGATGTCCACATCCAGAAGAAAGAAATTAGACCCTTGTCTTTCACCATATACAAAAATCAACTAAAAATGGATTAAAGACCTAAACATAAAAACCAACACTATGAAACTACTAGAATAAAATATAGGGATATAGGGGGAAACACTTCAGGACATGGGTAAGGGCAACGATTTTTTTGGATATGACCTCAAAAGCATGGAAAACAAAAAGAAAATTAGACAAACAGGGTTATGTCAAACTAAAAAACTACTGCACAACAAAAGAAAAAATCAGCACAGTTAAGAGGCAACCCTCAGAATGGGTGAAAATATTTGAAAACTATACACCTAACAAGAGGTCAATACTCAAAGTATATAAGGAACTCAACTCATAGCAAAAAAAAAAAAAATAACAAATAACCCTATTTTTAAAAAAGGGTAAAAGGCCTGAATAGACTCTTCTTAAAAGAAGACACACAAATAGCCAACAGGTACATGAAAAAATGTTCAGTATCACTAATCATTAAGAAAATGTATATCGGCCGGGCGCGGTGGATCACGTCTGTAATCCTAGCACTCTGGGAGGCCGAGGCGGGCAGATTATTTGAGCTCAAGAGTTCGAAACCAGTCTGAGCAAGAGCGAGACCCCGTCTCTACTAAAAATAGAAAGAAATTAATCACACAACTAAAAAGATATAGAAAAAAAATTAGCCGGGCATGGTGGCGCATGCCTGTAATCCCGCTGAGGCAGAAGGATCACTTTAGCCCAGGAGTTTGAGGTTGCTGTGAGCTAGGCTGACGCCACGGCATTCACTCTAGCCCGGGCAACAGAGTGAGACTCTGTCTCAAAAAAAAAAAAAAACAAAGAAAATGTATATCAAAACCACAATGAGATATCACCTCACACCTGTTAGAATAACTATCATCAAAAATACAAAAGATAAGTGCTGGCAAGGACCTGGAGAAATGGAAACTCTTACACACTGTTGGTATGTAAATTAGTACAGCCACCACGGGAAACAGTATGGAGGTTCCTCAAAATATTAAAAATAGAACTACCATGTGATCCATCAGTCCTACTTCCAGGTATATATGCAAAGGACCTAAAATCAATTATGTCAAAAAGACATCTGCACTCTCAAGTTTATTGCAGCATTATTCACAATAGCCAAGACATGGTATCCACCTAAGTGCCCATCCATGGATGAGTGGATAAGGAAAATGTGGTGTATATATACACAATGGAATACTACTCAGCCATAGAAAAGAACGAAATCCTTTCATTTGTGGTAACACGGATGAACCTAGAGAACGTTAAGTGAAATAAGCCAGGCACAGAAAGACAAATACAGCATGATCTCACCCGTATGTGGAATCTAAAAAAGCTGATCTCACATAAGTCAACAATGGAGTGGTGGTTACCAGAGGTTTTCAGGGATAGGAAGGAGGGGGGATAGGGAGATGAAGATCAAAGCTTACCCAATCATTGTTAGATAGTAGCAAAAAAAAAAAAACTTGCCCAGAATAGGCAAGCATATAGAAACAGGAACTAGACAAGTGATTCCCTGGGGCAGGGGGTGATAGGAGGGAGGATAGGAGAGGGGTGGGGAGAGAAATGGGGAATGACTACTAATGGTTATGGGGTGTCTTTATGGAATGATGAAAATGTTCTAAAATTGATTATGGTGATGGTTGCACAGCTCAATGACTATACTACAAAACACTAGGCTGCACATTTTCTTTTATTTTGGATTGTACATTTTAAAAGGGTGAATTGTATGATATGTGAATTATATCTCAATAAAACTGTTAAAAAACAAAAAGACAAATTCCCCTGAGAACTGGCATGGCTGGACAGAGACACTTCGTGTTTCAGAAAAAGCAGCTTGGAGAGTTTAGGAACTCACCAATATCTCACAGCTTGTTAGTGGCTGATACAAGCTTTCAAACCAGAACCCAGTCTGATTCCAAAACGCAGCCTCTACTACTAACCATTACATTATAAGCGAGTCCCTTTAACTTTTAGGACTGTGTTGTTCGTTAACTTTGGGAATGGAATATGTTCTCCTCGGTGGAACACAAAATGGTATTGAACTCGCAGGTAGAGAAAGTTTCTACACAGTTGGTTCAATTTTCACTAAACAAGGTCCTTTAACTGGCCTGTGTTGCAGGGAGATTAGTCAGAGAACTTTCAGGAACAGGTGAGCAAGACCTCGCCTGCCCCAAGCGTCCCGCCCGGGCGAGCTCGGGCGCCCCCGCCTCGGTCCGCAGCCTCCAGGGCGGGCGGAGACCCAGGCCGGGCGGGGGTCGCCGGGGACCGCGGGCGCCAGGTGTGAAGACCCCAGCGCGGCGGCGGGCGGCGGGCGGGCAGGGCCGCTCCGGGCAGCTCTCCTCGGCTCGGAGTCTGTGGGCTGCACGGCCCCGGGGGCCGCCGGCCCGCGGGGTATCCCCTGGGGGTGGGCGGTCTGGGGCCCCGTCGTGGGTCTGAGGTCTCGGTCCCCCCGGGGTCGGCGGTCGGGGCCACCAGGGCGCTGGCCTGGTCCCGCGTCCCCGCGCGCCCAGCAGGCAGGCCCGGGGGTCGCCCGCGGCGGCAACCCCGCGCGGACCACAGGTGCGCGGGCCGAAACATCACCGGCCAGGAGCCGCGGGGTGACTTCAGAGCGCCGACATTCTGAGGCAGTTTCTCTGAGGGGGCCCCTCCCCTGACCCTCCGCTCTGAGGTGAGCCCAGGTGAGGCGCTGGTAAGCTTGAGTCACCTGATGGAAACAGACGGTTACCTCAGATTTTGTGGGACATCCGTCCTCCAACTCCCAGGAGGACAGGAGGACCCGCGGTCCGGCCCGCGGGAGAGCCCTCCTCCTTCTCCGCCTCCTCCTTCTCGGCCTCCTCCCGCCGGGCGCGGCCTGGGCTCCCTGCTCCGCCCCGCGGCTGACTGGAAAGCGCGGACGCACGGATCTCCTCAGAACCCGGAGCCGCGCAGCGCGCGCTCGCTCCGCGCATGCCCAGTGCCCGCCTCTCCGCCAGGTTCGGCCGGCTGCGCGCGTTCCCGCCCGGTCCCGACCCCACCGCCCGTTATGGCGGCCCCCAGACCCTGTGGGGACTCCGTCCTGAAAGGTGAGGGGACTTCCTGCTCTCTGGGCGCGCAGAGTCGCCCTGCGCCGGCAGGGGGTGGGTTTGAGGACCGCACCGCTGGTGGCGGGCGCACTCGGGGGAGCTGGTGGGAGCAGCCCCCTGCCGACCCCTCCTCACCGAGCCCCATCCTGCCGCCCCCCGCGCCTCAGGCCCCAGCACGCCGGGGGAGCGGACCCGCGGGGCTCGCGGGGCAGCCCGCCCTCCCGGAAGTCGGGGTCTGGGGTCGTCCCCGAGTCTAGTCCAGGGCCCCCCCTGGACGCGGTGAGGCTGGGGGTCCGGTACGTGGGGGAACCTCGGAGAAAAAA
This sequence comes from Propithecus coquereli, assembly GCF_000956105.1. Taxonomy (NCBI): domain Eukaryota; kingdom Metazoa; phylum Chordata; class Mammalia; order Primates; family Indriidae; genus Propithecus; species Propithecus coquereli. The sequence continues at coordinate 3,990,765 of NW_012147930.1, forward strand.
ACGCGGGGCCACAGGCTGGGTCGGTTCTCAGCCGTCCTCCAGGTCCTCACGGCTTTGAATGGGCGCGCGCGGCAGCTGTGGGATTAGGAAAAGAAACACCAACGCTTCTCCCCTGTGTCTGTGCTTGTTGTTACAACAACGGGGGCGGCCTTTCAGCGAGGAGTTGTGTCCCGGGCACTGCGCTGACGCTTGCGTGGTATTGTCTGATTTCCAGTGGCCCAGCAACTCTGTGACCTCATTTCACGGCGGGGAAACTAAGGCACGGAGAGTTCAGGTGCTTCTCCCCCGTCACGTGGCTGGTCAGTGCAGGCGGGATTTTAGCGCCTGAGCTGCCGTCCTAACCTGCGAGTGACACTGCTCCCAGTCCTGTCACTGCACCCGGGAGAGCTGAGGGGGATGGGGATAGCCTTGTGGAGTTTGGCGCTGGAGAAAAGGGGTCTGTACTGAGGGGCCTGGACGGGGTACAGCCTCATAGCCGAGCTTCTGTAATCAGATGTGGCTGTATTTCTAACGTCGGTATTTTGTTAAATTAACCCGGCTTTCCTGTAGCTTTGCTCACAATTCTTTACCAATGGCACATCTGGAAAATTCTTTTAAAACGTCAGGTTTTGAGAAGAAGATACCCACTAGAACAGGGGTCCGCGAACCATACCCTCCTCCCCCAGGCCGAATCTGGCCTGTTGCCTGTTTCTGTAGGGCCTGCAAGCCAAGAGTGTTTTTTACATTTTTAAGTGGTTCAAAAGGAGAGTGACAAGTGAAAATTCTGTCAACTTCAGAGTTCCTTGTCTATGAATAAAGTTTTATTGGAACACAAATTGGCTCGTTATCGTATTGCCTGTGGCTACTTTTGTACTGTGACCATGAAGTTGAGTAGTTGTCACAGGTAGTGTACAGCCTGCAAAGTCTAAATGTTTACTGTCCCTTTACGGCAAACAGACTTCTGCACTAGAAAAATTAAGCCTAGTTTAGGAATTTGGGAAGAGCGTGAGGTGTTAGGAATGTGAACTGTGACATGGATGAGTAAAGTTCTTTGCTTAAAATTTTAAGAACCATAAATTGTACTGATGCTCTTTTGAATTGACTTTTAATAGAAGAAATTTTGAATTTGCTTTTTAATATAAATAGAACAAGAGAAAAATTTATTGGGCAGTGGATGCTAGAAGTACAAATCTATATTTCATGTTGATATCTTGTTTTCAGATGTCGTGGCCTATGTTGAAGTGTGGTCATCCAATGGAACAGAAAATTACTCAAAGACATTTACAAACCAACTTGTGGATATGGGGGCAAAGGTAAGAAATTCGTTTTACCATTGTTACATATGACAGTCTTCTGATAGGTAAAAAGATACATTTGCATTTTCTTGTTTGGGGAGTTATTGCTTAGAATATGAAGGACAAAGCGATGGGTAAGTGGTGGGAGAAAAAAGAAAAGACCCAAAATATGAAGAATTTAGAACAGTAGGACTTACAGAGCAGTTCGGCTTGTAAGCGCTGAGTGAGGAGGAGGAATCTAGGATGAAAATCCGGATTCTAACATTGGTACATGGTGCTGGTAATCAAAGTGAGGAATACAGGAAAAGGAACAGGTTTCTAAGGGAAAGGTTATAAATCTGGCCATATTAAAAATACCTGTCGTATATCCAAATATACAAGCGATGGGAGCAGAGACCTAAGGACAGAGAGAGAGACAGAGAGAGAGAAGGATACCAGGAGAATGAGGAAGGCAAATGTGCAAGTCAAAGGAGGGAAGTATTTCAAAGACAGAATTTTGAAACACTGCAGTCTTCAAGAGAGATAAGCGTGGCAAGCGTACTTTAGATTTCAAAACCACAAGGTCATTTGTTGAACTTAGCATAGTTTTCAGTGAAATAGGTAAAGGTATCCAAATTAGTCCAGGAATCATTGAGATACAAGGAAATGGAGATAGTCCCTCCTTATTCGAGGTTTCTTAGGAGCCATCTAGATCTGTGATCCCCAACCCCCAGTACGCAGTCTATTAGGGACAGGGCCACAAAGCTCTGCTGCCTCCCCCCCAAATCTGCTGTGGAAAAATTGTCTTTGTTGGGGGCCAACAGCAGGAGGTGAGCGGTGAGGAGTGGGCCAGCAAAGCTTCATCTGCATTTACAGCTGTTCCTTCCATCACCTGCATCACCACCTGAGTTCCATCTACCCCCACAACTGTGGAAAAATTGTCTTCCATGAAGCCGGTCCCTGGTGCCAAAAAGTCTGGGGACTGCTGATTTAGATTATCGCATTTACTGTCACAAAGTGCTGCTTCTAAGTGAAAAGGTGGCAGTTCCCAATAAGGTAAAGAAAAAAACCTGCATGCTGAGGTTGCTAGGAGAATGAATCTTCTGTCCGTGAAATTGTGAAAAAGAAAAAAGAAATTCATGCTAGTTTTGCATGATAATTTTATTACAGTATATTGTTATAATTGTCTTTTATTATTAGTTATTGTTGTTAATCTCTTGCTATGCCTGATTTATAAATTAAACTTTATCATAGTTTTGTATGTATAGGAAAAAATAGTATGTTTGATGTTTGGTACTATCTGCAGTTTCAGGCATCCACTGGGGGTCTTGGAACTTATCCCCCATGGATAAGGAGGCACTACTGTATTTGTGTGTTTTTTGGCATGTGGGAGAGGCTGGCTGAAAGACTTAGTGAAAGGGATAAATTAAAATGGGTGAGAAGAGAATTAAAGGTAGGGCTGGGATTACAGAGAGGCGCCAAGGGCATAAATTAAAGAGGCACTCCCCCCCAAGCAAAGAGTGGGTGCCTTGTTTGGTCTCCCTAGTCCCTGCTCTGAGTGAGAGATCAAAGCCTAAGAACAGACTGGAGTGGAAAGGAACAGAATATCAGTAGGGCCTACTTTTGCCCATGAGGAGACACACCCATTTTGATAACGCTGGAATGTAGAAACATGAAAGAGTTTCCATCTTATGATGCCTAAAGTTTACTTGGGATGAAGACAAATTATTGTGGCTTAGAAAAAAGCCATTAGACAAATGGTTTTTGAGGGTCATATTAAGATCTTAGATCTCTTGGATCTTTCTGTTTTTCACCTTTTATTTCAAAAATTTTCAAACAGAAAATTGAAAGAATAGTACAGTGATCATAGATTGAACAGTTGTAAACATGTTGACATTCTTTGTTGCTGTTTCTCTATACATTGTATTTTATATGTGAACTATTTGAAAGTAAGTTGCAGACATCTTAATTTGCCCCTGAATACTCATATGTATCATCTAAAAACAGACATTTTCCTATATAACAAAAATACTATTATAACATCTAAGAAAATTAACAATGATTTCTTAACAGTCTTCTAAAGTGGTTGAATCAGTTTATACGTATGCTAAAGTATGAAATTTCCCATTGCTATATATGCTTGGTTGTGTAATGTTTTAGCCATTCTGGTATGTTTTTATCTCATTGTGATTTGAATTTGCATTTTTCTGTACTTTGTCATATAGTTATTTTGAAGTGCCTATAAAAACCTCCAGCTCATATTTCTATTGGTTTTATGTTTTCCTTCTTGATTTGTAAATATTCCCTATATTTTTAGAATTGTCTCCTTTGTCGGCCATGTGAATTGCAGTATTTCTGTCACTCTGTGGCTTGGCTTTCATCTTCTTAATGGTATCTTTTGATAATTTTAATGTAGTTCAATTTATTTATTTTTCCTTTATGGTGAACTTTTTTGTATGTCTTATTTAAAAAAATCTGTTCCCGTGCCAAGGTATGAAGATTTTCTCCCATGTTATCTTCTGGAAGCTTTATCCTTTTGCCTTTCATATGTAGATTTATAGTACACGAGGAATTGATTTTTGTATATATTGTGAAATAGTTGTTTCATTTTTTTCCTTGTGAACTTTTGTTTTCACAGCATTTATTGAAAAGGCTGTCGTTTAATCAAGGTTTGCAGTACTGCCTTTGTCATAAATCTGGCTTCCACGTATGTCCAGTCTGTTTAAGGGCTCTGTCTCTGTTCATTGATCTGTTCTTCTGTTCTCAAGACAAAACCACCCTGTCTTAATTACACTTTATGGCAAATTTTCGTAAGTCTTACATTTTGTTCTTCAAGGTGTCTTAGCTGTTCTTAGCCTTTTGCCTTTACAGATTCATTTAGGATCAGTTTATCAATTTACACCATGAAGCTTTTTTGAGATTTCGATTGGGATTGTATTGATAAAATAGATCAGTATGGAGAGAACTGATGTTTTTATGATATTAAATCTTCCAATCCATGAAAACTATATGTGCCTTTGTTGATTTAGGTTTCTTTAACTTCTTTTAATAATGTTTTATAATTTTCTCTGATCATTTTTATGCTATTATATAAATAGCATCTTTAATTTTTTTCTAACTGTTGCTATTACATAGAATGCAGTTAATTTTTTGCATGTTCACCTGAAAACTTATCAAACTCATTTATAAATTCTGTAGTTTTGGGGAGATTTAAAAAATATACACAATTGAATCGTGTACATAAGGACAGTTTTTCTTGATGTACTGTTCTGGCAAGGCCCAGTGTTAAATAAAATGGAGATATCAGATTTCTGGTTCCTCTTCTCAAGGGAAAGCTTTTAGCGTGTTACCTAATATGGTTTTGTATGAATAAACTTTAATTTCATCAAACGTGTTTTCTGCATGCATTGAGATGGTCATGTGATTTTTCTCTTTTACGTTGTTAATATGAATAGTAGTGATCAATTTTTTTTTATCACTACTCATTGAGCATTTACTATGTATCAGACACTTTACATACATTATACCATTTAATCCTCACAACTAAACCTATGAAGTCATTGTTATTCCAATTCTACAGATCAGGAAACTGAGGCTCAAGAAGACAAAGTAACTTGCCCATAGTCACATGACTTGCAAGTGCAGAAGCTGCGTTTCAATCTTTTTTTTTTTTTATTTCAGCATATAATGGGGGTACAGATGTTTAGGTTACGTATGTTGCCCTTGCGGCCCCCCCCAAGTCCAAGTTTCAAGTGTGTCCATCCCTCGGATGGTACGCATTGCACTCTTTGTGTATGCATCTACCTGTCCCCTCCTCTCTCCTCCCCCCTACCCAACATCCAATAGATATTATTCTTATATGTGCACTTATGTGTTGATCAGTTAATACCATCAATTTTTTTTAAATGTTAACCAACCTTGCAGTCCTGGAATACACTTAAGTGGTGGTGATGTATTATCCTTTTCATATATTGGTTGATGCAATTTGCTAATATTTTGTTTAGCTTTTTCTGTAGATGTCTCTAGGGTGAGATTGGCTTGTAATTTTCCTTTCATGTAATGCCATTATGTGTATAGTTTTAGTACTAATAATCTACTGGCTTCATAAAACAAGTTGGAGAGTAGTGTTTCTCTTTTAATCCTGTGAAAGAGTTTGTATAAGATTGGTATTATTAAAATTTTTTTTAAATTAGTTTTAATTTATTTGGTAATTGTAGGATTATGCATATTTCCTATTTATTACGAATGGTTTTAGAAAGTTGGGGGTTTCCTTAAAGAAATTTATCCATTTCATCTATATTTTCAAATATATTGCTTGAAAGCTATTATAATGTCCTGTTTGAATCTTTTTAATGTCTTCAAGATCTGTAGTGATGATCCTTCATTCCCGACATTCATTATTTGTGCCCTTTCTCTTTTTTCTTGACCTTGTTTTTACCTGAGTTTTATTAATTAGTCTTTCTGGGGAACCAACTTTTGACATTCTGGATCTTCTTTTTGTATTCATTTTTCACTTTATTAATTCTAGCCTCATCTTTAGTACTATCTAACTCCTTCTTTGGTTTTAATTTGCTATACTTTTCCCAACTTTTTGAGATGAGTACACTGATTTTCAACCTTCTTACTGTGTACTTGTGCATTTTAGATCACACATTCTCTCTAAGCAGGGCGTTAGCTGCATTCCACAAGAAGTCTTCATCTGGCAGATTGCAATGTCTTGGTCTGCTTTTATTTTTTGTTTTATCCACTGGTTTTTGTTCCTGTTGTTCCATCTTCTCCTATGCTTGTTTTTTATTTGTTCACTTTTTTTAAATTTGAGCATCATGTATTTAAAATTATTTACAAATACTTTGAGACCTAGAATTGTATTATCTTTACTGAAAAAAGATTCAGATTTGCTTCAAAAAGGGTATTTGTAGCACTCATAATCCAGGATTATCTTAATCCAATTTGGGATTGGAGATGATTTAAAAATAGACTGTCAGCCTGTGAAGGTCATTATAACTTGCCTAAATGCAGCTCTTTGGTTCTCAACCCAAGGTGTAGGGGTTTTATTAGACCCCCTTCTTTTGTTCTGAAGCTTCCAAATCATGTGTGTGATGCACCATTCTAACTGGAACAGATGTGGTTTTAAGCAGTGTTATGCATCCCTTAGAGTACTTCTCTGTGGCAGATTAGAATTTGCTGGGGTAGGAATTTTGGACATTTTTATTTTGACAAATACTGAATAAAGTATCCCTTTTCATCAATTGTACTTAAGAAATGGTGAGTGAATACTAATGTACATTTTGTTTTCTGCATTTTTCTCTGCAGGTTTCAAAAACTTTTAATAAACAAGTAACTCATGTTGTGTTCAAAGATGGATACCAGAGCACTTGGGACAAAGCTCAGCAGAGAGGGGTAAAGCTCGTTTCAGTGCTCTGGGTTGAAAAGTAAGTCTTTCTTTCTTTTTCCCTCAAGTATCTAGTGTTGGTAAAGTGTGGAGATACATTATGCATATCACAGAGCCAGATACAGTTGGCTTCTCCTCTTACTTGGGCAAGTAATTTAATATCTTCTACCCTCAGTTTCTGCAGCTGAAAAATGGGTATAATGTAATACCTAACTCTGCCTGGAGGGAAAATGAGCAGGAAGGACCTGAAGCAGGGATTCACTTGCTGTATTCAGGAAACAATAAGGAATGTTATGAAGCAGATTCATTCCTAAAGAGTTGAGTTTCCTTTCGTATTTTTTCCTTTTAATTGTGAATAATTCAGTTTAACATTTCTTTGTTTTTAAATTGAGACAAAATTCATATATCACAAAACTCACCCTTTTGGTGTACAATTCAATGGTTTGTAGTATATCTATTCAGAGTTGTGCAGCCATCATCACTATCTAATTCAAGAACATTTTCATCAGCCCAAAAAGAAGCTCTGTACCCATCAGCGATCACATCTCAATCACTTGTGCCCCCAGCCCCTGCCAACCACAAATCTACTTTTTGTCTCTATGTATTTGCCTATTCTAGACATTTCACAAAAAGGGAATTCTGTAATATGTGGCTGTTTATGTTGAGCTTCTTTTCACTTAGCATGTTTTGAAAGTTCGTTCATGTTGTAGCATATATCAGTACCTCATTCCTTTGTGTGGCTGAATGATATTCCATTGTACAGATATACAGGTTGAGCATCCCTAACCCAAAAATCTGAAATCCAAAATGCTCCAAAATCTGAAACTTTTTGAGGGCCAATGTGACACCAGAAGCAGAAAATTCTGCACATTAAGTACTTAACACAAACTTTGTTTCATGCACGCAATTATTAAAAATATCTATCAGGCCATGTGTATTAGGTGTGTATGAAACATAAATGAATTTTATGTTTACACTTGGATCTCATCCCCAAGATATCTCATTATGTATATGCAAATATCCCCAAATCTGAAAAATCCAAAATCTAGAACACTTCTGATCCCAAGCATTTTGGATAAGGGACTCTTAACCTGTACCACAGAATTTGTTTATGCATTCATCAACTGATAGACATATGGCTTATTTCCACTTTTTGGCTATTGTGAATAATGGTGCTGTGAACATTATTTTGTGGTTTTGGGGGGAGGGTATGGGGGAAGATTCATAATCAGGCAGCTGTCATTCTTCCCTCCCCCTCATCTTCTTATGGAGTCCATTAGAATGGCTTATTGATTCTTAGAATAGATCTCTGATCAGTCTGTTTCTGCTGTTACTCCCATGGTCCAGACAGCTATGTCTTGCTTCCATTACTGTTGCAGCCTCCTGCCTGTCTCCTTTTCATTTTGTTTCCTGTACATTATTAGCAAATGTAACTCTTCTAACACATAAATCAGTTTTATCCTCCTTGCTGAGATAAAACGGCTTAGAATTAAGCCGTCTAGAGCAGGAAATAGCAAACTATGGCCCCAGACCAAATCCAGCCTGCCACCCTGTTTTTTTCTTTAGTGGCCCCTGAGCTAAGAATGGTTTTTACAATTTTAAAAGGTTATCCCCTCAAACAAATCAAAAGAAGAGTATTTCAAGACATATTTAAATTATATAAAATTGAAATGTTAGTATGCACAAATAAAGTTTTATTGGAACACAACCATGCTCATCTGATGATGTATTGTCAGTGGCTACTTTTGTGCTATAGCTGTGGAATTGGATAGTTGTGGCAGAGACCATATGGCCCACAAAGCCTGAGATGTTCATCATCTGGCCCTTTTACAGGAAAAGGGTACTGATCCCTGGTCCAGAGCACTACATGATCTGTCTCTTCTTCCACCCTCAACTGTTCCCCTGCCCTTGTTTGCATTTTCCATTCCTGCCTTTAGTTTTGCCTTTGGTGCCTCTTAAAAACTCCGTGCCCTTTTCACTGATTCTTAACCCAGTTTTGTGCTCAGCTTCATACATGTCACATTTCAAGGTCACCTTCTTAGAAGTGCTTTCTCTGTCCCCCAATCCACAGGTAGAGCCCTCTTTGTTATTCTCTATCTCTACTTATTTCCTGTTTTTGCTATTAAAACTTATTTTGTTCATTTGTCTGCTTTATTTGTCTAATCACACATTTTGGTCTTTCCATTATAATGTAGGCTCTGTGAGAGCACCTGCATGTCTGTCTTGTTCATGGTTGTGTTTCTAGTAAGTATCTAACACATTTTTGGCTCATAGTAGATGCTCAATAAATATGCTAACAAATTAATGACCAAAGAAAAATTTACTTGAGTGGCCTGGAGATATCAGAGAAAATTTCATGGGGGACATGACTTGAGAGCTACATTTAAAAGGTTGTTTAGAAATGTGGAGGGAAGGGTACAGAAAACAGTAGACCTTTACTGAGAGCTTGAAGTAAATGGAGAAGCAGGAACCAAAATGCAAAACTGACCATTAGTCATTTCTGTACTTAAACAGGGGCTCTCAACTAGTCCTAATGCCGGGAGTCATCACAGAGTCCCCTCTCCTGAGAGTTCTGGCTTCTTGCTCTTATTTGCTGCTCTGGCCCCAGTGCCCTTTCCCCTCTTGTTCTTCATCCCCTTCTCTGCTTATGCCCCACCCAGCCTCTGGGGATCTGGCAGACTCCAGAGTACTTGTAACTTTATTTTCCAGAGGCAAACTTTTAAGTTCCCTCAAAGTAAACATAATCTCTTAACATTTTTAATACAGATTCTTTTCTTATTATATTGTTTGTTGTAATACAGTCACATTTTAATTATTACATGTACTTAATTACTGATTTTTAGATCTTTTGCTATCTTGAAAACATAAACTTTCTTTTGAATTAAATGCATTTGTATTTAAACATGTATATATTTTTAAAGTGAAAAAGCCTCACCTAATCTACCTATTATCTTGCCTTCCTTCCCCTAAGTTGGGAATTTGGAATATACAGTTTCAGACTTTCTACTAAGCATATAAAAGATGTATATGTAAGCTAATAATAATGTATTGTATATTTCAAAATTGCTAAAAGAATAGATTTTAAATGTTCTCATTACAAAAAATAAGTATATGAAGTGATGGATGTGTTAATTAGCTTGATATAATCAGTCCACATGGTATACTATATCAAGATATCACATTCTACCCCGTAAATATATACCAATCTTCTGTTGATGAACATGAAGTTTTTTTATTTCTTTTTTCCTTTTTTCTCAATCAGAAATAGTATGACAATGAGCTTCCCTATACATTACTTTTTTCCAGATGATAAATCTTTCCACAGGTTTAAATTCCAGAAGTGGACTTTTGAGTTAAAAGAATTTGCACATTTAAATTTATGATGAGTTTGGCCAGATCACCTTCTATTTAATAGAAAGAGTGTACCAGTTTCCATTCTTCCTAGCAGTATAAAAGAGCACCTATTTTCCAATACCTTTACTCATAATCGTGAGTTATTAGTCTTTTTAATCTTTCCTAACTTGTAAGTGAAAAATAATAGTTTTTATTTACATTTCCCTGATTTTTAGTGAGTTTAACTTTCTTCAACAGGAGGAGAAAGAGTCAAACTGACCTTTATTTTATATATCAAATGTCTGTTCTTCCTTTGTTAACTGCCTGTCCAGGGCCATTGCTTATACCTTCCACTGAAAATGTGGGCATTAACTACTCGAGGTCACTAGGTGTCACTAGAATCCCATGTTGTAAGAGCAGACAGAGGCCACTGATAAAATTCTGACATTCCCTGTGGACAGGAGAATTTTTTTATCTTGAAGAAAGAAGAAATAAAGGTCAACTTGACTCTCACTTCTAAGTTCTCTTTAAGAAAGAGATTTTAGTTTACGAAGAAAGTTTATTGTAAAGTTAAATTTTTAGACAATCATGAGCCAACAGCTAAGTTGGAAATACAGTTAACAGGCTTTTGTCCTCACCGGTCTGAGAGTAGGCTGCTGACCGAAGCCTATCACCCTCTGCATTTAGTGCTTGCTGCAAACAAGGACATTTTCCTTCATAACCACAACACAGCTGTCAACGTGAGGGACCTACTGTGGATACCTTCCTGCCAAAGAATCCTCGGACCACATCCCTGTCTCACCAGCAGTTCCAATAATCCGGTCTTTCTCACTCTGGAGCCATTCCTCAGTCTTTCTTTGGCTTCTGTGACTTTGATACTGTTGAAAATCAGCAGTCAGTGATGGGTAACATCCCTTAGTCTGGGCCTGTCTGACATATCCCCATGAGGTTACGGGGTTCTGCCTCTTCTGCACAAATGCCCTGGAAGTGATAGTGGGTTCTTCTTACTGCACCCTCTCAGGCAGTGCTTGATCTCAGGGTGCTGTCCTGGTGAGGTGCACTTTGATCCCTTGGTCACGATGGCCTCTGCCGGGCTTCCACCGCAAAGCAAATGTGCATTTCATATGCTTGCAGGGAGGTTCTTTCAGACTATGTCAATAACTATTCCTCATCACACTTTTCATGTATGTGTGTATGTATGCATGTATTATATTTTTGGTTCCTGGCACACAGCTCCTAAGTCCCTTGGAATTTCCTGGGTAATAGTATTTTTTGTCCTACTGAGGACATTTTAGATTGAACATTCTGTGTAACATCAGGGTGGAAGCTGGTGACCAGCCCTAGGCATGATCAAAGGGCTACAACTTTGAGCACCACCCCCTGATCTCCAGGAATGGAGAGACTCTGGAGATTAAGCCAATCACCAGTGGCCAGTCATTTAATCAGTCATGCTTCTACAATGCAGCCTCCATAAAAACCCCCGAGAGGTTCTAGGCTGGTGAATGCATCAAGGGGCTGGGAGGGTGACATGCCCTGAGTGTGCATGAAGGCTCTGTGAACCTTCCGCCATACCTTGCCTATGCACCTCTTCCATTTGGCTGTTCTGAGTTGTGTCCTTTATATTAATAATAAACCAGTGATGGTAAGTAAAGCATCTTCCGGAGTTCTGTGAGCCATTTGGCACATTATTGGGTCTTGCCCTCCCTGGGCTCCGACACCTACACTGTGCCTCACCCCTCCCCCTGCTTGGGCTCTGCTGCCCCCTAACCAAGCCTGACCACCTAGCCCTGGGCCACCACATGCATGTCCTCCTTGCCCTTATCTCACTCTTGACAGAAATATTTATGATAGAGCAAGGCAAATTCATTAGAATCTGACACATTTTTAAAGGAGGATCACCAAACCAATAATATAGATTATTCCTACCATGGACTCGTCCTCCTGTCAGCCTTTCCACGGCAAGTCCAGAGGCCCTGCGGCAGGACCGGGCTGGTGGGGAAGGAACCCTATGGGGGTCAGCGAGTGGGAGGGTAGAGGGAAGCGAGGGCCTGCAGGGACCTGCAGTTCTTAGCTCGGTTTTGGAGAGGAGTGCTTTATAGTACTTGCTGCCAGGAAATGTATTGACTTAAAACCACCCCAGTCTGGTGACCCTTTGGAGAGGTTTTGCATCTCCCCAGCATCCTGTAGTTTGAAGATCATTGAACAGGGCTGAACATAATAATGTGGTCCCTCCTGGGAAAGGTAGGCTGGGCCTGTATTGATTGGGCTTCTAATGTGTACATAAGGAAAAAAGAGCACGGACTGGTGAGCTTCAGAATGATTTAGTAGCTGTAAACAAATTGCTTCTCTGGTGTCCTCTTCTTTTGTTATTTGCTGTTATGCTTCCCTCCAGTGCCCTTTCCTCGCATACAGGCGTTAAACTTTCCTTTCCTGAAGGCCTGGTTCAGATCGTCTCTCTTCCCTGACAGCCTTCCAAGAAAGTAGCACGGTGTATTGCAAAGATGCAGGCTCTGAGCTAGACAGGCTGGAGCACGGTAGGGCTGTGATGTGCAGCCGCCTGGGCCTGGGCAGATTACTCCAGCTCTGGGCCCCATTTCCTCCTGTAGTGCCTAAACCTCCCTGTGCCAGGTGGTGGTTCCAGTGCTGGACCACAGCAGGTGCTGCAGGCTCACACCCCAGTTTGGATTCGTCTGCTCTCTCTGCACCACAGACCTTCCTTATCTGGACTTCTCTGAGTTTACTACTGTGTTCTTCCTTGTGCCACAGGGAGATACGTACTAAGATTGTGTGTTTGCAGGCTGGGACCTTCAAAAAGGTGTTGTTCACTTTTTTATTTTCCATTAGTGGCTAGCACAATACCATCTACATGGAGATTAATGCAGTTTTGCTTCTTGTTGATTGGGTTTAGGGAATAAGGTGGTAGGTAACACTGAGCAATTTGGCAGAAGAGTAGGAAAAGCTGCTGCAGGATTGGTGCAGGTGAAGTCAAGGGGTTTTCCTAAGGGTAGAAAGGGAGTCTGTGGTCCCTAGTGGACCTAGCAGGCTTGTGGTAGGAAGTGCTGGAGTCATTCAGCTCCCTGGGGAGAAGGTTTATCAGAACAGGGGCTTCCCAAGGAGAAGGATGCTGCTTTGGTTTCCATTGGCTCTGAAGTAGCAGCAATTGGGAAATGAAGGTCAAAAGGTTGGCTCTGTGATTAAAGACGTCTCTTGAAACACTTTTCTTCTTGACCACTAGGTGGGGGGATAATGTTATTTTACATTTCTGAAGAAAAATCAAAATCTAATTAGAAACTTTTTCTGCCTATTCACTAGATTCTGATTGGGTGCCTGGTAAATGTGGGTTTTAATTTAGCAGTGTCAATATTTTACTAAGCGTGCTAGAGCAGACATCAGAGTGATGCACAAATGGTTGGGAAGCTTATTCTCCAATGGAACAGAACACATCTACAACTGTGTCGCCTGTGTCAGGCCCACATTTTACTGAATTGAATCAAGCCTTTCCCAAAACTGCTAACTGTAAAGAATACTTGATAGTTTGGTGGAGGGAATCCAAAGATACAAAGAGTGAGCAGTATATTGAAGGGAGAAATGGCAAGGGTAGCCACAGATGGGTGGAAGAAGGAGGCACGGCTGTTCAGAGCTGGGACACACACTGAGCTCTCTGGGCTAAGGATAGTTTCTTAACAGAAACACATAAAAAGCACAACCCAACTTTGAAGAAGAGATAGGCTCTCTGGCCTCAATTTCTTTAGGTCACTTCTAGCTCTAAATTATCCATTTTATGGCCTGTTTAATCTTAAATTATACATTTAATAGCATCTGCTTATACCTTTCTGAGTGCCAGGCACCAGTAATTTTGAAATGTGCTATGCTATAAGTCAAAAATTGTTGCATAAAAAATGCCATATAAAGACCAAAAATTTAATTTATGTTGACTTTTGTATTTGGTGTTACATGTACTTATTTTAAAAGAAGTGTCTGTATTAAAATGAACTATGTATGAATTTACTAAATAGCTGATACATGTGCAGATTTAATGCTGTGTGAACATGTCATGGAAACACTCACTGGACTGCTTTAATTGTACAGATGCAGGACGGCTGGCGTACATGTTGATGAATCATTATTCCCTGCAGCTAATTCTCATGAACACTTACCAAGTCTAATTAAAAAAAAAGTAAGTAAACAATTTCAACATAGACACCGGCAATTATGAATTTATTCATTCTTATTTTTTAATTTTTAGAAATACATCCAAAAGTTGCCTTAAGGGTGCTGTTGGTGGTATTGTTTTTTTCACATAGCATTTTTTAGCAAATTATAGAGGTAATTTTATCCTACGAATGCTTTCATGTTATTTGTAAGAAATGAAAGAGACTGACTGGCCATGGGAAAACTAAAAACCTTTGAGAGACCATCAGACAATCAGGTGCATTGGTGATTACTTCAGAATTTAGTTTGTTATATCTGTAGTAAAATGCCTTCATTCTGTTAGCTAGAGAATCTCAAAAGTCTGAAGCAGATATATCCAAGTGTGCAAAGTCATTTATTACAGAAAATTTGCTTTGCAAATAGAGTTGTTCCTCAGTGTCTGCAGGGGAATGGTCCCAGGACCACCCTGCGGATACCACAATCCACGGATGCTCCTATGCAATGGGTGGGTGTTTGCATGTACCCTACGTACATCCTCCTGTATGCTTTAAATCTCCCTAGATTACTTGTACCTAATCAGTACAAATGCTGTGTAAATAGTTGTTATACTGTACTGTTTAATTTGTGGGGGTTTTTTTTGGTTTGGTTGGTTGGGTTTTTTTGTTTTTTCTTCTTTGAGTATTTTTAATCACGGTTGGTGAAATCTGCAGGTCCAGAACTCTCAGATATGGAGGGCCAACTGTAGCGTGAATGACAGTGCTTTCATTTGAGATCTGATTAACACTTGAACTATAACCTTTTCAGTTTTCTATTTATTTCAGAGTTTTAATTGTGATTTCTTTATTTGAGGGTAGTTTACTATGAAACATCAAAGCCACTTTGTTTTCACATAAGAATCTCTGCTGGAGGATTTGATGACTTCTTCAAATTGGATTAGATGAGAACCGTACATTTCCTGTAGAGTAAAGGAGGAATAGCTGTGGACTTCTGCACATTTTCTAAAAGTAGTAAATGATGTATCTCAATTACATTTCATCTCCAACAAGCCAGAGTTTGCCAGTGCAGGGATGAATGAGCCTCCTTCAATCTCTATCCCAACCTCGTCTGATTGTAGGAGAAAAAGAGCGTTCAGCAGAGTCTCTTGACTCTCTGTGACATGTGAAAATAAAGCGTTTATTATAAAAACAATCCATAATCCATATGTATTTTCATTGTGAAGCATTTAGACAGATAAGAGACATCTCTCTTTTCAATCTGACGAATATCCTGGATGGGATGTCTTTGGTGCATGGTGCACACACGTATGTGCTTTGTGCACATGTACGAATGGGGGCTCTGCTACCTTATGTATATCATTTGGTGGGTTGCTTTTTCTTCCCCACTTTAGCAGTATGGTTTTGATCATTTCATGTCAGTAGCTGTGACTCTGCTCATTTTCCTGTGTTGTATCATACAGTGTGAGTGTGCCTGTCCTGTATTGATGCACTTTTAGATCACTGTCAGTTTTTGCTAAGTGTATTACTTATGCAGCATGGCGGCATATTGGAGTTTATTTCTCCAAGTTGGATATCTAGAAAGGAAATTACTGGGTCAGAATGCATATGCATTTTAACAGTTCCACCAACAGTGTACAAGAATACCTATTTCTTGGCACTCTGACCACTGCTGAATATTATTAATCTTTTTAATTTTTCCTAATCTAAAGCCATAAATAGTGACCACTCATATCCTTCACCACTTTAATTTTTATTCATGTCTAAAAACCTTCCCTTTCCTTCTCTTTTCCAAAGGCAATTGCAAAGTAAACATGGCTTGAGGCCTTATTTTGGGTCCTTGAGGAGGTTCTCTGCCCCTTTCCACCTCACCGTGCTGCCACCAGCCTGGCTGGCTTGCTGCTCCTCAAGCATACCAAACATGTGTCTGTTTTAGAGCCTTGTGTTAGCTATTCCCTCGGCCTGGACATGCTTCCCCCAAATCCATCCCCTTGGCTGGCTTTCCAACCTCCTTACAGCGTTGTGCCGATGAGGCCTTCCCTGCGAGACCAGCCCTGGCACCCTATTTGCACCAACAATCCCTTTCCACCTGTGCCAGCTGTGTGTGCAAGTCCCTTGTTATCTGTAGCACTTACTCTCTCTGACACTGCAGTAATGGGGACAGTCAACCAGGGTTCACTTGCTAAAGAAGATTCACAGGACCCCAGAATAACAATGCCTCCAGATCTACAGAGCCCTGTAGAACCAGGGTGCACGTGGGGAGCCTCTTGTCTTCTGCTGGCCCTGTGCCCATGTGACCCAGCCCCACTGGCAGAGCCTTCCAGGCAAATCCTAATCTTACTGATAATAAAGAACTCTGATCAGCTGGTATGGTACTAACTTCCCCCAAACTTCTTGGACCTGTGGTTACAAAGCAACACTGTTAATTAGTACTTCTCATGTTGTGCAGGTACTTCAGGGAAAACAGTACAGGCCAGTTCCAAGCCTGTTAAAATTAGCCTCCCAACACACATATGATATAATTTACTTGTTTTATTTTATTTTATTTACTGTCATTCCTTGCCAGAATACAAGGTCTGTGATGGCAAGGGTCCTTCTAGGTTGCAAGACCAATGCCTGACACATAATGACATTTTCGTAATGAATGAGTGAATAACTAACTGATCGAGCAAGAACACAAGTATAGGCATTAGCCTTGAATGGCTGATAGAAATTGTATGTTTTAAGACTGAAACAAAAGAAGTTAGGCTAGGTATCCAGATAAGCAAATTTGCACTGGTAGCTTCAACCCGCAAAACAAAAGAGACCTAGATAGAGACTTAAATTTTTCTGGGGTCCTTCAAGAAAGAGCTCAGGCACAGAAGTAGTAGTAGGTAAAATTGATGAAAAGGTTGGTTTTTGTATTTGTGGTGATGCTGGGCTAAAGGTGGGAAACAAATGGGTAGTTCCAAAGATGAGAAAGTGGGTAAAGAGGGAATGTGAGATACGCTTTAAAGGAGAAATCGTCCCTCTCTGTTTGAGGATGGTAAGACTAGAGAGTTAACCCAAAACTTTCTTGAGGAAATCAGCCTGGGATTTCATGTATTTGTGTGTGTAGTTATAGTTTTTGGGTTTTACTGGCTGAATGGAGTTCCTACCATCTAAAGACAATAAGGCAAGATTAGGTAATGGTTCTTTTCTTTGGTAATTATAAGATAGTAATTGTTTTTGTGTTTTATTACCATGTTGTGATTTTAGGGGGAAGACAATGTGAGAATAGCAAAAAATGGAAAGAGACTAGTTTTGCAAAGAACCTTCCTGGAAACTAAGAATGCTAGGATCATGAAAATGACTTAGAAAATATAGTTATGTAATATAGAGCCTTTCATTCAATTTTTTAAATTCTGTCCATTTTTTTATAATTGTACAAAAAGAAATAAGTATTGCCAATTCACATATAGTACAAGAAACACCTTTTTAAGAAGTTTTTATTATTGATATTATAAATGGTGTAAAAAATGTACATGAAAGAACTTTTTTCCTCTCTTAAGCAATTGTAATACAGTATTATTAATTTTTATATCCTTTTTGCACAGCGTAAGTGTATGCAGCCCAAAGATTTTATTTTTAAAACACCAGAAAATGATAAAAGATTTCAGAAGAAATTTGAGAAAATGGCTGAAGAGCTACAAAGGCAAAAAACAACTCTAGGTGAGCCCAGAAATGCAGTACAGTTCTTTGCGTCTGTGTTCATACATCTTGTTTAACTTGTGTGATGACCAGTGGCATTCAGGGTGAGATAGCTAATGAAGACTGCAGTAGTTCTAGACTAGGAAGGAGAAAACAAAATGTAATTAGCCTACAGGAAACTTTACCAGGGGCCATAATAGAGGCATACAGTTGAGCTAATCAACCAGACAGTCTTAATTGTTCATCAAATTGATGGAACTTTTTACTCTTAGGAATGATTATAGAAGAAAAGCAAGCTTTGACTAATAGGCCTCATTGAAATAAATTCCTGTTTCTTTCTTCTTTATATATAACTTTGTATTTTTACCTAATACTTGGTCTTTTTGTTTTGTTACCTAGGCAGAATAGGCAAATCTTAGGTGATATATTCTTTTAGTGATTTAGAAAAATACTTTAGAATATCATGAAACTTTTAAAGTACTTTGTATGTTTTTGGTATTTCTCGTTTGCCTTTTTCACTGTCTTCTAAATTCAGTATATCATACAGATCGTGACACACCATTGCCACAAATAAGTAATTGTAGTAACTAGATAATGCATAGTTCAGAAATAGGAAGCATTAATTCCTCTAGTTTTTTTTTTCTGTTGATTTAGTCTATATTATTCTTACATATTCTCTACTCTATATTTTGAAATTATTCAAATAGAATTACCAAGCTTTACTTTAATGCTGTGATGATAATGCAACAGAATTTAGAGCATTTAGTCCATACAGTACTGCCACATAATGTTCCAAAACCATGGCCTTTGTCATTTGTTTTTATGCTCAGCCCTCCTGCTGCCTCTCTTGGTGTGTGCTTGTCCTTCCCTCACAAACCCACACAACTGTCTGGTCTTCCTCACTACTCAAGCCAGAAACATGCTTTTGTCCTTGACTCCTTCTACTCTGACACTAAAACCCATTAAGACCATGACCCTACTTCTGGAATAATTGCTTGACTCCTTCTGTTTTCTCCTTCTGCACCCTCGTTCCAGCCTGCACCATCCCTCCTGTACACTGTAACAGCCCCCAACCCTGGCTCTCTGCTCCCTGTCCCCTTATACCTCATCTCCATACTTCAGTCAGAATGATGTAAATCTCAAGTCAGAAGGACACCCCCAACCCTGGTTTAAAATTCCTTGGTGTCATCCTAAGGAAAAGTATTTGGGATAAAATCCTGTGTTTAACATGTCCTACCTACTAGAACCTGTATCATCTGGGCTCTTCCTTGAGCCTCAAATGAATATTGCACATTCTCATGTAATTCTTGATACTTTTGCCACTTTGTTCTTCTTTCCTGTGTCAGTGATAGTATATTTGGAAAGAATTTGACAAAATGATAATGATAGATACAAAATTTTCTCTTTTTAGACCAAATATGTATCTTAATAGAAATTGCCTTTTAAAAACTACAGATATGAGATATTAATGATCCAACTAGTGTATAGCTGTATATTGTCAGAACAACAGTAAGGGTCATTTAGACTTAAGAGTTGCAAAAGAAAAGATACTGAATGAATCTTGGTATTTTCTTATTGGGGGTGGTGTCAGAATCCTGAAGTCCTTTTTGAGCATAGTCAAGGTATGTGCCAGAAAAATGCACAACTCTGCACTCAAACAAAACCAGCCCATAATTTCATGGTTCAGGGACCACCCTGACCCCTCTTCATGTGGTCAAGTTCATCTATGGGTCTGTGAGTACATGTTGAGGGTGGAAACAGTGGCTAATGGGGGGATGGTTTCCGAAATCTGGAGTAAAAATCATATTTAGGAACCAAATTACGTCCTGGCTTTACAACTTCTTACTAGTTGTATGATTCTGGGAAAGTTGTTTCACTTCTGTGTCTCAGTTTCTTTGTCTTTAAATGCGGATACTGGTACCTAATGTGTGGGTTTAGTTGGGAGACGGTTAGATGAAATAATGCACTTAGTGTGCTTAGCACAACTCCTGGCAAGTGGTCATTGC
Organism: Propithecus coquereli; assembly: GCF_000956105.1. Classification (NCBI taxonomy): domain Eukaryota; kingdom Metazoa; phylum Chordata; class Mammalia; order Primates; family Indriidae; genus Propithecus; species Propithecus coquereli. Next base: position 4,010,563 of record NW_012147930.1, read on the forward strand.
TCAACAAAACGTTAGCCAGCAGCTGTAGTAACAGCATCGCTGATCGAGGAGGTGGTGGGCGTAGGATATTAGTAGAAGTGGGTGATGATGTTGAAAAAGAAGAAGAAAACTTTGGGGGTCGAGGGTGGATGTCCCTTGAAAGGAATCATGTTGTTGAAGTTTGAAGGCATTTTTTTTAGCTTAAAGTTGAATTTTTGTTTATTTTCAGATTATGATGTACCTATTCTCTTATTTGAATCCGATGGTTCATTGACATATAGTCCCACAAGCAATATTAAAATTAGTCACGACAGTGCAATGGAGAAGAGATTACAAGAGATGAAGGAGAAAAGGGAAAATCTTTCCCCTACCTGTAAGTGATTACATTTTGTAACACGAAAACTGTGCAAATAGGTGAATAAATTGTGGTGGAAAGATTTTTTTTCTTTACCTACATATTTTATTTAATGTTTCCTGATTTTAACAAATTTTGACTTATTTCAGGGCAGACTTTGTTAATATTTTGTTCCAAAAAATATTATGCATCATTAAGATTTTTGAAACTTATATTGGGTGTATAGTGTTCTCCAAGCTTATAATCCTGTTTACTGTAGCTCTTTGTCATTTCTATCTTTGGAGTTTCTTTTCTGTTTTTAAAAGTTTAATTAATCATGTCTCTCTCAGAGGAATTTGCTTTATTTTATTTTATTTTTTTGACAAGTCCTGATGGCATTGAAAGTAATTTGCATGTAATGAATCAATTTGTATTTTTCCTTATTTCTTTCATCTCTAACATTTTTAGTTACTTAAGTAATTGAATACAGTTTAATAAAATATTTAAAAGTTTAATTAATCATGTCTCTCTCAGAGGAATTTGCTTTATTTTATTTTATTTTTTTGACAAGTCCTGATGGCATTGAAAGGAATTTGCATGTAATGAATCAATTTGTATTTTTCCTTATTTCTTTCATCTGTAACATTTTTAGTTACTTAAGTAATTGAATACAGTTTAATAAAATATTTAAAAACTTAGCTAATAGGAAAAATTCATCTTGAATCCCACCTAATTTTTCTTTCTGATTTGTAAGAGCTTTTTTTAAAGTTAGATATTTAGTCTGTCTTGGATTTTTATTTGTATGTGCTATAAAATGGGCATCTATATCAGTTAAGCTTCGTTTTGGCTGCAGCACACAAAGCAACACACAAACCAATGACTTCACTTAGGTAGAATTACCTTTCTCTGTCATGTCAAGTCCAGAAGTAGGCAGGCAGGGCTCGGTGGCATTCCATAGTGTCTTTAAGAACCTGGGTTTCCATCTTTCTGTGTTGCCTTTCTGGGTGCCTGGCTCTTCTTCCAAAATGTGTATGCCTCCCAGCCAAGCCAGTTCCCTTTAACAGCTTTACCACATGTCCCATCCAATATCCTGCCTAATCCATTGGCTGGGACTTGGTCGTATAGCCACTCCTGGTTGCAAGCAAGACTGAAGTGTATAGTCTTCACTAGAGCACATGCCTGTGCTAGTAAAATCAGAGTTCTGTTCTAGAGGAAGCTGAGAATGGACGTTGAGGTAGGTAACTAGCTGTGTCCTAAATGGACATCCAAATTGTTTCAACTTGTAGTTACGTATATAAATTAATTTGCCTTAAACTGTTTTTTCATTACTTTGCAGTGTTAATTCTGCCACTTCATTGCGTCCAGCACAGTTTTAAACTCAACCTGAAAACTTTGTGATAAAATAACTACAGCTCATAAACAGACATACCTATTTTTTTAAATGTAGGAACCCCTTATTTGAGTTGGGGTAATAATTTTTCATGGTTATGTCTTTATTTTAGACCTATCGAATTTCTTAAAATTTTCTCACCCGTAACTAGAACTCATAAATTTCCCCCTGAAATTAGGTATTATAATAAGATTAAGGCATAGGTTAAACTTCCCTTTTGGTTTCTATGGGTTCTCTCATAGGCATTGGCTTTTTTTGCTACAGAATAAACCAAGATAAGTAAGATTTCTTTTCTTTTTACAATTACTTGCTTAGATTTCCTCAGAAAAGTATCCTTTTAAGTCTCTTTAAAAAATATCTTTGGATATGAGACTCAGACATTTCTTTTGTTTCTTGTCTATTGTATGCACAGCCTTTGAAGGAAATGTTTTTGACCTTATTTGTTAAATCATTGATATTCTAGATGTTTCCTATGAAACTCTAGTTTCTCAGCCTCAGCACTATTGACATTTTGGGCTGGATAATTCTTTGTTGTGGGCACTATCCTATGTATGCCAGGATGTTGGGCAGCGTCCCTGCTTTTCCCCATTGTATGCCTGTAATACACCTCCATTCCTCCCCCATTTGTGACGTCCAGAAATGTCTTCAGACATTGTCACCTATATGCTGGGAGCCCAAATCACCCCTGGGTGAGAACCATTGCTCTAGTTACAGAAGTAACTATTTCGATCATCCTTAAAGAAAGAGCCAGGACTGTCAACCAGGAAGACTGACCAAAAAAGTTGATTTAACTTTGTTAAGCTTCCGATTAGGTTCAGGAAGTTGACTTTTTAAGATCCTTTCTGACTTTTGTGATTCTGTGATTTAATAGAATCCCCTATTATTAATAGGTGGACTTACTGTTGGCTTCATCTACTAAAAAATATTGAAGTTATATCTAATGAAATGTTTTAATTCTGTTTTCAGCTTCCCAAATGATCAGACAGTCTCATGATAATCCAGGTAATTCTCTGTGTGAAGAAGCATCTTTGAATATTTCACATGATACTTTGTGTTCAGGTAAAATTATTATTTTCTGTGATATATTTAAGCTTTGAGAGTAGTATGATTTTCTTATTTAGAATTTCACGTAGCCATTTCCGTAGGATGATTAGTTAAAGCTAGAACTCATAAATTTCTCCCTAAATTAAGACATGAGTTTTAACTTTTTGGTTCCTATGGGTTTTCTCCTAGGTGTTTGCTTTCTTGCTACAGAATCAATTGCTCATTTTTTTAAAATTTTGTACTATTACGTGTATGCAGTTTAAACTATATAGAACTGAGAGCAGTCAGAACTAAGGAAAAAATTGTTTCACACAATGTATAATAAACATATGGAACATGTTATTAAATGGGGTCAGTGAACTATATAAAGGTCATCAATAAATTTAGGAGATTAACAGAGGATTTCTAATTAGAAGCAGAAAGAGCATTGGTAAGAATTAATGAAATTGGTTATATGTTATACATAAATATTTTATTATTGTGGGAACCCTTGTTTGAGTTGGGATGATAATTTTTCATGGACGTATCTTTACTTTCGTTGTATCAAATTTCTTACAATTTTCTCACTCAGCCTACCATAGGGCCTGAGTAAATAGTGATGATTCCTAAAAGAACTGTGTTCAGAAGTGTTTGAAATGCTA
>NW_012147930.1:4015003-4016725 GCF_000956105.1 Propithecus coquereli
AGCTTTTTAATTTGATTAGATCCCACTTATTTATTTTTGTTGCTGCGGCGATTGCTTTGGGGTTCTTCTTCAAGAATTCCTTGCCTAGGCCGATGTCTAAAAGGGTCTTCCCAACATCTTCATTTAGAATTCTTAAGGTTTCATGCCTTAGGTTTAGTAATCTCCATTTTTTTATATTGATATATTTATTTCTTATAAGTTGGAAACAAGTATTAATAATAGCTAACACTGATTTCACTTTTGCTATGTTGTAGGCACTGCTCTAAGTGTCTTATTTACTGTATCTCATTTAATTCTATTAGCCCTATGAAATAAGTGCCATCACCATCTTCATTTTGCCACTGAGAAAACCAGGACACAGGTCAAACAGGTTGTGCAAGGTCATGTGGTTTTTGTGAGTGGCAAACCCAGGCTTCTAACTTAGGCCGTCTGACTTTAGAATTTACACTCTTAATGACATGTCACACTGCTTATCAGCTTTTTGAAACATGTTATAAATGTATTCAGCTGCTAAAATTAAATGTGACCTATATTTCCAACTGCTGCGTTAAGGACATGCAAGGCTGTCTGACTTGGCATAGACACGGCACCACCCTGCCTACTGGCCTTCCCTCCTTCCGGGAACACAGCAGCAAGGGAAGGGCTCTGATGAACTACTGTGCTCTTCCTTTTTAAAAGTAGAGCTTTAGTGATTCCATTCACAAAATTATAACACTTAGGTTGTCTCCAGATGTGTGATTGCTGTAGAATAGAGGTCCTCCACCAGCAAGCACTGAGCCCTTCTTGGGGGAGCCAGCACTGGGCTGGAGACTTCATGTTCCTAAATGAGCAGAGAGTCCTGTCGGTCCTCTAGTGAGTGGTGAGAGGGGCAGATACACACATACCACAGTGCCATGTGGTGCGGAATGCTGTGTAGCAGAGGAGGACATGGCCAACTAGACTTGGCAAGGGTGGTGGGAAGTTCACAGGGATGTTGACAACCCAGATGGGCTTTGAAGGATGAGTGGTATTTACCCAGAGTAAAGTGTGGAGGAAAGGCAAGGCCCAGAAGTGTGGGAGAGTACAGAATTTTCAGGAGCCAGGTAGTAGCTTAGTATTACTCTGAAGAAATGTGTAAACTATATGAGAAGTCAAAAATTAAGATCTACCAGATGGTTCACTTTTGAACATAAATATTATTTGAGGACTTCACTGGAACACAGAGAAGGTAAAGATGAGCTATATTAATTGGGGGAATGTGCCATGAAAGACTAGAAATTGTCTTATAGCAGTAGTTCTTAAGCTTTAGCATTATTGCCCTCCTGAAGAATTTAGTGACAAACTGTGGATGCTCTCTCTGGAAAAAAATCTACCTGCATCTGGAAATTGGCATGAAATGTCTAGAGGTTTGTTAATGTTCTTTTCCACCCCGACCTTTATCTTACTGAAGCCCAGGTTCCTTAGTTAAAAATACTGGCCTTAAAAATATCCTTAAGTAGAAAGAAGAGGAGCAAAAATCCAGTCAATACTTTTCTTAACTAATAGCTATGCTTAAAAAGTATTATTTTATTGGTCAACTGGAAATGACATTTATAATAATTTAAACCATTTTTAAAAGTTGATTCTTTATTAATAATTTTCAGATGACTCCTTTGATGGTGGTTTACACTCATCTTTTGATGATCTTTGTGGAAACTCAGGATGTGGAAATCAAGAAAGGAAATTAGGAGGATCCATTAATGA
>NW_012147930.1:4019145-4023150 GCF_000956105.1 Propithecus coquereli
TATAATTGTTTTGGTGGTTAAGAATATCCTTATAATTCTCATTCTTCTCAGTTTTTATCCTGTGTATTTTTTAAGCTTTGAAACAATACTTAATGACATGCAAATGTAAATTAAGTAGAAAAAAGCTGGTTTTAAACAGTGTGGCACAGCCTAAGATCTCAGTGTTGTCAGGAATTGTCAGTAGTCCTTGGAAGCAGGTTTATTTCCTGTTCTAGAACTTAGGCCCCGGTGTCCCTCGGGTCTGAGGTGAATAGAAGAGGATGAGGAGCAGGCACTGGTTGCCCCACTGGAACTTGATTTAGCTGTCATGTGATTCAGGCCATCACACAGTGGTGTACAGACAGGGCCCTGGTGTCACTCACTTCGACTCAGATGGAAGCTTTCTCTATACCCTCACGCAAGGGCTTCTGCTAGAGTCATCTGCCTTATTTCACATCATTATCCAAAAACAGAAAATCATTTGATTCTAGGACAGGAAGGACTTACATGTTGTCTATCCTAAATCTAACCCCTTTCTTTTATAATAATAAAATTAAGACTTACTGACATTTTAAACTGTTTACTGTCAACCCACTGGGACTCAGATAAACCAAGTCTGTCTTGGAATCTACCTTAGATGACACTATAAAGCCTTCAGTTTAAATGTCACATATGCACATTCCATACCTGCTGAAATTATGGAGTAGGAAAGACTTCTGTACATCAAATTATACCTCTCCAAATCTTTCATGTTGAAATAAAGGTCTTTTTTCAGTTTCTGTTTTTGGTTCACTTTTTGCTGTCAATATCTAAGATAGAGTATAATAAAGGTTTCAAAAACAAATTATGGAGAGATTCAGTAATAAACATGAATAGAACAGGAACTGAGTGAAAAACTTAATTTTGTTTTTTATAATCTTAAAATCATTTAATTTTTTTCATTTTTACGTTTTTTCTAATTTTATAAACAATACTCAAATACATTTCCATTGTAACAAAGATTGGTAAAAAAACAAAACCGTCCCGTCTCATGCTTCTCATGTACCTCCCTTTGTTAGTTCACTTAATAACTAATAGAAGTTAGTCATGCACCTATTGGGCAGGTGGGGAGATAGCAGAGAATGAAGCAGTGTGCACACCTCCAAGAGGAGGACAGATAGTAAATGAATGCATAACACTGTCAGCTTTTGAGCAATTAGTACTAAAAAGAAAAACAATAGTGCATCAGATAGATGAGGCAGCCAGTGAAGGCTTCCCTGAGGAGGTGGCATCAGGTCACAGGCCTAGGGGAGGCAGAGGGGAGCCTGTGACTGTCTGCTGAAGTCATGTTTCAACCGGACGTAGCAGTGGATGTAAATGTCCCACTGTAGAAAAATGCCTTTAGGAACACCAGGGAGGCCAGTGCGGTAACACTCGCAGAGGGCAGTAATGTGGCAAGAGCCAGATCCCCTAACAAGATGGGGAGTTGTTTTAAGGGAAGCCACTGGGATTTTGAACAAGGGAATAACCAAATGGATTTATGTTTTAAATATAACCCTGGATACTTTATGGCGAACAAACTGGGTTGGACTGTTTGCTCTAAGCAATTGCTGCCGACTGTTTAATGTTTCTTTCCAGACATCTTTGTGTGTGTGTATATGTGTCTATAAACATACAAATGCAAATAGATATTTTAAGGGGATTTTTTTGGCATACATATATTATCCTATCATCTTAAAATTTCTTTTTTAAACTTACTATATCACATATATTTCCATATTGTTATTAATCTGTATTTTTTAATACAGTCTATATCGGGGGTCAGTGAAATTTTTCTGTAATGGGTCAGATAGTAAATATTTTAGGTTTTGTAGGCCAAGAAGCCAAATCGAGGTATGTCAGTACTTACGTAGAAAATTACATGAGTAAAAGACATTTTCACAAAATTTTTATTAACAAAACTCAAAATTGAATACAATTTTTTTAGAATACATGTCTACTAATGAAAATAGAATTCTTTCTGGGGGGCAGTAACAATAACATTTAAGTGGGGTTCAAATTGAATGTTCCCATCGCCAACACTGATTACAAATCTTTATTAATGCTGATGTGTTAATAAGATTTTATGTGTGTCACCTTTAAATGCCTTTTCACAAAGATGCATGTTCCCAATCCACAAGCAGATGACTTTCAGTGAGCATATTCATGCTTAAAAGGCATTTATGGAATTCTGTTTGGTTCCTCTCTTGGTAAGTGCCTTTCAGCATGTCCTTATGTTGCAAATTAATCACTTCTAATTGAACGTTAGGTGGAAGCTCCTTAATTATACAGTTAAATGGACTTTGAAATAGGAAATTCTTTTTGTTCTTGAATGCAGTCTGAAAAATGCTGCTGGAACTGTCATTTGAGCTCAGGGAAAATGTCCACAGCAAATTTGCGTTAGAATGGAGATCTCACATCCTGTTTTAACTTTTGACAGGGCAGGAATTATATTAAGCAGCTTAACATTACTTATTGGTGCAAATGACATCCCACCCGCCGTTTGACACTGCTAATCGTAGCTCTTCAACCAACAGAAGTTGGCTTGAATTGCCCGGTAGATGAAGCCAATTGGTCATCCTCCTAGCACACAGCTTGTCCTAGCTACTTCTCACTAATGAAGGGGGACAGAGTGGTTCCACAGGTGCCATGTGTCCACCAGCATAAGCAGAAAAGTCCTTCCCACACCCAAACTCCATTCTTGCCTGTTGTTTAATGCAAATGTTCTTCTTTGCTGTGCATGATGGGCTTTTACATGTCAGCACCTTGTACACATGTGTTGTGAGTTTGTCTGAGCAATTTGATTATGTCCAACTACTAGGTTCTTGTTCATAGATAATAACCAGCAATTGTTGGACGTTGATGGTGCTTAACTACTCTTCTACCGACTCTATCTGCCATATCTTATTGAAAGCAAGTCTCAGACACATAGGTGTTTATTAAACACTCATTGGCAAACAGGAATCAGTCCAAAACTGACCAATATGCTACGTCCCAGTTCTCCTTCCTTTAGTGCACTGTCCATACCTTATCTAAAAGGTTTACTAGAGTACGTTTCTGTAAACTTATTCATTGTCAACATCAGACCACCAGATATCCTCTAACTCTGTGGTTTATCACGGGGCCATTTAGGGATCAAGCCTTGGATGCCATCCCCAGAGATACAGGCTACAACTCCTGCTAGATTTTTATGTCCTACTCGTGCGTGGGTAGGGAGTGCCCCTGTAATACTTAAACCCATCCAATTTTCTTGAATCCATTCATTTAACCAACAAGGAACTATTTCTGACATCCATTATGCTGATTAACAAGCCGATAGCATCACCAATTACAGTTCATTTCTGCATTTCATTTGGCAGTTAGCAAAGCATCTAATAACAGGCTGGAGGATTTACAGGAATTGTCTCTGGAGTGTGGTGGTTCTGTTAACACGCTAGCTGACCACTCCTGTATGTGTTTTTGATGAACTAACATACCTCATATCATACGGTTTATGCCGAAGTACTTTAAACTATATTCCAGCCAGTGTAACACAGTGTTATTTTGTCTTAACGCGTTAATTTCTGTGATAGAAATTGCAAGTAAGGCCTGTGCTGACTTTAGCTGGTTGGTGGTCACTGCTTGCAGCTCTAGGTTGGGAAGGATTATGAGGTTGGACCCTGACTTTGAAGGAAAAAATAATGTGATAAACTAGTAGTATTTGCCTAGAGGATTAATTGGTTCATATGGTTCAAGATGGGGTGTATTTGGATTATAGCTTTAATTGATGGAGAATTATAGGCAAAAATACTGTAGTAAATGTGAAAGGTATATTTATTTATATGTACACTTCATCATAATTCATCCTAAAGCAGAGAATTACAATTTCATATTTCTTTTGCAGTAATATGAGAAAGTTTGATAATCTTATGTTTTAGGTACATCTCATTGAAATCAGGAAGTATACCACTTTTAAAACTGAGTTAATTGAAAATGTATGTGCTTTATCACAACTAAACCCATCTAATC
>NW_012147930.1:4023200-4025963 GCF_000956105.1 Propithecus coquereli
ATAATTTAAATTATTTCCCCTTTTTCATTTAAAGATTGTATGTTTGATATTTTCCAATGATAAATTCTTTAGGAATTATTGGTCAAATCTGTTATGAATTCATTTCTCTAAGTTTATTCCCTGTTACAGGTTCAAAGAATAAGTAATACCTAGTATAATTGCCTTAGAGTGAATCCTTTGTCCTTGTTCCATTATGGTCTCTAACTATATATTGTATAGTCTCTCACTAAAACATGAGTACTGTGTAAAGAGGCATATTAATAGGGGGTTTTTTAAAAATCTAGGTTTTTAACAGTGAGGCTGTTTATTTTAGAAAGAAAATTAAGGTAGCATAAGCCATTACTTCTATCAAGAAAAAGGAAATATAAAAAAGTGCATTTAGAAATATGTTTTATCAATACTTATTTTTAAAGAAACTTTGGGCAATGTTAACTGTAAATTTTTTTAAACATTTTTGCTTAGGTAAGAAGTTCATTTGTAATAAGCCTTGTTTGACTTCTACTTATTTTGCTTAAAAGTCACCAGCAAATTGGTTTCACTGATCAACACCTAGGTGCACATATAGGAATAACATTTAACGGGCGTCGGGCAGATGGAGGGGAGGAGGAGATGGGTATATATAAACATAATGAGTGCGATGAGCACCATCTGGGGGATGGACATGCTTAAAGCTCTAACTTCGCGGGGGGGCAAGGACAATGTAACCTAAACATTTGTACCCCCATAACATACAGAAATTAAAAAAAAGTATATTATTTAAACAATTTTATTCCTATCCATAGTTTAATAGTAACCATAATAATAAATTATGTAATGAATAGCATAATAATGTTACAAAAAAACATTTTGCACTTTTATCATATAATTGTAGTTATGGCAAAAGTAGCAACAATAAAAAACATTTTGCACTTTTATCATTCTAAGCAATCAAAATTGAAGAAATCTCGAACTTTGAACATCTTTACCTAAAGATTTGGTTAAAATTTGAATAAGACCAAATTTACTCTTCCTCATTTCTCTACTTTTCAGTTGGGTTTAACCACATTTTTCAAGATGGAGAAGTCATGGTGAGGATTGAAATAATCACAGATATATTACATATCTTTTCCTTGAGTACAGACTCCCCAAAAATCATCTCACAAAAAGAATTAAAATAATTTTGTATATTTTTATCCTACTATTTATATCTTAGCTTTCTGAACGTATTAAATTTGATAAGAAATTATGTTCCATTAGACTTAGTATGTGTTTTCAAAATATTTATTTTAAAATGGTATTGACTCTAAAATTAATAGAAACAGTAGATGTGTATAATTGTTTTGGTGGTTAAGAATATCCTTATAATTCTCATTCTTCTCAGTTTTTATCCTGTGTATTTTTTAAGCTTTGAAACAATACTTAATGACATGCAAATGTAAATTAAGTAGAAAAAAGCTGGTTTTAAACAGTGTGGCACAGCCTAAGATCTCAGTGTTGTCAGGAATTGTCAGTAGTCCTTGGAAGCAGGTTTATTTCCTGTTCTAGAACTTAGGCCCCGGTGTCCCTCGGGTCTGAGGTGAATAGAAGAGGATGAGGAGCAGGCACTGGTTGCCCCACTGGAACTTGATTTAGCTGTCATGTGATTCAGGCCATCACACAGTGGTGTACAGACAGGGCCCTGGTGTCACTCACTTCGACTCAGATGGAAGCTTTCTCTATACCCTCACGCAAGGGCTTCTGCTAGAGTCATCTGCCTTATTTCACATCATTATCCAAAAACAGAAAATCATTTGATTCTAGGACAGGAAGGACTTACATGTTGTCTATCCTAAATCTAACCCCTTTCTTTTATAATAATAAAATTAAGACTTACTGACATTTTAAACTGTTTACTGTCAACCCACTGGGACTCAGATAAACCAAGTCTGTCTTGGAATCTACCTTAGATGACACTATAAAGCCTTCAGTTTAAATGTCACATATGCACATTCCATACCTGCTGAAATTATGGAGTAGGAAAGACTTCTGTACATCAAATTATACCTCTCCAAATCTTTCATGTTGAAATAAAGGTCTTTTTTCAGTTTCTGTTTTTGGTTCACTTTTTGCTGTCAATATCTAAGATAGAGTATAATAAAGGTTTCAAAAACAAATTATGGAGAGATTCAGTAATAAACATGAATAGAACAGGAACTGAGTGAAAAACTTAATTTTGTTTTTTATAATCTTAAAATCATTTAATTTTTTTCATTTTTACGTTTTTTCTAATTTTATAAACAATACTCAAATACATTTCCATTGTAACAAAGATTGGTAAAAAAACAAAACCGTCCCGTCTCATGCTTCTCATGTACCTCCCTTTGTTAGTTCACTTAATAACTAATAGAAGTTAGTCATGCACCTATTGGGCAGGTGGGGAGATAGCAGAGAATGAAGCAGTGTGCACACCTCCAAGAGGAGGACAGATAGTAAATGAATGCATAACACTGTCAGCTTTTGAGCAATTAGTACTAAAAAGAAAAACAATAGTGCATCAGATAGATGAGGCAGCCAGTGAAGGCTTCCCTGAGGAGGTGGCATCAGGTCACAGGCCTAGGGGAGGCAGAGGGGAGCCTGTGACTGTCTGCTGAAGTCATGTTTCAACCGGACGTAGCAGTGGATGTAAATGTCCCACTGTAGAAAAATGCCTTTAGGAACACCAGGGAGGCCAGTGCGGTAACACTCGCAGAGGGCAGTAATGTGGCAAGAGCCAGATCCCCTAACAAGATGGGGAGTTGTTTTAAG
>NW_012147930.1:4028353-4035301 GCF_000956105.1 Propithecus coquereli
AGGAAATTTGAATTATTGTAGCAAATAAATAGGTGTACATGTATTCCTTAAATATTTTAAATTGAGAAGTAATTATTACACTGTTGACAATTCACATAATCCACAAGTGTGCTAAGAGGAGTATTTCTCTCAATCCTCTTCCCCGTGATTTGCAATCTCATTCACTGACTAAGTAGTAAGACTGAGCAATTGGAACAGTTCAATGTGGAGTAGTCAGCCCTAACAGGAAGGCTGACCACAAGGAAGGCTGTTGATTATTTAACTGATTGGTTGATTTGTTCATTCATTTACTTACTCATTTTTCATTAATCAGATGTTTATTCTGTATCTACTATGTTCGAGGTATTCAAATAAACACAGTGAGAGTAAGATTAATATGAAGCCCTATCTCCTAAAGGAGCTTAGACAAGTGGAGAAGGTACAGTCAAGACAGTCTGTGTATACAAGTATTAGGGAATTCAAAAAACAGATTACTCCCAGTGGAAAAGGTATGTAGCATTGAAACTAACTTACATACATAAAGTCTATATTTTAATTCTCTACAATGATTATAAAGGAAAGAATTTCAATTATCTACTGAAGGTAATGATTTTGTTTTTATTTTTTTCATAGTTAACAAAGTGAACTTGATATTCTAACGATGAATATGAGTACAGGTTTTTGTTAGCTGGGTTTTGCCTGGTACAAAACCTGTGAGTAACTTGTATATATCCCAAAGGTATATTTGGAAAGGAGTTTTTTTCTAGGTGTCTTTTAAGGTTCTTTCCACAATCTTAAGATACATTCTATATTATTCTTAAATAATTTGTTATTCAAATTTTGGGGGCTTGGAAGAAATTTCCCATTGGGATAATGGTAAAATGTTGTATATGCTTTTTTATATGTTAAAAGTACAGATTTTTTTTTACCCCATCAAACTTATAGCAAAAAAATTATGGATATGAAATGAGCCTTCAGTTGCCTTTTTAATTTTGACTCTTGCAGAGTGCCTTTTATAAATAAATATTAACTGTTTAAATGTTTTATTAGTACTAGCATTATTAGTCCTAATTTTGTGCCTTGGAAGTAGGAAAGTAGGATATGCGGGAAGATAGATATTAGAAATAAGAGTTTATTTCTTAAGCCTTGGCTCTAGGCAAAACTTTGATGCAGCCAAGATTCTCTTACAGTGCTTCATCTCTCTCCCTTTCCTAGTATTTAACACGTTGACTGCCACACTAGAAAAAAAAAATTTCTCTTGGGGCCACGGTGTTTTATTATGAAAATAGAATAAAAACTTCGAAAACAAAACACTCCTTTCTAATTTAATGAAAAATTTGTTACATCATCAAAAAAAGGTAATATAAAAACTTGAAAATTAACAATGTGAAAACTTGAAAAATAGTTCATTAAGGGTAAAGTGTTTTTCTTGACTTGTCAGGCTCCAGTGTAATTTAAAGGTAAACATAAATAGAAAAATGAAATTTATTTACTTCTATTCATTTAATCCACATTTTTAAAATTAAATTGTCCATAGGTAAAGAGACGTGTGAGTTATACATGCCTCATGAGGCCCTGGGCTCAAAACTAGCATAAGTTAAATACAACTCACATGGCAGTCAATATGTTAAGTTACACACGTCCAAATGCTGCCTTGGCCTGGCTCTGCCTCCAGAGTGATCACATTCAAAATTCTTTTCCCTCAGGATCAATCCTTGTCTCTGTTGAGTAGGTGAAGGTTGTGATTTACCTAATTCACAATGAGGTGAATGAATGACCATTTGCTAACTTTCTTTGATGTGTTTGTATTTTGATAATATTATTAACCCAAACAAATTTCTAAACAGTGAAATTTCAGGTAATATAACTTAATGATAAAAATTCTTGGGCAGTGGGGTTTGTTTCTCTCTGTATTTTGTCATTTTCTGAAAAGTAAGTCAATGAGTCATGTGTAGAATGAAGGTAGAATGAAGTGGAGGGAGAGAAAGGAGTCTAGGATCTGTGGCTTAGGTAGGGAGATGCTGTGGGCTGAATTGTGTCCCTCCAGCTGTATGTGTTGAAGCCCTAACCCCCACTGGCATGGTATTTGGATTGAAGGTGGGGGGAGTCTTTGGGAGATAATTAGGTTTAGATGAGGTCATGAGGGCCTTCATGATGGGATTAGTGCCATTATAAAAAGAGACACCAGAGAGCTCGCTTCCTCTGTCTGCCATGGGAAGACACAGCAAGAAGGTGGCTGTCTGCAAGCCAAGAAGAGAGCCCTCACCAGAACCCAAGCATGCTGGCACCTGGATCTTGAACTTCCAGCCTCTAGAACTGAGAAAATAAATTGCTGTTGTTCAAGCCACCTAATGTGTGGTATGTTGTTATGGTAACCCAAGCTGAAGGAAGACAGGCATTCATCAAACTCTGGGGTATGTTGACATGTTATTTGAGATTTCTCTGAGACATTCAAAATAGATGTCCATGAGATAGTTGGATGTATCCAGCCATACCTCAGCGGGGAGGTCTGGACAAGGTGCATAGAATTAGGACTCTTCAGTAATGGGTGACTATGGGAAGTGGTGAAGTCACCTTGGGGGGTTGGAAGAGAGCTGATGACAACCCACGAAGAAGCTGCACATTGGGAGCAAGCAGGAAGAGTCGGGAGAGCCGGGAAGAGGGGAGTAGATACTCTTTATTGATCTAGACAGAAATGGCATCTCACCACTCTTCAGAAATGCTTTCCGAGGTACTTGCGCTTCACTGCTTTTGGCTTACTGGTAAGCGTCCTTAAAGAAAACATTGGTGAATTACTGTGGCAGGGTTTGTGAAATGCTTTAAATAACCAAATAAATTATTTACTTGGATCATTTTGTGACTGCATTATTTGGGAAATTGTGAAAAATGTGTCATTAGCAGTGTTAGTCTAAGTTTTAAAAGGTTGTGATGCATTTCCTAGAGCTTTGTGTTTAGAAAATGCTTTACAGCCTGTTTCATTTTTCAGCACAAACTGAAGGAGGTAGCCATTTTAAAATGGTTTTTTTTTTAATACACTAGGAAGCTGCAGATTTGTTCGGGATTCAGTAACATTGCAGCCCAAATTACAACTTTAGTCCACTGCTTTTCTTGTTTTGATATACTCTCGCTTTAAGTAAATATTTGTATCTAAAAAGGAAAATAGATGCATAGTGGATATAATTAATATTCTAATCTTATAATTGATCTTAAATATGAAAAACAGGTTGTATCCATATCCTACTCTAGAAATTCTCAGGATTTTCAAAAAAAGATCGTTGAAAGTAGTAGAAAGTAATACATAGATGATGGGAAGATAGATAGAAAGACAGGACACTTTCCAGGACAGATTACCTGGAAAGTGAACAAAAATGAGGTTGGGTGACATGGCTCACACCTGTAATCCTAGTACTTGGGAGGCCGAGGCAGGAGGATTGCTTGAGGCCAGGAGTTCAAGACTAGACTGAGCAAGAGCAAGACCTCTCTCTACCAAAAAAAAAAAAAAATAGAAAAAATTAGCTGGGTGTGGTGACTCACGCCCGTAGTCCCAGCTATTCAGGAGACTGAGACAGGAGGATCGCTTGAGCCCAGGAATTTGAGGTTGCTGTGAGCTATGATGACACCACTGCACTCTAGCCTGGACAACAGAGCGAAACCTTGTCTCCAAAAAAAAAAATTAAGCGAAAGTGAGAAACTTAGCTAGATCTTAGGACAAAATATCAACTGCATGATGCCCTTTACATGGCCTGTGAACCCATCTGTTCTGATCCACCTGTCTGTATTTAGCTAGTTGAGGTCATCACTGTGTTAGGCAGTCATCTGGGCTGAGGTAGGACTAGGAGGGAGATGAGTAAAAGTCAACCTTATGTAAGAGAGTCCAAGGACTTGGGGGGATCAGAATGTGATTTGTTTGAATCTCCAAAGGGATTCAGTATTAGGGTTTACGGCAAAGAGTGTTGGTTTGTGGTTCAGAACCTGACCTTAAAATGTTTCTAGGGCCCAGGCTGCAAATAACTAGTTTAAATTCAAGAAGACATTTAACCATTGTTGTTCTGCATTTTTTTTTTCATTTCCATAGAACCCTGTTTTTGAAAAGAGTAAAAATTTTCAAATCAGACTGACCAAACTTAGTTGTATCTGGCATCCTATCTGCAAAGCATTCTTTCTCATGTTATATGATTTTTAATTTCTGAGGGCAGTAACATTATTTTTGCCTACATTTATTTATCTGCGTCTATATTGTCTATTGGGTTGTGAGCTCCCTAAGATTAGGACAATATCTTGTACATTGTGAATCTCCAGTGGGCAGCCCGTGGTCGTTCGGTTATTTGTTGATAAGTGAACAAATGAGTGGGATGTGCAGTTGAGCTAACCATTACTTGGCTGGGGCTGGTGCACCATAGGCAGCTACATGCCCTCTGTGTCAAGGTGTGCATTTTACCGTTGCAACCCTGTTATGGTCTATGCTAGGTCTCCTTCAAAACCTCAACTAAGTCATAAAGTAGGCAGACTATTTTGGGGGGAAAGAGCAAGAATAAGGAGCAGCATGTAAAGCAATAGCAGAGGGTAAGTCAGTTCAAAGTAAACATTTCACACTTCACTGTGGGTTACTTAGGTCTACACAGCTCAGCATCTAATGAAACCACATTTCACTGAAGTATCTTCCTTTTGGTCTGTGTGCCTTCATGGCGAGACGTGGGTCTGTGGTGGAAATTTGGGGAGGTAGAATCAATCATCTGTCAGTTGTAGATTAAAATAGATGCTTTGTACTGAAGACTCTTCTAGAAAAACTCAAATTGCCCCCAAAACTAAGATTACTTATTGCTTCTAATATAGAACTGAATTCTCAGAGGATCTGGGTTTTGATCATTATTTTAAAATCTAAGAATTAAAGTTTGAACAGTGCAGAAGGAATAGGCATACATATTCTTACATTATCAACTAGGCAAATGTGATGCTATAGCATGTTCTAACCTGACAGGCTAAATTGCTTCTGACCATTGAGTGAAGCAAATTGCTTGGGATATTGGAATGGAATAAACTGAAAGTTCTAAATATATCTCAAACAGCAAGAAGTATGCAGTGTTTATTTAAAGGGCCTATAGTTTCCTGTTATCCTTATGTGTAAATAAATGCAATTTTTGATTTTTGTTTTGCTTAAGTTGTATCATTATTCAGACCATGTCAAGTTCTAACTAATCTTCAATCCACTTGGGTTTTAGATGTTAACAGTGGACCAGCAGGACATGATGTTTTACATGGCTCATGTGAAGGCTTGAAGGGCCTCATCAGACCTCATGAGGAACCAAAGAAAAATGGGAAAGGCAAAAAGGTCAGTGTGTGAAAATATTTTAAACTTTTAAATGCTGCTACATCATAATGTTCCTCTCTGGGTTAATGAAACATAAACTAGTCTATCCAACTTGTGTCTTATTTAAAAAATTGATTATGGGTGAATGTTGGAAAAACTCTGAATATAAAACTGAGAGCATTGGTTGCATTCAGGACAGAGTTACTATTAATAGACCAAGCTTTCTCCTATCGCTTTGCCAATGCATTTCTTGTAAAAATGCCCACAGTTCCTCTCGAACAGAGAATGCTGGTTGTGCCAGCATTTGTTGCTGTTTTATAATCTGAATAAATATTTACTAGACAGGAGGTGAAGAACCCAAACATCTTTCATTTGGGAACTAATCAAAGTTTGACCTCAAGCCAGCAGAGTGAAAAGTTTATACACCAACACACAGGGACACCCATTCTTTTGCAGTTTCAGCTTTAAAACCTAGCTCTTCCTCCAAAAAGAAAACGTTCTCTTATCCCAGGCTAGGCTCATGTGAATCTTATCAGTAGGATTTTAATTTTTTTGATCATTCAACATCTGCTTTCATTACTTAAATTTAAATTTAGCCACTCAGTGTTATCTCATGTCTCATTTTATGAGGCCAGGGAAGTTTAATACAGCGAAGCCTGGATTCGAACTGTACCGATAAGCAGGAAGTGAAAATGATGGCGATTACAGTAAGAAGCGTTTGCACTGGAGCATCAGCTCTGGACGCTCAGGCTTGAACAGATGCGCGGCTGCCTTCTCCCGGTGGACATGGCTGCTTTGCTCCTAGTGTTGGCAACGGATAAAAGACATTTAAAATTACACAGGTTCCCTGGAAAGTCTGTTGTAACTTACAGAAACTTAGATTTCTTTACTCTTGCTTTCTGGTTTGTCTTAGAAAAAAAAAATGGAGCAAAAAAATAAAATGGAAAGGAACCATATTTTGGGTAGAGCAACAGATCTGTGGAGACAGAAATCATCAAGGTCCCCTAACATATTTGTATATAAGGGACACCCAGCCATCTGGCATCCTGTCTTACGATTGCACCGAGCATCCTGAGTGTCACAGCCTTTGGACCTGCCCAGCCAGTTGCCTCCCAGGGATCGTGCCCTTCGTAGAAAGCTGGTGACCCCGTGACCAAGTTTACATTTTGCTTTCCTGTTTCCTAGTCTTCTCCCTAATTGCTACGTGGCCACTTGGCCTGTTTCCTTCAGAAAGAAATAAAGAAAAAAGCCTTTTTGGTATTCATTCAGCCGGTGTTCACTCAGCATCCCCTGCTGTCCGTGTGCCGCCCCTGCTGACACGTCCACAGCTCGTCTGCCGCCCAGCTTTACGGCTCCCACCTTATGTGCCTGTTCGCCCACTTTCTGCCTCGCATAGACAGTTCTCAGGGAAGCGGCTGTGCCTGGCGCATTGCTATTGTTCCAGTACTTGATACTATGCCTGGCATTTAAAAAAAAAGTGCTCAGCAAATATTTATCATTGAGTTACTTGTTACCATAAAGATGCTCCATCCTGTCTGATCAAAAAGCATGAGGTTTGGCCCGGCGCGGTGGCTCACGCCTGTAATCCTAGCTCTCTGGGAGGCCGAGGCGGGCGGATTGTTTGAGCTCAGGAGTTGGAAACCAGCCTGAGCAAGAGCGAG
>NW_012147930.1:4035411-4166122 GCF_000956105.1 Propithecus coquereli
TGAGCTAGGATGACGCCGCGGCACTCACTGTAGCCCGGGCAACAAAAGCGAGATTCTGTCTCAAAAAAAAAAAAAAGCATGATGTTTGACCTTCAGACACATGACCTCTCTGCCTTCTTCCTGGTGATGACCCTTGACTTGCTGGCTGGGTATGTGGATGAGCACTGGGTGAGAGATCCGCATCTTGGGTGGGAACGTGGTCCCTTCTCACCTTCAGCGGCCCCTGAAATGGAGGATTCATACCTATCTGACTTTCTGACATTGTCCTATAGATCCAGTGGTAAGTGCTGCATAATGTAAGGTGGTATTATCATGAATAATAATAAAAGACTAAATGGTCAAAGAAGAAAACAAAATGCAAAATAATATATACACACCTGCAATCTGCCTTCAACTGACACGCTCAGGAACAAAAATATTTTAATACATTTAATTGCCTAAATTGCTCAAGTTTTTTCTTTAACTCTTGTTTTGAAAATATTTTAAATGTTATTAGTAAACTTTCTGCCCTCATAATTTAGAATAGTAGAATATTAGTGCTGAAAGGGATGCATCATTTCTGGTTTTACATGAAGAATCACCTGAAACAATTTTTAAATATGCAGATTCTCTGGCCCCACTTAAGTCCCTCTAGGCCAGCATCCCCCTGGCCACCGGGGAGCTGCCAGCCAGCCCGTGAAAGCCGCTGTTCCAGTACAGTTCCCTTAGAGAGGGGAAAGGATTCATCTCAGATATCATATCTTGCCAACAGCAGAAGGAATGACACGTACGTTTTCTTTCTTTGACTTGATAGTCTTCCTAACCCATTTGTTACTGTAGTTCACCACACAACCTTTTCTCTAGGGAATCAAGAATTTGTCATGCCTTAGCGTGGTGCTTCCTGGCTGGGCTGCAATATGTGGCTGCCTGGCTCACACTCCCCGGCATTCTGGGGTCGTTAATAGAGGGTGCACCCTGGCCATTAGGATTTTTTCAAACTCCTGAGATGATCCTCATGTAAAGCAAAGTTTGGAAACCATGCTTAGGGACTTTAGTATAGTTTAAATAAATAAATTATCTTGGAAGAAGTTTTGTTTGCTTCTAAACACTTCCCATATAAACTTGTTTCATTGTTTTTTTAGACTCTTTAAAGACAAAGGCTTAAAGTCTTGATTTCTTTGCTTGCGGATTGAGTGAGTGTTTTATTAATAGAAGTGCAAATTTAGACAGTAATATAGAGAGCTGAATGATCATGGTTTATCATTTTACAGATTAGAAGGAAGAATGATACAGATTTCTTAAAATGCAATTTTAGAGTGTAAAGATACAGGTTCCCAATAATTTGAGATCTTTTAATGTGGAGTGGAGATAGGGGTTTATGTTGCTGTCTTACATTGTAATGCATCAACGAAAACACTAAGTTTGGTTTCCTGGTTTTAAAAGTCTGCAGTAGGATTGTAGGAGGATTGAATTGGTGAATTAAATAAAAGTTTCTGCCCTATAATTTAAAATTATAATGTTAGTCTTGAAGGTTATGTTAGTATCCCAATCGTTCCCCTTTTTCCCCACTGAAACTGAGGTATTACCTGCTTATTTTTGTTCCTTATTAGATTTAAGATAATCTCTGTTAAACTGAAATTAGAAACTTTTTAACATAGTCATATTTTTCTGTATAAATATATATTAAGGGATTAGATTCTATTATACACATGTGCTATTTCCAAAAAAAAACCTTTTAATTGAATTTTAAAGCTGAAAAAAGTAAGTTTACAGGACATATCTTTCAACAGCTAATTACTGAAGCACGTCTCTCTACTGAGATGGAGAACACTGAGGTCTGGAATATAGGATAGGACTGACATTTTTATGTTCTCACGTGAGAGGTAGCTTACATGCTGTTTCTGTGGTTATGAAAATGGTGTGGAACTCAGATGAGTCTCATGGCCCTAATGATGTTAAACTGGAAGTAACACGGATAGGTGATGTCCTTTCTGGGCAGCCCTGCAGAGCAGGCCTGATGAGAGCTGTTAATCCCGAATTCTGTGTGATATGAAGGTGCAGGCTAGAAGGTATGAAGGTCAAAAAGGTTGGGAAGTGTAGAGCCTGTGGGTGAAGTAGCAGAGTCTCAGTAGATGGCCTGGCCTGGGAGGTGGATGCTGGAACCTGCAAGAAGAGAGATGCTGATGTCGGCCCCAGAAGATTCTGAGCATAGATTGTTCTCATCACTGGTTTTCTGCAGTTTCATTGTGATTGTCATACCAGAGTGTTGTTTTTGTTGTTAGCCTACTTGAGAGTCACGGGCCTTCCTGTCTTTGAACTATTCTGGAAAATTCTCAGCTGTTATTTCTTCTGCCTGTTTTCTCACGCCTCCATTGCTGGGAACGCAATCCCATGTGTCAGCCTTTGCTCCCATAGCCCATACCTGGTGATGTTGCTATATTTCTTTCCTCTCATAGCTCCGTATTTCATTCTGGATATTTTCTATTGATTTCTTTTCCATTTCACCTTTTACTTTTTATAAGTCTATTCTGATGCTAACCCTGCATATTGAGTTTTAACATTTCATTTATTATTTTTCAGTCCTTGTAATTGTATTTGAATTTTTTAGAGAAATGAATGATCATGGTTTATCAATTTACAGATAAGAAAGAAGAATGATACAGATTTCTTAAAATGCAATTTTAGAGTATACAATTTTTTTTATCATTTCCAGTTCTCTGCCAAACTTATTAATCTTGTCTTTTATTTCTTTCAACATAGTTAGCATATTTATTTTGAAATATATACCTGGTAACTCCATTTTCTGGCTCCCCCAGTTTCTGTTTTTATTTTCTATTGTTTTCAGTCATATGTTTGATATCTGATATGCCTGGTTATTTTTTATTTATCTTCCTATCTCAGGAATTGAGAGGATTTGAAGTTGGCTTCTGTCTCTGTGAGGCCAACTATCCCCAGGGGGACATGGGCTTCAGACACCGGTTCGCCTCTCAGGGTTTCTTCCTCCGTGACTCATTGTCTCATTAGCTGGGCAACATCGTCAAAGGGCTGGCATTTTCTTGTTCACTTGCATCTTGTCCAGCTTTTCTGCTGATCACAGGGAGGAAACTGTTCCAAATCAATTAGTACACCATTACTAGAAATAATGAGTGAATTTTAATGGCCATTTGAAAAAAGAAAACTTTTCTAAATAGAGTTTTCTCAGAGAGAAAGAGCAGTAAGAGGCTAAGTCAAGAGAAGAAAGGATTTTTAAGATGAACATTCAAGTCATTGTTTGCAAAAGACACTAAACATCTAAAATGACATTCAGTTTCTCTTAAAGAGTAAAAACAAATATGATTCAAGAAAGAATTATAGAATCTCAGAGCTATAACTTCCATCAGATATTTTTTTCATTTAGTACCCACTTTTTTTTTCTATACCCTATGAAGATTTAAGGTACCCACTTTTAATGGGAAAAGTCACTCTGTTATTCAGTGGGAAAATCAGCCTTCTTTTTTAGACTTATTATTTTACATGTATATTTATAAATTTGTGGAGCCTTTCTTTTTTTTTTTTTTTTTGAGACAGAGTCTCACTGTGTTGCCCTGGTTAGAGTACCGTGGCAACATCATAGCTCACAGCAACCTCAAACTCCTGGGCTCAAGTGATCCTCCTGCCTCAGCCTCCGGAGTAGCTGGGACTACAGGCATGCACCACCATGCCCGGCTAATTTTTTCTATATATTTTTAGTTGTCCAATTAATTTCTTTCTAATTTTAGTAGAGATGGGGTCTCGCTCTTGCTCAGGCTGGTTTCGAACTCCTGAGCTCAAACAATCCGCCCGCCTCGGCCTCCCAGAGAGCTAGGATTACAGGCGTGAGCCACCAGGCCCGGCCTGTGGAGCCTTTCTTATTTTGAGGATCCAGTTAAGCAATTTTATCACCTCTACAATCTTAGCTTATAATATATAGGTCATTGACAAGGAGAGATAGTTATGTATCTTTTCAGCGGGAGAAATATAAAATGTCATGACAAATTTTGACCTGTTTTCATTGTTACATGTTGAATATTGTCAGACTTAGAGCCTGAAGAAGCTAAATGTAGGATCAGTGTTAGTCCTCTGATAGAAAAACATGAATATAGTTTTTCTCTTCTTTAAATGTATTTTGTTTATTCTACCACTTCTGGGTTTTGTTGTTGTTATTCAAAACATTGACTATTATCCTCAGCAAAATTTTTATGAAAGGGTATCCAGCCATCAATTGAATAGCCTTTCCTAAGTGGCTAAATTTTAAAATCTCATTTTGGAGCTGTCTCTGCCAATCCAGACTGTCCCACGAGAAGGCAAGCAGCAGGTCAGAGCACAGAGATGTTTACAGGTGACTTTCATAAGCCCAGAGGCCTAGAGAGATGTGAAGGACCAAATACAGTATACTTATTTTGGCAGCAGTTTTAAAAAAAATTAAAGAATTACATACCAGATAGAATGCTTAAATTCCTAAAACTTTCTTAAATAGGATAAAGAAACAAATGTGTGATAGCTTGCATATGTTCTGATAATTGCTTGTTCTCACAGTTTTGCTAGAATATGAGCCCATCAGGACATAGACTATGTCCTATTCATTTCTTAGTACTCAGCATAATAGAGCACTACAAACAAAATAAGTGCTCAGTAAATATTTTCTGAGTAAATAAGGTATGCATTAATTTCCCATTCACTTTTTGAGTGACTCTATGTTTAAATTATTTCCGGTGTTCTTAGCCATCACTAAGTAATGTTGTCATCATTGTTGTGTACATCATTTCTTTTTTAATATTCTTCTTAAACTTGTGAGTTGGTCTTAATGTCAGTAAAGGCTGGACTCTTTTCTCCAGGGTTGTTTACTGTGGGCATTGTTGCTAAAGCGTTGACTCCTGAGCCATAATTCCTGGGTTCAGTCCCAACGCCACTGCTTACTAGTTCTATAATGTCACTTTGAGCAAAGTTACTTAACTATCTGTGCCTCTGCTTCCTTGTGTGTAAAACAAGGGTAATAATAGTGCCAGTCTCAAAGGAATTATGCTAATTAAATGAGTTGAAACATGTAAAGAGTTTCACATGGTACCTGATATACAGAAGTGCTCAAAAAACGTCAGCTGTTTTCTTTAGCCCAAGCATGGGTGAAGAGCGTGTGCACATCTTGACTGTCCTTCATTTTGCAACTGTAACTTGAGATAGACTGGGTCCCTGTCACTTGCCTCATCCCTTCCCTATTCCCCAGAGACTGCCATGTGTCTTTAATGAAAATGACCCTCAAACTCCAGGATAGTTCAAACTACATCTTTTGTTGGATTTATTAACAACAGCCATACCTGGGCCAAAATAGAATCTCTGGACATAGGAGAAGAGAAGGTGGGTGGTATATTTTTTAAAAGCTCTCTAAGTGGTCCCAAAATGACAGTCCTTCTCCCATTTGAAAGCTTTGTTAGGGGTGACATGGAGCTACATCTCTTTAGGCCACTAGCATGAAATTGTACCCTGTCATCTTACCCAGGAGGCAGGAGACATGAGTTTTATAGTCAGTAATGCCTGCTTGGGGTTGTTGCTTCCTCGGAGAGTTCTCTGACAAATGCTTTCCTCATCTCTAATGTCATTAGCACCATCCTGAAATAACTGAGATCTATAGACCTGTGTAAGTTGCACATAATATACTAATAGCTGCTATTTATTGAGCACAGTGACCTCTTTTTAGAGTGAGTTTTCTATTTCTCGGTTGCGTGGAGGTGCCGAAAAGAAAGTGTATTTCAAAGAGCTGCAATCCTGTCTTTGTTGTGGACGCAGTAGATTTGGAATTATAGCTAATTTGGGTCTGGCTTCTTCAAAGAAGGAGCCTTGAAGTGGAAAGAAGATAGAAGGGTCTCAGTGGTGGGAGTAGAAGCAGTGATGGATGACGAGAGGGTGAGAAAGGTCTAGCATGGACACAGTGTGGATAGTCCATCTAGGGGCAGGTGAGAAGAGCTGCCAGGGTACAGAAGCCTTGTTGAATAGGAGAACAGGCTATTTGAGTCACTTTTTGGTTAAAATACAGAGATCATCTTCCTGCTCTTTCCTCTCCTCTAATAAAAAGGTCCTAGGATGAGTACTCCACTGCTGTAACAGAGACCCTAATATTTTATGGATGTGGTTTTACACTTTGCAGTAATTCCACAACTTTGGCTGTTTACAATTAGATAGTGTAGTTGGCTAGAAGTATATACTCCCATGGTTTTGATTTTAAACTTAACTTTCAGGTTGCAATTGCAGTGATTCATCCAAATGACAGGTGCTATTTATTTTTTTTTTCTTGAAAATTCAGCGTAAGTATGTTGTTATTACACATTTAGGGGAATTGCCACACTTCCTGGAGGATGGCACCCTTTATAAATCTCTATGTACATAATGTCCCATTGTTCAGCCCCTCTGTACGCAGAAAGATAGGGCCTGTCTCATGGGTAGGCCCTTGGGGTGCCGATCACTTGACAGATGAGCTTCCGAGATCGAAGGTGCCCTTGATTTCCAACATGGCTGTTTAGGTGATCTGTCACTGCTTTGATAAATTACTTTTGGCAAAGCATACCTAAAGTTGGCAGTGGTGGGGATGTGCTCGTTGTCACAGGTGCGGAGTCCACCAGCAGATGTTGCTTTATGAAGCCATTCAAAAGCCAGCCGCCTCTTGATGGCCTGACAGTTGCTTTCGGCTCCCCTTAGCATGGTATTTTTTTTCTTGTTATGTATGAGGGAAACAAAATATTTCCACAGAAAATATTAAATAGAGTCTTCAAAGAACTCTTTTGTTAATGTGTTTTCTATGTTCAATACAAAATGACTAATTTTTGCATGCATTATAAAATGTGTGGTTCAGTAATGGTCAAATGTGTTTTGGTGGAAACGAAGACTAGTCAGGGTGGATCCTCTTGTGCCCTCAGTGGTCACCTTAGGCCACATCAAGGTAGAGGCCAAGGTCAGAGTACGCTTCCCACTGGGAGAGAGCCACAGGCACAGAGAGAGGAGCTGTTTGAAGAAATCTAAGATCTGCTGGCAGACAGTCTATGCACTGGGCAAAGGAGAGATGTGCAAGCCCAATTTAAATCGTTCTAGCTGCTAATTTATAAGGTCTGGCTTACTGAATATACCATATGGGGGATGTTAGGTAAATGACAGTAAACTGTATTAAATTGGTTCAGAAATATCAAATTAATCTGGTTGAGATATGCAGAAACTCAAACAAAACAATAACTTGCTAACATAGCGAACTTGAATCCTTGTGTTTAAAAAAAAAAGATTCCTTGGAAGTAAAAGAACTGTAGATAAGTGAAAGTCGCCCAACCTGATGCTTCCCTGGTGTGAATACCTCCTCCTTAGTGAGCAGCTGCTCTGCTGGGGAGCCGTTCATGCGTAAGCGCCACCCACTCTCCCCAGAGCCCATCCTGTCCTCGGACGACTGATCTAGCTCAGCACGGTCATTCTGTTCCTCTTACCAGTAATTAGTTTGGGACTATGACTCACCTCTGTCCAATAAGATGTGGAAGGAAGTCTTACTGGGAGGTTTCTGGAAAAAGTGTTCTCCCACTTGAGATAGCCCTGGGAAGAAAGCTCCCTGGTTCCTGGGAGCTTTATTGTGGCTGGATGCCTCTGCTGGAACTGCCTGAGGGTGAAGCCAAGAGCATGAACCAGAGACAGGAAGGGAGGAGGGAGGAGGGCAGGCGCCTTGCAGCACTCACTGCTTGTTCCACTGACATCAGGGAGATGCTTTACTGAGGGACAAGTGGCTTCATCTGTTATGCTCCTCAGAGGTGACGTAACATGTACATACAGAAATGCACAGCTATATATGTGAATATTTGTCCTGAAGGCTAAATCTCACTTTAAATGTGGGTGGTTTTCCCAAGCAGGTTTTCCATCTCTTCTCTAGAGGAGCAGTTATTTCCTCCCCAATCATAAGATATTTATCGCTTTGCTTTTATTAAGTCTTTTTAACTCTTTATACTCTTTTTTAAAGGTATTGCTTTTCAAAGAATAGTTAGGAATGTAAATTATTGGATATTAATCAAGGACGATTTAGATTTTTTTTAAAAAAAAGTGATAAAACTGGGATTATTGAGAAGGCAAGGGGTTAAATGAAAGAGTGACAGATAGAAACTGCAATTCAAAATCAATGAGGCATTAAAACAGAGTTTGTTAAAACAATAAAATATGAGGCATTTCAAATAGACTTTTGGCATATACTTTTGTGGCTTTTGGATACGAGTTAAGACTTTAGTTCATATATCAATGGTGAATCTTTGTAAGAAAATGTATACTGTACAATGACTTTCATACTGGAGCAACTTGGTGTGAAGTGCTTCTTATTCTGGTCTTTATTATTAGTGATTTTCATTTTGAAAACTTTTTTGAAGTCATACTGTTTTATTTTTCTGCAAAAATATTGTCTGCTTTTCATTTTTAAATATATTTGTGATTTATTTATAATCTGATTCTGATCATTAAAAAGGGCACTAAAATCTTATCTAAGCATTAATAGGGTTGTGCCTTTTTTTCTATTTTGTTTTTAGTATTTTTTACTGAATCGTTCTACTTCCTTGGGAAAGTTTTAACAAAGAAGAGGGACAACGGATAGGAAACTAGGAATCAAACAGTTCAAAGGATTGGAATTGTGGTGTAATCCTTGAGGACTGGAAAGATGGAAGGATGTGCCTATTTCTCAAAACAGTAGCACTAGCCTGTAAATCCCAGGAATTTGCATATTTTCCCCCAGGTTCACCCCATTTGTTTTGGTGAGTTTGGGGTTATATTAATATTTAGAGTGGATAGTGAAAGGAGTTTCTGAGCATAAACATTTGAGCAAGTTTTTAAGGCCACACCAAAGGATTCAAAGCCCAGAGGTCTCTGCTCTGCAGGTGTGAGCAAACCACCGCCCATGACCCCCACCAAGCTCGGTGCTCTGCGGCCCCTTTTCTCCTGCCCTTGCCCCTGCCCCACACAGACGCAGGTTAGAACGCAGGTTGTTTGTCAGGTTAGAATTCATTACTTTCCTTAGTTTGGGGAAGGGGGGTGTCCAGATGGTCCCAGGTTTAACCAGTGACAGCCCCTTGCTCTGTCCTCCCACGTGCTCTGTCCTGCAAGCGTCCTTCCTCCTCCTCCAGCACCACCCGGGTGTGCTGGGCCCCTACTCTGTTGAGTGGAGAAAGGATTGTGTGAGAACTCAATCTGACATCTGTGTCTTCTCTGATCCCAGTCTTTGCTTCTAATCTCACTCTCCCAGGAGGTGGGTGTGTGCGTAGACCCAGTGGGAGCTTTAGTGTTAGGTATTCAGTTTGCTAGATAAGACACAATAATGGTGAGGTGATATATATGTATTGTTTTAACAATTTGGACATTGATGATGAGTTACTTGGAAGTACACTTTATGTTTGTTTTTTTACTATAAAAATTTAAAAATCTTCACTCAAGATAATGAGTATTCAAAACTGATACTGATGCTGTAGTTATCACTATTATTGTATTATTTGAGAATGTTTAGGAAAGGTATTATAGGTGTTAGAAAAAGCTACTTGAGTAGTAAGAATCCCTGGAAGTCTCCTAATAAACAGTTCACATAAGGGAAAAAAGATATAAGAAAGGACCATTAAATTATGAAACTGTTAATGTAAGAAAGTTAAAGATTTTAGCCCCTGGGTTCTACAGTGAACTCAGCTTTAGCACATGGAATTTATCAGATTAAAAATGGGGAATAGCAACAACATGAAGAATGTATGTAGTAAGCTACTTGTTTAAAAGAACTGGGGTCTCTTGGATCCATAGATTGAATCTTTCGGAAGACACTTTAAATGTAGCTGCCAGGGATCTAGATAGTAGACTATACCCAGGAAGTGATTTGAAGACATTTTTCCAGAATTTATCTTTTGTCAGATATGCTTTTTTTGTTTTCTCTATAGTTAAAATTCATATAAATATATAATTCTGATAGTGCCCATATAATTAGGTGGGCCTATATCAGTAGTGAACAAGGTCAATCATCTTTGTAAATATGTGGATTATCTTCTTATTTTAATTCTTTTTAAAGAAGTTTCACTGTTTACCTAAGAACTGGTACCTAAACCCAAAAGATTTCAAAGAGTGTTTTATTTTTTTAAACGTTTCTTTTTTATCACTAGTAAAACAATTACATTTGTTTAATTTGACCTATCTTTGATCTTACTAAAAGAAAATCAACTAGACTATTTCCCAAATATTCATATTCTCTCTCTCCCCACTCACTCTTTTAGAACTTCCAGAAAATGCTTCTGCTTAAATTAAATATAGTGTTTCATATTTGTTCATCGTCTCTCACTGGTCAGTGGATTATCTCATGTGAGCACCTTGTTGACATTTGCTCTGAACGGCTTTCGATGCTGGTAACTGTCTGAACAAGTACTTTTCCTGTTAAGGAACAGAGTTCTGTGTGCTTTTTTCTCATTGAATAACAATGTTAAAAGCATAAAAGTGTTGTTCTTCTTTCTTTAAAAGTGTTGTTACTCCTCTCTATAAAAGTGTAATAAGCATTCTATAATAGATAGCTTCAAATACTTAAATATGTGAGAAAGTATGATCAGAATAAGAGTGGGAAAGTAAAATTTTATATTAATAATTGCAAATAATAAGACAAAGCTTTCAGCTTAGGGCTGTCCATGTAATACAATTTTGTTGTATTAACACTTTTTTCATTTCTGAAATCCTCGTACTTTTAACTAAAATGTTAAGTTACACGTTTTATGCTTTTTTTTCTTCTCGTGTTTGCTGAATACAGGTAAACCCATGAGTGACCAATAAATACATGTAAACTTCTAGGCTTCCAAATCATGCCCTACCAGTGACCACACTAGAAGAATCAGAAATTATACCTTCACTATGTGGTTGCTTTGTCAACGCATCATTATAAGCTATAGTAGAAATGTTAAGAGGGTTCTTATCTCGTGTTGTCTCAAACTGAAGGAGAAAATCGGTACTCCTATCAGGTGTTTGTAAACTAGGTGGTATCATTTCTATCATCTGATTAAGAATTAGGAAAAATCCTCTTTTCTCTGTCAACTCAAACCACTCCAAAGTGATTCCAAGAACACATTTGAACGTGTTCTGTAAGCGTTGGCTCCGTAAAGTCAACCTTAGTTCCGTTAAGTGTCCAGTCATTTCTGATAAAATGAGCATCCTTCTCCAATATGACACTCCATGCAAGGCCATGGTTGCACAGCCAGTGTTTTCAATTATGTCATGGAAACAAGAAAGACAGATTGTTTTTGAATCTATGCAAGTAATTATGTTGCCCTGAAAATAAGAATACTCAATAAAAGTTTCACAATTCTGGAGGGGTCAGGCAAGGAGAATACAATATCATTTCCCAATGTTACTTTTCTGTTTACAAAAGCAGACTACTAAGTTATTATGAGATATAGATAGCATAAGAAGAGAAACAGCTTCCTTATAGTATCCAGAACATAGAACATTAAAATATCAACAATATTCCAAACAAAAGCCATAATTCTGCCTTAATAGTTCATGTAGGCCTAGTAATTAATTCTTGTTCTACTTGATCTTGGGTTAGCAGTCTCATGAATCCATCTGCTTCTTGAGTAGAGTTATGGAAATCCTGATTCAGTCCCCTGGTGGGGTCTGAATGCTGTTTAAATGATGCCATAAGAATCCTGTACCTAAAAATATTTGGCTTAGTACTTGTACATAGCGCTCTAAGGCAGCCTTTCTTTGTTGAAGATAAGTCACCCTGGCCTGAAGCTGATTAATGCTGATCAGGGATGCATCAGTGTAAAAGAAAAATATGTGGGTGGCAAAATATTTTAAATGGCTTTGATTAACGTGTTGCTGATAATTTTCAAAACTAAAAAATCTAATGAGAGTTCGTTATAACAGTAATGGCGACTGACAGATAAAGTTAGTTATGGTATGCCAAACAAAGTGAATCCAAAAAAGTTTTGGACAGAACATCTATAAATATAATGATCAACCCTATTTTCAAAGAAGAGTAGACATTACATCTAATTTATAAAAATGGACAAACATAATCTTTACAGAAAAAAAATCTTCAAATATAATGAAATAGTTCCAAGGTACAATATACCATGAATATACCAAGCATATAATTAGAGTAGACCAAGAATATCACATAAATAGATTTAGTTAGTCTGGAGTTGGACCTAAACATCCGTGTATTAATAACACAAATTTAACCTAGGGAAGGCTAAGCATCTTCTTTGACTTAACTTTTCCTGTGTAACTCATCTATAGTAACACATCAAATGAACTTCCTAATTATTTCTAGCATCTGTCTTTTTATAAGGTAAAAGAACAAATCTTTGTTATTTTCTAGGTGTGTCTGGGAAAACTCAGACAGTTTCAGATATAAAAGATATCATTTAGGATTCGATTTGGAGAAGGCAAAATATCAAAAGTTACAGGAAATTTTGAATACCTGATTACAATAGGATCATAGGTTACTTAGAAACAATACTTGACTACCTATTTAATAAAAGTGACTGTAACAGATTTTAAAAGTAAACATAGAGGTAACATGGTTGTAAAGAACCTATCTCTTTCCTAGCTGGACATGGTGGCTCAGACCTGTAGTTCCAGTTTCTTGGGAGAATGAGGCAAGCGGGTGACTTGAGCCCAGTCATTCAAGTCCAGCCTGAGCAACATAGTGAGACTCCACCTCCCCTACATTTTTTTTTAAATTAGCTAGGCATGGTGGTGTGTACCCGTAGTCCTAGCTACTCAGGAGGCTGAGGCAGGAGGATTACTTGAGCCCAAGTAGTTCGAGCTTGCAGTGAGCTATGATTACGCTGCTGCACTGTAGCCTGGGCAACAGAGCAAGACTCTGCCTTTAAAGTAAAGAGAAAAAAAAGTATTTTAGCTCTTTCCTAAGTGACTTGATGTCTAAAATTCTCAAGGGCATATAAACCATAGAAGGTTATTCTGGTAAAATACAGAATCTTTGGTACCTAAGCAAATTACACAAAAAAAGAATAACCCTGTAGATTTTAGGTGAAGGCAGTAAGCCACAAAAACAGGACCAATAAATATAAAATTCATTCCCCATTTTGTCTTTTGTTATGCTTTTTCGTACTTTGGAACAAACTGACACTTTAGGACTGAACTAAGGGGGTCTGCGAGGTCAGAACTAAGTTCATAATATTACTAAGATGTTAACATGTAATGTGTTTGTCATTGCTATCTCCAAACAAATCTATATCAATAATCATAGCCCATCAAGAAATGTTTTTGGGGTCCTCAGTAAGCTTGAAGAGCACAAAAGCCAAAAGCCCACCCTTTCGGATAGAAGAACTACTCCTGTCCTAGAAAAATAAAAGTGCATAGACAGTTGTGTTTCTGTGAAAGTATTTCTCCTAAGTATAGTATAAATCACATATTAATTATACTTTTAACCCAGGAAACTAACTTCTGGTTCATAGAGATAACTGGGGGTGGATAAATGTGCACTGCCTGTCACACAATGGCATTCATGCATATTTCATTACAGGCCCGAAGATACAGTCTCTCCGTAGCATATAAAAATAAGAAAAGCATAGAAACTTAAAATTATACTTAGTAATCAGTGTTTCTATATTCTGTCCTACTTAGCAATGATACAGGTATCTAATGAGTATCCCTTAATTAACTCAATTTAACATTACTTCAAGGTTTTAAGTTACCTAAAAATCTTGGAAATTATGTGCAAGTTTTATAATATAAAACAATTATTATTAAAATAAGGTTTGTCAAAGTAGTGATTCAATTTGGGTGAGGACAAATTTACATTTTTCATAGTCTTAAACATCAAGTAGGAGCAACGTTCATTTATTAGATCTATAAATCTGTATAACTTTTGGAAGAACATGTACAAGTAGAATAAAAATGTATACTTTTATTATACTTAATGCTAATAACTCATAGAACACATAGCTATTTTTATTAAACCAAAAATATTCAGCTAGTCTTATTTGCCAAAGATTTGCCTAAATATGTGAACTTGAATTCTTAAAACATTTGAGTTTCAGTAAGAATACTATTTTTTTTTAGCACTGTTTAAAGTATTGTTAAGAATTCAGCTTCCTTAATATCTGGGAATTTTAGGAATATTCAATTTATAGTTGCTTATTTATTTCTAAGCCAATCAGAATAGAACTCCTTTAAGGGAAGTTATAATCTCATTTGATTACACCAGCTCATGATGGTTATCTCAGGATGGGAGCTAATGGGTGTTTTGAAAGTCCCCAGCTAAATTGGGGTTCCAGTACCATCTGTGCTAGCAACCCTGCCCTAATGGGAGACCAAGGGGAACTGGATGTGGGTGCTTACAATGTGCCTTTCACTGGACACTTATTTTATGGGGTGGATGACCTAATGTCTAGTTGTCCAACCCAGTTCCTCACATGGGAAACGTGCTCATACTGGCAGACGCCCTGTGGCTCTTGTCTGACCCATGTCCAGCATGTGCCTGCCTAACCAAGTGGGGAACCCAGCCACTTGGGGTAGCCCCTGGTTCTTCAGATGGAAGGCACAAATTTAATACACCACCACAATAAGAAATCAGTTTGAAGACTTATTACTTACAGATCCTGAGGGGGGAGGGTGCCTTGGATTGGGAGGACAGTCCTCCATCCTCGGGTCATAAGAGGTAGGGATGAGGAGTCAGGTAGAGAGAGTGAGGGAGGGACCCATGGGCCAACACCTTTCTTGGGGTCCAGGGCATTATCCAAGCAGGTTTTAACTGGTGGGTTTAGAGCAAGCAGGCATAAGTTCCAGGAGGTCACACATGACTGAGAGGTGATCTCCCAATCTGTGCACTTCATGCAGGGAGTAGGGGTCAGCAGGGCCAGCCAAAGCTGTCCCACAGGGAAGTGGTCACTAGGAGGAGGCTGCGTAAGGCGCTATCTGGATTCACCACTTTGAGGAACACTCAGGGTAGAGGGTTTGGAGCTGGAAACTGTCATCGGTGACTAACCAACAGAATTTTTAATTGTGCCGCTCTCTGGGAGTAATTCAGCATCCCATCTCTTGGGAGAGACACATGAGATGAGGAAAGGCAAAGTGATCTGTCAAGCACAAAACCACTAACACGTGAGCCGCACAGAGATTTCCTGAATTACAGTCTTGTTCTGGGTCTGCCAGCAGCTGGTTGTATTTCTCATACTTCAGACATTCTTTTGTATAACTAATTGTATTTTGTGGATTTTCCAATAGTAATAGCATTCTAAGAGGATGAAAAATACATTGACTTTCATATATAGAAATTTTTTTCAACTCAACAGAACATGCTGAATGTCAGCTGCACTCAAAGTGCCTTAAGGGATATGCAACAAAGTGTCCCTTTGAGTTGTCTTTGCTGTAGTTTTCATCTGTCTTGCTGCTGTGATTTGAATGTGTCCCCTAAAAGTTCATGTGTTGGAAACATAATTGCCATTGTAAGTATTAAGAAGTGGGACCTTTAGGATGGGATTAGGTCATGAGAGGTCGGCCTCGTATATGATTAATGCCATTATCGTGGGAGTGGGTTAGTTACTGTGGAAGTGGGTTCCTGA
The DNA here is from genome assembly GCF_000956105.1 of Propithecus coquereli. Classification (NCBI taxonomy): domain Eukaryota; kingdom Metazoa; phylum Chordata; class Mammalia; order Primates; family Indriidae; genus Propithecus; species Propithecus coquereli. The sequence goes on from NW_012147930.1 coordinate 4,050,957, forward strand.
TAAAAAAGATGAGTTTGGCTCGATTTCCTCTCTCTGTCTCATGTGCTTGCTCACCATGTAATGCCTTCTGCCCTTCCGCCATGGGGTGACCCTCACCAGATGTGGGTGCCATGCTCGTGGACTTCCCAGCCTCCAGAACTGCGAGCCAAGTAAACTTCTGTTCATTATAAATTACTCAGCCTGTGGGATTCTGTTATAGCAGCAGAAAATGAACTAAGATAATTACCAATTAGATAAAATGCACACCTATATTTTAAAATTTTTATTATAAAAATTTTCGGGCATAGAGAAAAAGTGGAAGAATTGTACACTGAACACTCACATACCCACCAACTCATTAAAGGATAATTTTCTTAGAATGTTGCAATCATGACTCTTACTAATATAAAATGAGTGTTACTTAATTCATTACTTAATGAGGGAACCAGAAAGCTGTTATGTCCTGCTGAAAGGAGTATGGAATGAGCACACCACTGAGAGTGCTGAAATGCCTTTGATTCAGAAGTGCAAAACTGGCCTCTTCTGGAGTGGGAGGAAAGTCAGTTGAACCTCCAGTGGGAAGATTTTGCATGTCTGTGGACAAGAATTCTTACATTACTGTCAGTTTACTGCACTTGACAGAGTTGTAAAAGGCTCAAAGACAATGAAAGGCATAAAGCCCACAGAATCAGATAACCCTGAAGGGTGTGTCTGCAGCCATGCACAGTTTCCCACTGAAGTCACCCAGTAATCTTTTGTTCCATTTAAGTCTTTTCACAATTTTCCTCTGCAGTTTTCCTCCCTTGTGATCAAAATAATCTCAAATAGTCCAGAAGTGTATGTGTAGTAAACAATGCCAAGTATTTCACAATTTTTCCCTCCCGCCTTGATTGACAAGTGTTAACTTTTTTACTCTATTTACTTTGTCGTGTATTTATCTATTTCTCCATCAATCCTCTTATTTTTTAATTTATTTTCAAGTATGTTGGAAGCATCAATACACGGCATCTTCTTAGGAGTCTCCTTGATTAATCAAGAGAATCATGCCGGCTATATTTTCAAATTCCTAACTTAAGAGATCAGATAAGCAGATATGCTTACTGTTCCTATAGATTGCTCTATTCATTTCATCACTATTTCAGTCCTGGGTGCATTTGTCTCACAGCCCTAACAAGTGCATCTTTCTTGGCCCTGGTCAACATCATACTCTAGGGAGGACTTGCCTCTTTTAGGTTCTGAGGCTAGACCATGTAAATGAACCTTTAGTCTTCTGTATTTCTTGACAACATCTGCAAGTTAGGGGAATAGAGAAGCACAGTATACTTTTTGGTTTGGATTTTCTTGCCCTCTGTATATTTTTTCTTTCCATTTAGACTTCCATTTAGCATTTCGACTTTCCTTGAAAAAATTCCTCTCCTTCAGCCTGGGATGGGATGTACCAGTCTATGGTTGACTTGAATCTATGCAAACCTTCCTTTCCTGACACCGATAGGGGTCTTTCCCATGGTTCTCTTTTCCTGAATGATATTAATAGATAAGATGTTAATAGAATAGAGTAGTAGATTATATGAGTACATATAAATTGTGTGTGTGTATATACATGTATATGAAGTACAGCTGGCCCTCCACATCCATGGGTTCTACGTCTATGAATTCAACCAACTGCAGATGAAAAATAGTCAGGAAAAAATAAGGATGGTTGCACCTGTACTGAATATATACAGATTTTTTTCTTGTCATTATTCTCTAAAGAATACAGTGTAACAACTACTTATATATCATCTACATTGTATTAGGTATTACTATAATCTAAGGATGATTTAAAGTATACAGGAGGATGTAGGTAGGTTATATGCAAATACTACACCATTTTATATAAGGAACTTGAACATCCATGGACTGTAGTGCCTTTGGGGGTCCTGGAACCAGTCACCCACGATACATACAGGAGTGACTGTGTATGTATGTTTACATATGATGTACAGTCATGCTTCACTTAACTACGGGTTTACATTCTTAGAAATGCATCATTAGGCAATTTCATCTTTGTGCAAACATCGTAGAGAGTATAGACAGCAGCCTAAATGGTATAGCCTGCTACAGACCTATAGATGGTACAGCCTATTGCTGTGATGACTATCCTATCAGAGGTCCATCGTTGACTTAAACATCATCATGCAGAGCATGACTGTGTATAGAGATAGATGGATAGATATCAGCACTTATTTCCCATTTTGTAATGATCCATTTATTAACAATATTTAATAAAATATTTTTGAGTGCTTATTGTCTGCCAGGCATTGTTCCAGGTGTTGGGGATAAAGCAGTAAAGCAAGCAAAAGCTCCTGCCCTCACAGAGCTTACCCTGCAATTGAGAGAGATGGGCAATGATAGCAAACAAGATGAACGTGGCACGACGAATGTCAAAAGGAAGTGGGGAGAGAAGGGTGTGTGGTGTGGGGCTGCAGTTCTAGCCAGGTGGTTACGAGATAGGCTCGCTGAGAAGGTGACTTCTGAGCAAAGGCCTGAAGGAGATGAGAAGCCCTGTGGGTATCTGCAGAAGGAAAATTCCAGGCAGAACAAACAGCAAACGCCAAGGCCATGGCTGGAAGTGCACGTGTCACATTCAATGAAAAGTGTGGCTGCAGCAGGTGAGGGGAGAAGTCAGAGGTGAGGGCGAAGGGCACAGGGGCATCTTTCGTGGAGCGAAGTCATGGAGAGGAAGCCTCGCGTCGTGGAAGTCAAGGAGTCATCAAGACCATTTCCTTTTCCTTTCCCCTGCACCCTGTGGTCCTAGAGATGGGTGCTTCCCACAGTGGAACCCTACAGGCTTCTTTTGGATGGTTCTGCAGAACCACTGGGGCTGGTCACAAAACTGGGCCTGTGTATTTTCATTCAAGAATGACTGACACTGAAGAGCAAGATGAGGTTTCAACCAGTATCTTGATGACTAGAGACTCCTACGTAAAGGTCTTGTCTCCAGACTTAAGCCAGGCAGTTGTTCCATTTGTGCTATCAGAAATAGGAAAGAGCTAACAGTAGAATATTCTACAGAGACAACCAAAGAGACAGGGACGCAGCCATCTGTTACCTTATCCATCGCTCTTGGGGGTTGTTCCTTTGAATATCTTTTTGTTTCATATTACCTCTTCATTCTTCCTTCTCCACCTTCCTTGAATGTACTTATGTAGCACCCAGGCCCCTTGAATTCTGTCATTCTAGTCAACCCGAGGTCATTTGAATGTCTTTCGTTCCTTCTTTGCATTTACTTCACATTGATCATTTAAGACATCAGTGAATGTGCAATGGTTATGCTACACAGTGGTTGCTTTGAATTATTAATATCTCATATGAATTACAAAAGTAGAGGAATAATGTGAACTCATTTCTGCTTATATGTATAATACACGCACACACTCCCATAGAATTAATATTTGGCTGAATATATTACCAAATTGTTAAATAATAGTCATTTCTGGCTGGTGGAATTACAAGGAATTCATATTTCTAATTATATATTTCCATAGCATTTAAATTTTTTGCAATGTGTATTTTAAAAAAAATATTTAAAATCTTTTATTTAAAAAAAATGTTATAATTCCAGTTAATAGCAAATGCCAGCACAACAAATAAGTTCCATTACCTATGCCTCTGTATGCAAGAGATTTGTTGGCCCATGCAACAAAAGCACAGACATACGTGCACATTTTCTGAAACCAGAATGTGGTGGCCTAGAAGCCTTAGGAAAAGTGGTTGTTAAGCCTGCAAACATGCTCTTCTTACTCCTCCTTCCTTTGAACTCCGTAAAGACATTGACACATTTGGAGGTCTGCTAGCTGTAACTGGTAGGACAGACTTCTAGAGGGAAATATTAAATATTTGTTTTTGCTCTTCTACCTCATGCCTGGATTATTTGGGATTGGTTTGAGGATAGTATCTGAGTTTCTATCTCTTGGGCTATTTTTTCCAGGAATATAAAGTTTTTTTCTTTGATATATGCTTAAATGTTTATTTTTAAATGACGTAACTTTTCGAAAAAACTTATTAAAGTTTATTTGTGTGGGAAAAATATTTTTTATATTTTTGACTGTTTTTTGTTCCTTCTCTTTTGAAATCTCTAGCCAACAAGAACATTAGTCATGACAAGCATGCCATCTGAGTAAGTACTCGTTGTTTTGATAACTTTCTATTCAATGTAAAATTTTAAGCTTTTCTCCCATATACTCTAATTCTCTGTACTTTTAGGCAGTTCATAGATCTGTCGTGTATCGCTTTTACTTTATATAATTAATATCTGAGTTAGAAAATCATTGAAAATAAAAAAAATGTGGTTAAATGTGTACCAATGTGGAAAACCTGGGATAAAAAAAGAAGAAGAAATATGAACAGTTTAGTGATAAAAACTTTTGGGGGGTTGTTTAGACAGCATTAAGAGGGTTTGTGCTCTTTTTTGCTATTCTTTTTGCCTGCTTAAAACCTAATGGCTTTGTCTAACTACCCCCATCCCCATGAATGTTCAGCAAATGGAGCAACGCTGACCGAAATCTTCCCCTTAAAGGTCTTAAAGAAACACTGTGGTGGAAAGCTTCCTACAGCCGTACTAAAGCAGCTATCTGCATGTTTTGTGGAAGGGTTAATAGCTTGCTGGCATGCTCTTATCATCTTCCTTAAACATTTAACACAATGAGAACATCCAACAAAAATATAGTGCTATATTCTTTGTAACAGATTTTTGAATTCCTGTTTAAAGGGGAAAACCATGATTTTTATATCAGTCAGAGGTTTTATAAGTTTTTCAGACATTCATCAAAACACTAGAACATTTCAATGAGAAATATGCTACATAAAGAGTAGACATTTAGGATCCCTTTCCTGCTTGTGGCCTGAAAATAAAAGGATGGATAATTCAAACACCATACATTAGATAGCGAAAAAAGAGCTCACTGAAAATTTTTGTACATATATTATGAAATATATTGAACATTCTAAATAGTCTAATACAGAAATGAACATTGAATATGGGTGTAATGTTTTTAAAAGTCTGTATTTTTTTTGAGAATAAAAAAATTAATAACTAGTTATTTTGTCGTTCAAGGTTTAAAAATAAAATTTTCATTTAGGCCACATCCTTTCTTGCTCTTTGTCCCGCACAGTCTTCTTGTGCTTCTTAAGAGCAGGACAGGGACATTCTGACTCCATACAGATTAACCATGCCTTGAGGAGACACTTGTTACTTATTGACACATCCAGCAAATAGCTGGCAACTGCCAGATTTGGGATGGAGAAAATTAGATATTCAGAAATGAAGAGTTCCAGAGACCATCTAGTTTAGAGGCTTTTACTTTTTACTTCTGTTTTTGTTTTCTTTTGCCTTTTTTGCCTCTATTTTTTCCACATTTAATATTTTTCATGACCTAAGTAAGCACAGATCCTCTGGTCGGAGTGGTGAGGGGGCCCAAGTCTTAAGACACACATATATCTTCTCTACCCTGGTGATCTCTAAGAATTTTGAAGTGTGATATGATTCAGCCCTTTCATTTTACAGGTAAAGAAACTGAGGGCTTGAGATAGACATACCTAAGATCACTAGAGATAAAACTAAGGAACACCGTCATTTGCAAGGAAGAGGGTTAGAGACAGTCTGTATAAGCATGGACAAAAGCCTCTGTCTCTTTGTAATAATACAATTTTTAGAGAGGAGAGGTGTCTATTTAACTCACCGTGTACATCATGGTGTGGCTCAGAACCCCTTTCATATCCTTGGTATTTCATTGGGGATTTTTGAAAATTCCTGGGAGATAGAGAGAGAAGCAATGTCAGAGCTAAGGGTGTTAGTGAGGTAATTGTAAAAGGAAGAGAAGAACTGAGAGTTATTTGGTAAGGAAGTTAGCTGGAAGGAATTTTTTTTAACAAAAGGATACTCTAAGCATTACAGAAAGGACAGAGTAGGAGAGAACTGGTGATGAGCTTTGTGAAACACAGGGCCCTCTGTCAAAGCCCCAGATTGGATCTGACGATTTAATAAAAAGGATCTTTTTCCCCTCTTCGTAGAAAAACTATGTGTTTGGCACTCAATAAATGTTGCATTTTCAAAATAAAGTAAGTAAGAATCTTGGTCTTGACCATGTGCAAATTGGTTCAAATAAGGTCTGGTTTCTGATACCGGCTCTAACGGCCCCGCACTGGGGCAGACCATTTGCAGCCTCGGGGCCTGTTTTCTCAGCCCTTAAAATAGTCCGAGTTGAGATCTCGTTTTTTTTTTTTTTTTTTAATTTATCCAAATTTCAAGTCATTAATCTTAAGACATGAGCACCATAACTGAAATAAAATTTAAAATTTTAGCTTTCTAGGTTTTTTGTTATTCTTATTATTTACCGTCATCACTTTGATGTTCATATGCAGCCCATATATTCATTTTATTTATTTTTTCCCTCTATTTGATAGAAAGCAGAATGTCGTCATCCAGGTTATGAATAAATTTGAAGGCTTTTCACTTGCACGGGAAGTCTGTGAGACTACCACTCACGTGCTCTGTGGGGAGCCCGTCCGCACCCTGAATGTGCTGCTGGGAATCGCGCGCGGCTGCTGGGTTCTCTCTTACGAATGGGTAAGCGCTGTGCTCGAACTCCGCGTTCTAAAACAAGACGCTGTGATAGATCTGGTCGTCCTGAAGTGATGACACTGGGGCTCCTGCCAGCGTGCACCCTTGTGTATCTGCACGCTCTCCTGCGAGCAGGGAGGACCGCTCTTTCCCGGAGCTTGTCCCCCTTTGCTGGCACCTTTCAGCCAGTGCCAAGTCCGAGGGGAAAAGGAGATGGGGCTGGTGGAGTGCAGGAAACTAGCAGCCTTCAAGATAAAGCAGGAATAAGATTGGAAAGATGTGGAACGAAAACGCCAAGTGCGTGTTCTCACAGTCAAATGAGCTTTACTCTGTGTTTGACCAAGAAATAACGTGACCTATGCTAGTGGTGGTTTGAAAAGCCAAAAGAATTCAGTGCTTGTTTTTACAGATGGATTTACTTAGGATGAAACATGTTCATTTAATCCCATTTGGATACATTTTATCTTATGCATATCTAGCTGTAACATTCTTTGCCCTTATTTCTGTGCATTAAAGGTAGTTTAAAAAATATATCAGCATGTTCATTATTCACAAAAATTGAAGTCTGTTAATGATTCTATTTTTACTTTGATCCTCAAGCTAAGGTCACTCAGAAGCATTGCTTTCTGATGACAGTAGCATCATTTGTTACTTGAGTTACCATTTTTCATCTGTTAAGTATCCACCCTCCCTCCTCCTCCCCCAAGAACGTATTATATTAATACTGTGTTAATTTAAGCCAGTAGAATTATAATATGCAGAAACTACAGGTGTATTTTTAAGAATAGCTATGTGGTCTTTTTTCCATGTTATAAACTTAACGCTGCAGCTCCCTGTTACAAGAGATTTAAGGGATTCGTGCTAAAAGTTGTGAAATGGAAACAGTTGACATTCCAAACATAAGTACTACTCGCATTGGTGGCAACTGGGGATTACCTCACCTAATTATACACTAGTACTGCTTTATATTTATTTGTGTGACCTACAATAGTCTCCCCTTATCCTTGGTTTTGCTTTCTGCAGTTTCAGTTACCATAGTCCGAAAATATTAAATGGAAAATTCCAGAAATAAACAATGCATACGTTTTAAATTGCATGCTTTTCTGAGTAGTACGGTGAAATCTCGGATCCTTTGCATCCTGCCCAGGACGTGGCTCCTCCCATGGCCTAGTGTGGCTCCTCCCATGGCCTAGTGTGTCTGCACTGTGGATGCTTCCTCCAAGAGTCACTCAGTCATCTTCTTGGCCGTCCCATCACCTGTCACAGTATCACAGCACTTGTGTTCAAGTCACCTTAGTTTGACCTCGTCACGGCCCCCAAATTCAAGAGTAGTGATGCAGGCAATTCTGATATGCCAAAGAGAAGCTGCAGAGTGCTTCCTTTAAGTGAAAAGGTGAAAGTTCTCGACTTAAGGAGAGAAAAATGGTATGCTGAGGCTTCTAGGATTTATGGTTAGAATGACTCTTCCATCTGTGAAGTTGTGAAGAAGGAAAAAGAAATTCGTGCATACTATATATAGGGTTCAGTACTATCTACAATTTCAGGAATTCACTGGGAATCTTGGAACTTATCCCCTTTGGATAAGGGTGGACTACTGTATAATGCATAACTCCAGCTTCTGTGAATGAATTCCCTGTTTTCTTTCTCTCCAATTCAAAACATGTCTGTATCTTCATCAATCAGCCCTTCCTTCCCTCAGGTTTCAGAAGAAAGTCAAAAATTCATGTGATTTTCAAATATGAGTTCCATTATGGAACCAGTGCAGTGCAGACAGCTTGGAATATCAACGAAGTGTTTGGGAAGGATGTGGCTAATGAATGCACAGTACGTCAATGGTTTGCGAAGTTCCATTCTGGTGATTTAATCTTGAACTTGAGCCACATGGGCAACCTGAGACCAAAGCGGATAATTATGAGCTGAAAGCTGTAGTGGAAACAAATCCATCTCAAGCCATCTCAACCTACACATGCATTAGCAGCAAGGTTTGACATTATTATTCCAACAATATTGGACCACTTGAAACAAATCGTCAAGGCAAAGAAGCTGGATAGACCGCCACTCGCTCTCCAGGCTTCTTCACTGCTGGCACAAACAATCTGCCATTAAGATGGCAAAACGGTGTCAATAGGTCAGGCTCATACTTTGATTAATTGTACCCATAAACTACCCTTTTGATTCGAAATCAGACATTTCATATTTAATGACCTAATATAAGGGAAAAAGTTAATAAATTAGACTTCATCAAAATTGAAAACTTTTAGTCTGTCGAGGACATTATAAAGAGACCAGAAAAAAAAAATTGCAAATCTCGTATCTGACAAAGAACTACGTCCAGAATATGTAAAGAACTCTCAAAGTTCAACAGTAAGAAAACAAGAACCCCCAAAAAGTTGGCAAAAGAAAAAATATTTGAATAGACACTTTACCAAAGATATACAGGTAGAAAATGAGCACATGAAAAGATGCTCAACATTATTAGTCATTAAATAAATGCAGTTTAAAACCACAGTGAAATACCCCTAATATCTATTATTAATAGAATAGCTACAATGAAAAACATCAGTGATACTGTAGCAAGGAGGCAGGACAGCTGGACTCTCAAATCTGCTGGCAGGAGTGGGAAGTGATACAGCCACCCTGGAGAATAGTTTGGCAATTTCACACAAAGTTAAATGTTCACCTACCATCTCATTCGGCAGTCCCACTCCCAGATGTTTGCCCTAGAGAAATGAGAGCTTATGTTCACATAAAAATCTATACAGGAATGTTTGTAGCAGCTTTATTTATAATCACTCAAACCTGGAAACAGCACAGGCGTCCATCTGCAGGTGAGTGGATGAATAGGCTGGTCCAGCCAGGCAGCGGAATCTGCTCGGTGATGAGAAGGAATGATGACACAGGCAACAACCTGGATGACTCTCTCATGCATTTTGCCAAGTTTAACAGGCTCGTCTCAGAAGGTCATATGCTGTGTGAAACCATTTGTAGGTCATTCTGGAAAAGGCAAAACAGTAGGGAAAGAGAAGAGATGAGTGGTTGCCAAGAGTTAAGGTGGGCATAGGGTCTGACAGCAAAGTGGCAGCACCTGAGACGTCTTTGGGGCGTGCGATTGCTCTGTGTTCTGTTAGTGGTGGTTGTTACAAGACCACGATGTGTTAAAACGCAGAGGACTGTTCACACACATGCACACACAAGTGACTTTTACTGTTTGTAAATTTAAATTAAAAAGTATTACTTAATGTGGCTCTCCAGGTGAAGATGTTTGAGCACACAGGGTCTGCTAGTTTAGCGCTGTGGTTTCAGAACCAGATTCCCTTGTGCATGCTGAACACGTTTACAGTTCTCCTGTATCTTCAACCTCTGCCTCTGTTCTAGGTGCTTCCCATCAGCATTTAAGCTCAGTCTCATCTCTTCTATCTTAAAAAAATCAAAAAAATTTTAAAAATAACTTTCCCCAGATTACTCTCTGCTTTCTGTACTACCCTTTTTCCCCTTCTTTCATGGCAGAACTTCACAAATACATGTTCATCCTCGTCCTTGCCTTGCCAGTGACACCCAAACACTTCACTATTTGTGAAAAATACCAACTCCTGGGAGACTAAAAAGGCCCGGATTTACTATGGCTTAAAGTAAAATATCTGTCCGTGTAGTTATGAACATAATTGTGATGGCTGTCAGATGTTCCCTCCAGCTGGCATGGTGTATGCATTGATGATAACAGGTTCCTACTGACTTGCACCCTCAAAAAAGAGTTTAGAAACAAGCTGAATCTCATTCTCTGTTTATCTTTCAATTACACAAAGATAACTGCTACTTCTTGCATGGCCTCCTTCCTTTAATTTTTTAACAAAATTAATTGATACAAACATAGCAAATTTCTTTGAGAAAAGATAGTTGCCACCACCATTAATAAAGCCACTCCACATAATTTCTAAAGCTTAACACCCAATTTAATGTTCAACTGCAACTTGTATGTAACTTTAGATATGAACTTCCCAGGTTGTAATTTCTTCTAGGGTCTAGGTTTGAAGTGTGCATAGTATATTCTTGAAGGATCATATTGACTTGTATGAAAGGAATCAGAGTCTCTCTTTTTCCCTCTCTTTCTCTCTCTCTCTCTGGTCCTTCTCTTTCTAACCCTGTTTCCAATGCAATTGGGGGATTCTTAAAATATTCCCTTTGGCTAGCAGTATAAACTTGCCTCCAAGAAAAACATTACTAAGAATGTTTTTATATCAGAGTTTGTGTGGTATTCTCTGGAAATTTCTTGTAAAGGAGAATTGTAGCAATCCTTCAAAATTAGATGGTTCTATGTGGCCCAGATATTCCTATCAGAAAAATAATGGTGATTTTATAACACAATTCAGTTTGAATTTTTACTTAATCTTTTTTTTTTTTTTTGAGAAGTTTCTTGGCAATTTCTACCTGTTTACATCAGTTCATCCTTCCAGCATTAACTCTACTGTTTTCAGGAAAGAGAATAATTTGTGTTCTTCCTGCTTCATGACTGAATTGTCTGGCACAGACATAGAAATAGAAAACCATGTCAAGAGTCGCTCAATTTCCTATTCATGGGAGACAGGAAGTAGCACAACAGAAAAATAAAGAAATTGATTTGACCAAAGCGTCCCAGTAGACTCGAGTTGTTTTGTCCTGTGTTGTTCAAGCACAGCGCTGTTTGAATCTCTAGAGCGTCTTTTTCTCACTCTCACTCGTTTGGTGTTTCTTATACCCCATGTGATTTATCTACAATTCTGCTCCACCTTGCGGCCCTTGCGTGGTCACTAGGACAAGTGGAGAGTCCTGTGACCCAGTCTTCCTTTTCCAGCTACCATCCCATATCCCTCTGTCCCTCTCTCAAAGACATGGAGTATCGGGGAATAATTCAGCCTATATTCAGGTTAAAAAAATGTTGATTCTGAGCAACTTATGAATAAGACCTGATAACAGGGTTTTAAAGCTAACTCAGTTATAAATGCAGATGTAGGGCTTAAAAAAGCTAAATTGGTTTTACAGCAAGATGTCAGGCTGTTAACTGTTAACAAATAATCTAGTGTTTCTATTAATCAGAAATGATGTCAGAATGAGTCAATTTTCTTGACATAATGGGACCCAGTTTGGGTTTTCTCTCATTGAGTTCAGTAAGCAGTGAGTGAGGTAAGACATATTTTATTGGCAATGCGCACAGTATCAATCAATTGTGAGAATTAAAATAAGATGCCTCATTCACACAGTCCAGGCCTCTCACTCTTTGTCGCAGAACACTAAGTCTCTCTCCTAAAACCATAACCTGTGGTATGATAGAACCAGAACTGGAATCATCACCCTGCCTTCTCACGACTATTCAAAAGGGATCATCTTCAAAACTAGTCTCTTTTTTTTTTGCGTTAAGTTGGCAGATTAACTTCTTAACTCATTCTAAGAACTAATTCCAGGCAGGTTGTACTTGGTGTGTGGTATTGCCACCGGATTTTCTGAGCGATTCCTTCAGTTCTCTCCTGGAGACATTTGTCAGCCACGACCACGAGCGAGCACTGGAGTTTCCAAGCTGACTCGGACCTCAGGCTAGGGTCTCCGAACTTTTACAGGCTTCATTTCAAAGTTCTTTTATCCTGCCACAGATTGAACCGTGGTGAAGGACTGGCTACTTTACAGAGCGTTTTCACCTCCTCTGTCTGGTTGGATCCTCACAGAACAGGTTTGCGGCAGAGAAGGGTGCTATGCGGCAATAAACATTAAGGGTAGTGTTAGGGACGCAAGGCAAATGGCTCGTCTGATTGAATGTGGATCTTTGAAACAGTGTCTGTCAAGGAGTTGTCCCAAGGCAGTGACTATGAACAGTTATCTCAAAGTACTCCTAATTTATAGATTTTCATTATTAGAATAATGGATTCTGGTTTTGGACAGGCATGTAACCTGTCGAGTTCGCCTGCTTCTTTCACTTGAGGTGGTCACTGCACAAGGCCCAGGCTCCTTCTCTAGGGAAGCTCACGCAGGCTGCCGAGAACAGCCAGGGGGCCCAGGGAAGCTGGTGGCTCTGCCTGGGTCCTCTCCTCCCCTTGTACCCTTTTGTTCATCCTGGCAAGACCCCGGGGTGCACTTTTCCCTCATTGGAGGTGCTGGCTTTCCCGGTAACATAATCTCGTGATTGAGGACAGATATGAGTGAGTGATTCACCCAGAAAATTGAGGGCTTTGGAGTTACCCTCCAGGGGGACATTTGAACAGATATGCAGACAGGACTCCAAGTGCCACCTAGGAATGACGAATGGTGGAGTTCGAAGGGGTCAAAGTGATTTTTTTAGAGTGAGAAGACTGTGAAGTCACCTTAGAATGCAACCATGGACTTTGTTGGGAATGAAGTTCAATCATCATTTTCATGTCTTTACATTAATTTTTTTTTTTTTTTGAGACAGAGTCTCACTCTGTTGCCCTGGCTAGAATGAGTGCCGTGGCGTCAGCCTAGCTCACAGCAACCTCACACCCCTGGGCTCAAGCAATCCTCCTGCCTCAGCCTCTCGAGTAGCTGGGACTACAGACATGTGCCACCATGCCCGGCTAATTTTTTCTATATATATATATATTTAGTTGTCCAGATAATTTCTTTCTATTTTTAGTAGAGACGGGGTCTCGCTCTCGCTCAGGCTAGTCTCGAACTCCTGACCTTGAGCGATCCACCCGCCTCGGCCTCCCAGAGAGCTAGGATTACAGGCGTGAGCCACCGCGCCCGGCCTACATTAATATTTTTTAATTTTATAAAGGTGCTAGGCAGAATCTACTTAATACACCTGGCACAGAAAAGCAAATACACAGGTCCTAATACTGCAACTTTGCAAGGAAGAGAAATACCTGAGGATCTCAGAGTGAGGAAAAGAACAGGCATTTGGAGACGGCTTTGGGGACCCAGCATGGCATACAGGTCATAACCAGGAATGTGGAAGCCACCCACTGGAGTATTTTAACTACAGAGTAGCTGCATTTGTCTCCCTGGCCTTTCTGTAAAGAATGGATTGCAGGGAGGCACAAGCCGAGCAGAGTGACCAGCAGGAGGCAGCTAGAGTCATACAGGTGAGAAACTGTCGTGATCATGACTAAAGCAGCGTTCCACAGGTGAGGAGGTGAGAACAGGTTGGCGTGCTTCTTAGGAAGATTTAACGGGATTTGATAACGTGAGGTCTGTGGGAATAGACAAGTCAAGATATCTCCTATCTAAATTTTTTACTGGAGCAACTGAGGGTAGATAGTGGTGCCATTTACTGAGATAAGGCATTCTGGGAGAGAAAGATGTGTGCAGGGTTTGGAGTACAGTAAAAAAATTCTGATTCAGGCATATTGAGTTTGAGATTCCTATTAGACATTCAAGTAGAGATAGCACAGATCAAATTATATATTTGTATGTGTTCGGGGGAAAGGTTAAGACTATAAATATTCAATACAGCCATGGTACGTAGGGAGTGGGTGTAGAATGAGAAAAGAAGTGGGTTTAGGCCTAAGCCCTGGGCTGTGCCAACATTTAAAAGTCGGGAGAAGGAAGAGGAGCACGCAGGGGGAACCAGGAAGGGTCAGTTAGTGGCATGGGTGAAATACCATGAGAACATGGTGTGCGGTCAGGAGAGGAACTGCTTCAGGAAGGAGGGATGCTCTGCTCTGCTGAATGCTGCCGGAAGGTGAATTAGGGGGCAGACAGAGGAGTGGCTGTTGGATTTGACCAGATGAATGTTGGCAGAGACCTTTAAAAAAGCACTCTTAATCAAATGACTAAGAGGGTTGAAGAGTTAGCGGGACATGAAGCCCCAGAAGCAGCAAGTGCAGGGCTGGTGTGTTGCTGCCGCTAGAGCAGAGACGGTGGTTGGCAGCTGATGGGGCACTGTCAGGTGTGGATCTTGCCTTCTGATGTAGCCACCGGAACACAACGTTCCTGGTGTCCGACGACTGGGTCGTATTATGATGAATGGGAGCGGTTGTGGGAAGCCCCTGAATCTGTTGGCTAGTTAGCAGGGAAAAAAAATCCAAAAACCTAGATTAAGGTGACGCATATTGAAACAAAAGTTGCTGCATTTGGCAAATAGTGTGAGAAGATACAGCTAAGAATCAACACGTCCAGTGGGTACTTGTTGCTGCCCATCCTTTTCAAAATCATGGCCTTCAGGGGTCCCACTGCTTCTCAGTTTTCTTTTAACTTGGGACAACTGAGTAGTAACACCAGGTCGTATCTTCTTCAGATGTCAGTTGTCCCTTTGTTGCCTCCGGATTGAGAACTGTAGGACCTCCACTTAATCCATGCTGAATCACAGCCCGGGTCAAAACTCACTTTAGCTGCACCTAAAGATGCGTCTTTGCCTAACCTTCACAGATTTCTGTCAGGTCCCTGAATTCTCGCTTCTCTTGCTGACATCTCAATCAAGCAGGTCTTGCTTTAAATAATAGCACGGAGTATCTTAACTGTGGGTACTCACCAGAAAATTCCATGATTTGATCCCTCTGTAACTTCTCAAAAATTGTCTTTAGCTATCCATCATTTAGGTATCAGTTAGATATCCATCAGTGACTTTGGGGACATTGTTAACTATTCTTTCTTAAACTTAAAAGGTTCTTAAACTCTACCCCTGAGTTAAAAGAGATTGCCAAAGAAAATCATACTTGAATTCTGTTGGTCTCTGCATAAATACCCTCTGTGAATTGGGCTTTAGTGACAAGTTAACGTTTGAAGAGAGCTGATGTAAAAAATGCTAGATTTTAGAAAACTGTTGCACTTTTTCCAAACTAATTGGCAATATCGTACATTTTGCTACCTGATGATTTTTATGTATGATACGCACCACACATTTCCTATAAAATTCGTTTTACAGAAAAGCTTTAGGCTTTGCTTTACCAGAGATTGAGAAATATATATTAATATAACTCAAAGCGATTGTGTCAACTGAAATAACAGCTTGCTGTAGGTTCACAGTAGGTCTGTTTCTTAGTTCTTTTTAATCAATTTTTGTTCCTTTGAGAGAAAGTTTCTCTGCCTGAATATTAAAGTTCTGCATAACCTAATAATTTGTCAAGCATCAATGGTTCTCCAGTAGTACAGCCCTACCGGTTCTCCGGTAGTACTGACCAAGGTATTTAGCCTTGGCACGTAAATGCCATTGTATGACTGCTGGTTGTTGGCTCTAGTGAGGCCACAGCAGAGCGAAGTGCTTTAGTCCTTGCCATGTTCTTGCCCCTCCTCTGCAGGCTGCCCACGATTTGCCACGTTACACACCAGACATGGGTAGCGCCCTTAAGTGAGCAGACAGATGTGTCTGCACTGAACGTTATGCAGTTCTTTTGGACTTTGGTTTTGGTGGATAACAACAAAACAAGAAAGAACAGTACACAAATACTTATTGTTACAGGTTTTTTTATTTTTATGTATTTCTAATATTTTATGTACACTTTATTATAGTAGAACATTTATTTCAGTTGTTACGTTGTAAACAGTATTTAACTTAGAGACAGCCACACTCTCCTTGGCACAAGGGAGAATATTTCAAAGATGAAAGCAGAACCTCTTTAGTGAACACTGGTTTTACTTAGCAATTGCCTGCCCTTTGGGGGCAGAGATCGTGCCTGTCTTTGCTTATGTGGCCCCAGGACGTAGGATTGGACATGGAACTCGGTGCTTATTTGTTGAAGTAAAAGAGTAGATGGATGACTTGTAATTTCTTTTAAAAACCTCAGAATTTCTTTTTGCCCCTGATGGATTAAAAATGTCATATAAAAACATTACGCATCGTTCTGAATTACAAATTATCCACATAGTTAATGTGTTTCTTATTAAAGTTTATTAATGTATAATAAGATGACCTGATGTTCATTTAAGAAAAAAAAATTTTTATGATTTAAATTCATGGAGAAAAGAAAAAAAACAGTGATTACTCTTAGTAGGCATAATATTTGGTTTATTGTCTGTGTTGGTAATAATAATTTCTGTTTTGTTTTCATACAATGAAGTGATGTTTCTGTTATTTATTTTAGTTACATCGGAATTTGTTATATTTATTGCTTTGTTTTCATTTTGATAAGAAAAGTACATGCTTGTGTTATTTATAAAGATGTCTGGGCTTCACATTTAAGTACAGTGGTGAAATGCAGGATCACCCTGGTCATTACTGAGCAATATTTAAAAAGTGGATCTCACTGAGCAGTTAAGTCTTAACTTCTAAGAATAATCCATCTTCACTTCTGGGAACTGGAAAAGATTGGTCAAAAATGCAAGCAGAATAAATCTAACTTAAATACCTGTATTCGGTAGAGCTGAGCTTCCTTGTAAGAATAATCAGGCACGTATCAATGTACAGCTTGATTTTCCTCTCACCACCTGGTGCTTAGTCTCTATCAATTAGTATTTTTTAAAGAGGGAAAAGAGTTCTTAACTTCTTATTTTTAGCATTTTGTTGTTTATCATCTCTGTCTTGGTTAAATAAGATGTGTTAAATTTTTAGCTTTCTGACACTTTCTTTATGAGACACCCAGAACAAATGCTTATTAATCCTTAATAACATGTGCATCGGCCAGAGGAATCTTATTAAAATGCAGATCCTGATTCAGTAGGTCTGGATCCCAACCTGCTTCACCTGCTACAGGCTGCCAGGTTGGTTGATTGATTTGGAGACAGGGTCTCACTCTGTCACCGAGTCATAGCTCACTGTGTCCTTGAACTCCTGGTCTCAAGCGATCCTCCTGCCTAAGCCTCCCAAAGCACAGCGATTATAGGCGTGAGCCAATGTGCCCAGCCTGTTTTCCCTCTTTGAAATTTTTTTTTTTTTGAGAAGTCAAAAATTAAGGGTACCTTGTTTAGTGTTTTTGCTTATGAAATACTTTGTGAATAAATCAATTTTTTTCTTAGCTGAAGAAAATTTCTTAATTTAGAAAAATTAAGAAGTTAGATGAATGAATGAAGAAAAATTAACTTTATTGGTCTTGGTCAATATAGTGACATTTACTGATTTTGAGCTGTTATCATTTTGATTACTCAGAATTTTCTAAGTATTCTTTGAGAAATAGGAAGTTGAAACAGCTAACGAAAGCACCGTGACCACTAGCTAGCACCAATACTATATAATCGTATATGCTTTTTCCTACTTATAAAAAACTGTAATGTACACTACGAACTTTGGGTGATACTAATGTGTCGATACAGGTTCACCAGTTGTAACAAACATACTACTCTGGTGGGGGGTGTTGATAAAGGCGGGTGGCTATGCATGTGTAGGGGGCAGTAGGTCTATGGGAAATCTCTACACCTGCTTCTTAATGTTGCTGTGAACCTAAAACTGATCTAAAAGTATGAGGTCTTTAAATAAAAACACTGTGCTTTTCATAGATACATTAATTTGAAGACAAGAACACTTTGGGTTTTTATGATATCCTGTTACTGTAATAAACCAAATTATTGCCAAATTATTGTCTCCCAAAGTAGTTCAAGAACTTTAATGTTCTCACTGTTCCTCTCCTGCATTGTACTGGAAGTCCTATCCAGTGCAATAAGGAAAGAAATAAAATATTCATACAAATCGGAAAGGAAGAAATAAAACTGTCTCTATTCACAGAAGACATGATTGTCTACATAGAAAACATCAACAAATCTACAAAAAAAGCTCTTACAACTAGCAAGTTGAGTTAGTTAAGCAAGGTTACAGAATCCAAGGCCATTATATAAAATTCAGTTGTATTTCTCTGTGCTAGCTGTGAACAACTAGAATTATAATTTTTCAATATGCCCTTTATATCAACATCCCCCATTGAAATATTCAAGTTTAAATCCAACAAAATATTTGCAGGATCTTTATGCTGAAAACAACAACAACAAAAAAAACAAAAACTCTTAAAAAAATGAATCAAAGAAGACCTAAATAAAAGGAGAGTGATATTACATGTGTGAATTGGAAAATTCAGTATTTTTAAAGCCGTTAGTTCTCCCTATTTTGATCTGGAGATTCAACTCAGTCCCAGTTCACAAGCCCAGCAAGATGTCACAGTAGGTATAGACAAGCATCTGATTTCAAATCCAACTAATTCCAAATTGACAAATCCTAATTTCACTTTTGAAAGAGACGGACAAAGTTAGAGACTCACACGTTAGAGGGATCTCGGTGAAGCGTAAATGAGAACTCTCTGAACTATTTTTGCAACTCCTTTGTCCATCTAAAATTATCCAAAATGACGTTTGAAATGTTTTAAAAAATCAAGTATAACTTTTGAGGCTTATTCCTGTGATAAAGAACAGCACTCCCCGACCATGTTTCCCAGCAACTGTTTTCAAGTACTTTAGCCGTTGCTTCTGATATTTACCTACACATTTCTTAATAAAATGCTTTTCCTGACATTTTGATTTTTCACTGTTAGGTATTATCTGTAGACTTCGTTCCATGACAGAGTAAAGTGTGACTCTAGCTGTCTTTCACTGCTATCCACACTTGTCCCCCATGGACCCATCACGGTTATTTGACATTTTGCACATGCGCATGCGTATAAGCACACGTATGCGGGTACTAAGTGATCACTGTTTGTTGAGCCACTTAATGTACTATGGCTCTTGCGTTTCCGGTAATGTTTTGTTTTTTCTGAATTAATGACTGACAATTATTTCGATCGCTTAGTTTTCTATGTCCTTATTACTAATTCACTGCAAAAATACCCAAAAGAATTACAATTTTTCTCTCAAATCTGTCTACAGATGAGAGAATCCTTCCATTCCATTGACTTCTCTCAGAGACACCACCCACGAACCCCTGGTTGTTCTGCTGGCCCTGAAATGAGTTCTCCCCAGGTCAACAGACACCTGTTTTCCAGGGGCTCCCACAACCCCAGGGACCCCCTCGCCATTTGGTTTGGTCTGCGTGTTCATGCTGGAGACTCTTCTCAAATGGGCATAAGATCATGTTTCATGAGGAGCCGCTGCAAAGCCAGTGGACACGGCCTGAGTAGGGTGCAGATGATCTGATGTGGATGAGATACTTGCTTGAGGGAGGGCTGACTGTCAGTGCTTGTATGTCTTATTTTTTTCCTGTGCCGACAAGTGTCTCCAGAAACAACTGGCAGGGTCCTGCCCAAGGGTCCTGGCCTGGATGCATGTCTTAGTCACAGTCTGGAATGGAGTGGGCGCTAACCACAGCTTCTCACCACAGCTCTCAGGGAAACTATTCTGATTTTAATTTTATTCCAGAGGAGGGTGAAGCCAGGAATTGAAGATTTGCTCTTTTTCACCCATTCTACACACCCATTTTCAGAGGTATTTAGTACCACCAATTTCTCAGACTTTCTGAGAGTTTGCGGAAGGAATGGAATGTTTCCCATCAACTTTCTTCCCTATGCACTGTCGTTTCAACCTCTCCAAGTCGGTTACTGTTTATCCATCTGCTTTGCAACTTCCAAGATAGCATCCTGTGTTATCTACTATGGTGTCTTTTCCCCTTGCTTTTAATTCCATCGTTTTAGTTGCATATTGAGAGACAGTGGAAATAAATGTACACTCATTTTGCTGTTTAACCCTAGGTTGACCTCATTTTCTTTATTGTGTTTGATGTCATTCTTCACTTGCATATAACAACAGTACCATTTTCTGACTTGGGTTCACTGTAGCTACACTGGCCTCACATTGTCCAAGCTGAATGATTAGAAGTATATAAAATGCGAAAAGATAGTTTGTATTTTGCCTGGTATGAAATTAACTCACAGTCATTCCTACATTATGGAAAGTTGTCTTTTCAGTAGCTATTAATCTAATAATAAAGCTAGAAAATGGTTCCTATTTTAAATTCATCAACAAGGCTTGGATTTTATGAATAATAATTTTAAAATGCCACAAATACCATCTTCATTGTGTGTGTGTTACATACATGATGCTGACTCTCTGTTGCAGTGGATGCTGAAATAATTGTGTCCTCCTTCTGAGAAATATGTTGGGACAAACTTGTAAGTTCACTTACTGCCTTAAGTAGTAAGTGATCTTTGTGACCTCTTGTGATCTTTCAAAACAGATTTTCCCTGTTTTGAACATTCTACTAAGGTAAAGATAAGTTTGGCTAATGAAAGTACTAAAGCAAAACATTTACACTATATTTCTCGTTTGATGATTTTAGTACAATTAAATTAGTATTTTCTGCTATCTTTGTACAATATTAATACCTGGGATGCCTATAGAAAATAAATTTAATTTACTTACCAAAACTCTACTTTAGCTGCCTTATGGTTTTATTTTCTTAACATTTAGAAAGGGACAAATTCAGAGAACATAAATTTTCTCCATGAGGTTGTTTAATTTCACTTGACATTTTAAAAAAAGTGGATTATATTTGAACTCAAATGCCACACACATTTTTAAGACTGATTCCTTGTCTTCTCTCACTGGTACACTGTGTTTCTCACTGTACTATTCTTTTACGTGCCTCGTATCTGAAATGAACCTGGTTTTGAAACTTTTTACATTTTATTTCCTGGGCTAATTATCTGAGTTTGTAGGGAATCACATATTGATAGTATATCTCCATAAATAATAACATGCATAGGCTGATAAAAATAAAGTAAATACATTACCTAAAGGTTTTTAACTACCCACAAAGAGCCAGATAGAAACATAATTTCGGTGTAGAGTTACCCATTTTCTAATACCTTCTTTAATTGAACTTACTAAGTCTTTGGAGGGGGGGCAGTGATGTTGTTTAAGCAATAAAAAACTAGGGGAAAACAAAGAGACTTCAATGACAGAATGATCCTATACACAAAGATCTAATTGAAGATTAAATAGTTATACTGAACAGGGTTCCTGAGAACACAACTTGCTATGTTCTCTCTCTCCAATGGAGGCAGATATTCCCACATCACACTTCATTTCGCTTTACTCTCCTGGGCCCAGCATCCTCAGAGCTGCTTCTCCTGTCTTACCTGGCTTGTTTTCTGACTCTCATGCTCAGCACTCTCACAACATGCCAATGCCACCCACGCCACTGAGATAGAAACAAGGTGTGTTCCTATACCTCACCATCTGGACCCAACCAACCTGTTTTCGTGCTACTTCTTCCAAAGCACCCTCTACTGTAGCCAAAAAAGGAAAAAAAAAAACCAAACCCTCTCCCCTTCCCAATATCTGTCTCTTTGCCTGAAGAACTTCTACTGATCATTTAAGACCCACCTTGAAATGTCAGCTCATCTGGGGACCGTTTCCTGATTCTCCCAGGTGGAGTGAATTTGTGTCCTCCTGCAGCTTCCCATAGCACTGTTGGAAGGACATGTCATTCATGCCTCCCACTGGAGGGTGGGCTTCTCTAGGTTTGGGGCTGTGGTTCCAGGACTCAGCTTGCATTCATGTTCATGGTGGGCCCTCAATACATTGCTCATGTGTTGTGAATGGATAGTGAGTAGAGAGAAACAGTCATCAAATAAGTAAATGCATGTGTTTAAAGTAAGAACCAGGCTAGTGCTGCAAATTACTGTTCAGATTCTATATGCTGTTCTTATTTTTATTTGTTACACTATCATGCTCATTTTTTCTTAGAAAAAATACTACCATCTCATGTTGGATGAGTACTAGCTTTAACACATAAGGAAGGAAATATCTAAGACTGATGGTGCTGAACCTTAGAAACCACTAAAAGGGAAGAGGTAGGCCTCCTTCATGGCCATTCAGCAAAAAGAGCTTAAGCTTTAGGTAGCAATTCTAGAAAAAAAGAATGGATTCGCTGAATATAAAAAACGAAATTGCACATAAAAAATAAATGTGAGTTACATGATTCAGTTTGATTATTTTAGCTGAAAAATTCTGCCAGTGCATAGAAACATACAAATTTTCAGGGAGTTTGATCATGGAGTAGAGATGACCACAGAATCTCAGACATTGTCGAATTAAAAATGAAAACATTGTTTTGATTGTTTAAAAATGTGTGGATTCAGATAATAAATAATGATGATGATGATGATGAAAACTTGTTTATGAGATATTTCACTCTTCCAAAGTCTGGGAAATATTTTCAAATGTGTAATGCCTCTTAAAAATATTAGACAATGCCAGAAACGAAGTCATAAGCCCAAACGATTGCTTTTGAATTTAGGTATGTGATCTATCTTCTCCTAATTTATTTTTTAAATTAACAAAACTGTGGAATATTTGTGAAGGACTGCTTATATTTGTGAAGGACTCCATAAATTAGAAACTTGGAAATAAATATATATATATATAATATATAGTATTTCATATGTTTAAAAACAAGATGATGTTTATTTTTTAGTATTTTTATTTTTTCTTATCATCAATTATCAAGCAAAAGGTAATGTTTAAATATTTGGCCTTATTAGGATAGTGACCCAGATTTCTAGTCATCATGAGACTTTTTCTTAACTAAGTATTTATTAATATTTATAGTATTTATGCAACAGGAAGATACTGAAGGCACTTTGTATTTGAGAACACATCTGTTTCAGATCTATGGAGTCTGTCACTGCTGGATTTTTTTGTTTATTTTGCTTTGTTTTTGTTTTGTCTTTGAAGTGACTCTTAGTTTGTTACCCACTAAACCTAATATATCTATAATAAATGTTCTGCTTGTTGTATCAATTTGTAGGTGCTATGGTCTTTGGAATCGGGTCACTGGATTTCTGAGGAGCCATTTGAACTTTCTACCTACTTCCCTGCAGCTCCTGTAAGTCAGATGTTGTTTTATGATGGTAAATGAAATTTAGTATTTAGTATTATCAAGAAATTATTATAAGCATAGGGATAAACTCAAGTTTTTATCAAGTCGAGAGCAAATATGCTCATAACTAAAAAGACATTCACAGGACTTAATACCTTTTGTCTATTTATGAGAACAAATGTGAGAATGTGAGAATATTCTGCAAAATGTAACAAGGAATGCAGTCCCAAGAAATTTCTATTATGAAAGACCTCAGAATTGCAAAAAACAAAAATGAAAAATGACTAGATTCTTGGGACAGTAGCATCATATATGTTGCTTAATGCTTATATTGTTAATAGAGATAGAATTGATAGGTATAAAAATTGTGGCTTGCTAGCATTGTGATGTGGTCTTTATAGTTTGATGTCTTTCCTAAACTCCACTTCAATTTTACTGACTTTTAAGTATTTCAAAATCCTGGATGGAAAATTTCTGTATTCTAACTTTTTAAAGATTGAGTAATAATTAAGTGAATAATTTAAGGTTTAGTTGAAAGCAAGAGTGTACAGAAGTTGGCTTTCATTTTCAGAAATGTTAACTGGTTTGTGACAGTTTATTCTTTCAGTGGATTAATATCTGAAAGATAAATGGTGGTTTTTATCTGCAACAGTCTGCTTGTTATTTAGTTGTTTGAGTAAGCCGTATCACTATAACATAACAAGAAGTTGAACTCTGCTCTCTTACCACTGTAGCTATCTAGGTTGTTGGATTGTTTTTGTTTTCATTTTTAAGATTACTGTTTTGATTTCCTTTCAACTTTATAAATGTTTTTTTAAGGAGAG
Source organism: Propithecus coquereli (assembly GCF_000956105.1). Classification (NCBI taxonomy): domain Eukaryota; kingdom Metazoa; phylum Chordata; class Mammalia; order Primates; family Indriidae; genus Propithecus; species Propithecus coquereli. The sequence goes on from NW_012147930.1 coordinate 4,075,018, forward strand.
AAATAGTTCTTCTCAGTAAGACTGTTAGAATTACTGTGTAAGGAATTGAAGTGGAAAGTAAAAACACAAATTCCTGTATTGTCTGTCATAAGAGATTGATTATATATAACTTTGAATAACATGATGATGTTTGCTTTTGAAATTCATTTTACCTGCCTACGTGGGGAATTGATATAAATTAAGTATGTTATTGCCAAATTTTTTTATATTATCATTTCCTTACCTTAGTATCTGTCACTGTGATCATGGAGGTACCATTGAAACTCATTACCATTTGATGCTGTGAAATTTTCTTATTCTCAGATGTTTTTTAAGTTGATACAAAGCCATGATACCTCTGCTGAATTTATAAAACCTTCTTAAATGTAAAATAGAAATAGTTCTAAGAGAGGGAGGTTCTTTGCTCAGTTAAATAAGTTGTTGGAACAGTACACCATGGTGGAAATAAAACCGAGTGCCTTGACTTCTCCAGAGTCCATAATTGACTCAGAACATGTAGCAACACGTAAGTGTTCTAAAACTAAGTTGGGGTGTGTGGGGGCAAGGCAGGGGTAGAATAAATTATATTTTAAAAATAGAGTAAAGAAAAAATAGTGGCAGAACAGTAAAAGGTGAAGACAGACATGTAGTAAAAGGTGATTGCAGATTTGACTAAACTTCCTAGCAGATGCCTCAAAAAGGAACACATGAGAAATTGCTTCTAAATTGTAAAGCATTACACAAATTTTCATTGATATTAATTATACGATGAAAACGTCAAAAGGAGTTGAAACTCTAGGAGTTTAAGGTTTTGCAATCCTGATCATAAAGCTGTATTCTCAAAATTTTCTGTAAACATTTGAACATACTACAAGCATCAGATTTTGTTTTTGCACTCCAAAAGGCTGGTGCTTTTCCTTTTCAGTTTGCTGATGGACATTAATAAAAACTTACTAGTGCAAATATTTTTTCCTTAAGTAAATGTAAGGGTGAATCTTGAGAAGTACAGCTCCGTATATGTCTTAAATCAAAGGTTTTTCTCACCACAAATTAAATTGTAGCCTAGTTCTCTAAAAATACATCTTACTAGAAGAGAAAATAGACCTCTGTTTTAGAATAGTGAGAAGATAAAGTCTCTTTGTCATGGAATTAAACGTATAATTTTCTTCATTATTAAATTCATTATTAAAAATCAAACTTTCTTGTTATGAAGCACAGTTCTTTCAGAACCAAATTACAAAATTGTAAATATCATCATGAAAGTTAAACATAGTCATCTCACCTAATAAGTTATATTTAATTTCTAAAAATACCTTCATATTTAACAGCTGAGCAGAAAAATAGTACAATCTTTACATAAACTAAAATGGCACATATTTCTATAGATAATTTCAGAGATCCTGGAAGTTTCCACCATATAAACTTGAACTATGTATTTGAGCATTAACTTAAAACTAAGCTGTCAACATATATGTAAATATGCTGTTTTCAAAAAGAAAATTTAAAGCCTCTAAGAGGAGTAAAAATGCACTAACTGTTTTTCCAAATATTAAACTGCTAATAACCACTTCTCAGAAAATCCCTGACTATATAAAATATATCATGGCTTAGAGAATTTCTTTTTTTAACTGTGATAGTGATGCTGAATTCAGGACATATGGATATTTACACGATCTATAAACAGTGCTTAGAGGAATGCAGTTCCAAGATTATCTGTGCTATATAACATAAGTGTTCTGTTTTCCAGTTATTTACTGATAAACTCGCACATAACATTCTTGGTTGTGACAGCAGCGTCTGTAAATTGTCAGTCTGATTCTCAGGCTTGGATTCATCCTTGCATAGGTGTTCAACCAGATCGTAACACCAGGTGTTTCGGGTTTCGCTTTGGTTCGTTATGTGATGCAAGTTTAGGTGATAGAGCTTACGGGGCTCTGATGAGGAGCACGTGGATCCCATCAGCACATAAGAGCACGCCCTCTGCGGAGGAGGAGGAACAGCGTGCAGCCGTGTCTTTTAGTGCTTTGGAATTAAGTCTTTGAACATAGTGTGATACCGTCTTCGTCAGGTGCACACAGGCATCAGAAATCTGCTGGTCGGATCATCATGGTTGTGGCCTTGAGCGAGTAGCCTGACCCTTTCCAGTAGTACCACTTAATACCGTTGAACTTATTTGTGTTCTGCCTTTGTGGGTAGTACATTCCGTTCAGGTTGGAAGGGCCACATGCATCAAACCACCAGCCTGTAAAAGTGAAACAGAAGGAATTAGGAACTAGGTAATGCCAACTCTCTCACCATGAAGGTAGAAATGCTCAGCCTACCTAGTAATCACATTCCATGCATTTAAAATAGGCAGATGCCTGTTTACACCAGTGAATTCATAGTTCCATTATGGCAAATGTTTTTACAAGCTTTCTTACTCCTTTTCTCTTCTGCTTCGTGGAAAGGCCCAGCATCTGTAGGCAGGAATCCTCCGCAGTCCTGATTTGGTGAGCACAAAGCACTTAACGTACGTACGGCACGGAGGGTAAACATTTGAGTAACTGTCCATGACTCTTCCGCCGGGATTACTTTTCAGTCCAGCAACGTGGTGGGCTGCACTCACGCAGGCTCCCTTGCCTCTACTATAAAAAGGTTTTTTGGCTGAAATAGGACTCAAAATGTTAGGTACTCAGTAGAGCTAGAGAGAAAAGAAATCGCTAAGTTCCAGAGATAAAAGGGGAATTTAGAGCTAGAGTGATGTGCTCACTAAGCTAGAGGCAGGGGTAGGAGGGGTGCCCAGCACAGCGGGGTGCGGTAGTGGACCCCATCTACACCGTGATCCCTGGGCTTGGCCAAAAAACAGGAGCGTGCCAGGTGCCAGGGTTTTTGAGAGAAAAGAATACAGTAGTCCTCCCTTATCTGCAGTTTCAGATACCTGCATCCAGCCATGGTCCAAAAATATTACATGGAAAATTCCAGAAATAAACAATTCATAAATTTTAAATTGCATGCCATTCTCAGAAGCGGGATGAAATCTCCCACCATCCACTCCATCCTGCCCAGGATGTGAATCATCCCTCTGTCCGGCGTATCTGCGCTGTCCGTTCTACCCGCCTTGAGTCACGTGGCAGCATCTTGGTTATCCAGTCCGCTGTGGCAGTGTTGCAGTGTTTGTATTCAGTCACCCCAATTTGATTTAATGATGGCCCCACAGGGCAAGAGAAGTGATGCTGATTCTGATATGCCAAAGAAAAGCTGTAAAGTGCTTCTTTAAAGTGAAAAGGTGAAAGTTCTAGACTTAATACGTAAAAAAAAAAATTATGCTGAGGGTGCTAAGATCTAGGTAAGAATGAATCTTCTGTCTGTGAAATTGTGAACAGTATATTGTTATAATTATTCAATTTTATTCTTAGTTATTGTTAATCTCTTACTGTGCCTAATTTATAAATTAAACTTTATCATAGGTATGTAATATATAGGAAAAAACATAGTCTATATAAAGTTCAATATTATTAGTAATTTCAGGCATTCACTGGGGGTCTTGGAATGTATCCCACACAGATAAAGAGAGACTACTGTAACCTTGATTTACATGTATAAATCTGAATAAATCTTAAAAACACTGTGTTAAAGGTACACATACAGTTTGATACCACTTATGTTAAATTTTAAAATAAAGTGAATGAACCTCGACTCCAGCCTACCCAAGCAGTAGGTAGGGAATGGCATTGGTAGGGCTGCTTTAGCCATACTTGTAATGCTTATTTCTTAAATAAAAATTCTAATGCAAAAGAATATATATATGTGATGTTTACACATTGGTTTACGAGCACCAGTTATTTCATTCAGGTGCCTAAATTCTTTACTGGTGGTAACAGCTGATGACTTGAGTTTATTGAGATTAACGTAGGTTTGATAAGAAGTTTGTGTGGGTTATCAGAATCCTTCAAATATTCAAGAATATTACAGATTGATAGGTCAGTTCCTTCTGGAGCTTGCTGTCCTTAACCGTAGAATTTGCTGTCCGTGCACAATCTAGCTGCTCCCTGGGCGGGGTCATTCTGGGTCCAGATGCTGGCTGGAGTCTGACCTCTTCACAGTCAAGCTACTTTCTTTCTTGGCTGCTTTTCTCCTCCCCAGTCTCTTTTCTAGTTCCATTCTCAGCCCCTCAATCTTGATTTGAGCAAATAAATATATTGTTTCCTTGGTTATTAATGCAGTTCTCCTGCTCTCTTGAGTAGCTCACCACACACGGGTGGTCTGAAAACCACCACCCTCTCACGGAGAGAGCTGCGTCCCCCATGTGGGGATGGCAGGCAGGAAACAGCATTAGGTGTATGTGGCCTCTCCACCAGCCCCTTCCCCTTTTCCAGCTTTAAAAAGGATTATTATGGTAGGATAAGGGAGACAGCAGGTTTTTACGAAGTCAATATAATCGCTTTCACTCAATGACATCATTATGGCTAAAAAGGAAGACCTGTGTTACCAAATCGTAATTATGCTATCTCAGGAACCACAGGATTGATGTTTTAAATGGAACCTAATTCTTTCAGTATTAAAGACATGAAACTTAAAAACATGAAAATTACTGAGTCTTACTTTATTTTCATAAATAAGTCCTCCTTTTGACTGTGAATGATGGTTCTTATTATGTAAATACACTATAACTTTGATCTTCTTGTTTTATGCAGTAACTTGTGTTTATAAAATATATTGACCATAGTCTTACCTTTGGTTTTCCTAGATGAGTAATGCATTAATTTTATACAGTTTATGTTCTCTACAAATTAAACCGTGACAATTTTCTTGTTTGCCTTTTCATTCATTGTGTTGTTGGCAGTTTTTGTTGCTATCTCAAACCTATCAGTGTTTTCAAGAACTAACTTGACAGCATTTGTCAGAGTTTTTTCTTGTCTCAGTCACTACTAACTGGTTCCCATTAGTTAATTTCTAAACTTTTAAAAATTAGAAGAATAAGTTTTCCAGCAGTTGGTTCCTATGACTGAACTCTTACATGTTTCTGAATACCAGTCTAGCCATTTTAAGTGACTGCTACAACAGTCTTGCATGTGGTTTTCATTATCATCTTTAAAGCAAACTGATACTAACGGTAGAAACATGAAAGGCCTTAATTTAAAGTAGACAGTCACTCATTTTAATTTGATGTACTAAAAAAGCAGGTTGGTTAGTTAGTTTCTTTGTGTTTATAAGTGTTTGCTATATATTAAAGGGATCCTTTAAAAAACGGACAACTAAAAATTTCCTGTGTGAGCATTAAATTATTAATTGGAAATATTTCTATAGTAATGAATCTAGATCATTATTTTGGTTGTCATTTTGAATTTTTAACTTTTTTAGTAAAGCAAAAGGAATTAAACCATGTCTCCAACATCTAATTCTGATCAGGCATGAACTTGAGAGCTTGCTCAATATCAGATGTCCCCGTCCTCGCCAGTGGTAGGTTGTGAGGAGACACAGTTGGCCTGCTGACAGTTCCAGCTCCAGATCACATTCTCACTGAAAACTTAACAGTCTACAAAAGCAAAAAACAAATCGCCCTGTATCAAGCTAATACGCCTATTTATGAAGTTTGGGACATTGTTACCAATCACAGTTTGAAGTCCAGATTGCCAGCATTTCACCCTACGAAACTGTCCCTTGCCAATACAAATAGGAAGACAGAAAGTCATCCCTACCTCCTGTTAGCATTTGTGAACATTTGCAAATACATTTGTCGTTGTCGGCATCCTTTGTGCTAAAATCATTTCCTGGTTGGCTAATGCTGCTTATTTTGCCGGCTGTCCCTGTAAGTCCTTTAAGGTGAATCCTGTAAGCATGCAAAGGAAAAAAAAAATGTAATTGGCTTGGGTTGTTGATTTACCGTAGTGGAAAATTTTTTGTAATGAAGAATTCCGTTCTACAGAAGCGTGTTCTGTCCTGGTTAGTGTACGAATGCATACTCTGAACAAAATATTTTGTACTGATATAAACAGGAACCAACTTATCATCAAATCCTTTAGAAAAGAAGGATGTTTTCATGAAACCTTCAACACATATCACTTGCACAAGCATCAGCAGAGACCATAGGGCCCTGTAATTTATTTTCCTGCTGCTTTCAGATAAACAGAAGAGAGGGAAATGCAAAATGAGGGGACCACTTCCCAGGTCTGCGGGCATCATCCATTTTGAAACGAGAGTCCTGAGTTAACTGGACAACCTCAAACATCATTTTGACTACGGGGTGGGGAGGGGATGATGGAGAGGGCAGCAGACAGCAAGGAGTGATGATTGAGTCTGGGGTAGAAGTCTGCAAAATGGTGTAGAAAATAAATCCTTACTGCTGCTTTGCCTCGTGTCTATATAGGTAGTGTAATAAGCCTGTTAGACATTGAGAAAGGAACAAACATCATACTAAGTTTGACACTAAATAATAGCCCATACGTTTAGAGTAAACATGCTCGTTGACTTAGGATAGTTACATCTGATAAAACCATTATCAGTTGAAAATATTGTAAGTTGAAAATGCGCTTAATACACCTGACCTACCAAACTTCATAACAGCCTATCTTAAACCTGCTCAGAACACTCATCAGCCCACAGCTGGACAGTGGGCTGGACCACTGGACCACACCATGCACTATTAGGGTATCTTTTGTTGCCCCTGTGGTCGCGTGGCTGACTGAGAGCTTCAGCTTGCTGGCACTGGCCAGCATCATGAGAAAGTATTGTACAACATATGGCTGGCCCGGGAAAAGATCAAAATTTAAAATTCAAAGCATGCCTTTTATTGAATACATATCGCTTTTGCACCATCATGAAGTTGAAGAATCCTAAGTGGAGCCATAGTAAGTTGGGGGCCATCTGTGTTAAAAAAAATACGGCTTACATCAGTGATTTGTGTGCCAGCAAGGAGAATACAGGGGAGGAGAGAACAAAATATGTTTTGTTTTGGCTTTTTATTTCTCATAACTTTGCTGAAGAGTCACTGATGTAAAAAAGCCCCTTGGCAGATGGTTCAGGACAGATCAGAACAGGCATTTGCGTAACGGGGAGTGCCCTGGCACCGTCTTGGCTCACGGAGTGTCTGACCCTCAGGGCCAGGAATGTCGAGTCCCCACATCCCGATGGAGATACAGGCACGTGAAGACCCAGGGGAGGCTCCTACAAAGCAAAATCCTCCAGTGGCAGCAGGAGAATTGTACTTTAAGCCCCCAAATGATGCTCCTCTTTGAAAAACCTGCTGACATTTGCCAACCACTACCTTGGAAGTGCTACAATTTCCAAGAATTCATGTGGGAACAGAGTGCAGAGAGGAAAGGTTTACTCAGTTCTGTCTGCTGACCAGGCTGGGGCAGGCACTTACACAGGTATGTGCATCGGGTGTTCATAACACGCCAGAGATGGGCAGCATCCCTGTTGTCACATAGAAAGCTGTTGAGGTGCAGAGCTGTGAACTTGTCCAAGGTCAGGCCTTGTTAAGCTGTGGAGCAACTCCAGTGCTGCGTTTCCGGTGAGGCCATGTGAAAGGGAAATTCCCTAAGGGTGGGTGCTAAGTTACTTTGGTGTTACATTAAGAAAAATTTTTAATATAGTAGCCCTGGAAATTTCATCATAAGGCATTGACTAGACATCTGAAGCTGTTTTCTTAAATGTTTCAGAAGTGAGACTGGCCCTAGCTCAGTCTCTAACTACCTGCTGCAAAATGTTAATACGTTAAGTTTTCATCATCATTGGGATCCTGAAACACTCTCCTCCTTCTCAGCCTCTCCTCATTAGCCCTGGATGGGGTTGAGATGAGCCACCAAGCCTGCCTCTCCTCCTGGTCACTCTCCTGCCTCCTTGCACCAGAGCAGTTCTCAAAGCAGAATAAGGGAGAATAATAGTATTTGGTACAAGTCTCTGTTGTAAAGGTTGTATGATCTTAGATCCTTCTGTGGCCCACTGGTTTAAAGTACTTTCTTTAAAACTTGGTTATTAAGAATAGCCACGTTCTTGGAATTGCTTTACATTGGTACGATTTTATATAACAGTGGAGTAAAGAGGTAATGTCAACATTTAACAATTACATCTCAGTGTTTATAAAAAAACCTGCTAGAGTGTGTATGAGAAAGAATCAAATTCTATTGATGCATTTATCCACTTCTTATAACATGTACTTTTCAGTTTGACAACATTTGGGGAACATTTCTTGAGAGAAAAGCCTTCACCACTGCATACAGTTGGCATCCCAAAGTGTTTAGTCCCCTCACGGTTCTATCACATTAGCATCATGTTTTATTAGGATAATAATTTTTAATGTAATATCTATTTTATATTGCCAAGTAAATTAAACTAAGCTTTAAACTAGTGTGTTTTTTAAATGGCATATCCAAAAATTGATTGCATTTCTAAAGGAAATATCAGTTAAGGACCATCTCAGTTTAAAATATTTTTATAATGTCAGCATACAAGGGTAATGACCCATTTTGTAAAATCTTCTTATACAAACAGTCTAATCCTTAATTTTTGTGTTTCTTTTTTTTTTTTTTAATTCCTCTGTTGTGGATCCCTAACTGTTGCCAGTTGAAAAAATATTTAACTTGGAGGTAAAACAATGACCGACCACTTGTGTCTCAGAATTCATTGAAGTTTTGATCTCTTTGGAGTCAAGTTGGAACTGCTGTGAGGCCCAAACACCTATCTTTTCATTCATCTCAGTTGTTGTCTCTCCAAGGGAGCCCCGTTCTTTCTATAATGAGAACTGATGGAATATGCTTCACTGACTTTCTGAAAGTCACATCAACATTTATCTGTTTTCCAAACATGCTCCTGAATTTTGATCCACCGTGAAGAAGGACATACTGGGCATGGTGTGGTTTTCCGAGGGTTGATCAGGCAGCTTGACTCTCAGCTCCTTCTCCGTGCCGCCCATTGCGACCCTCCCCAGGGGACCCTACTCAAGGACTTTAAAATCGTGTTTACTTTGCAAACTGTTCAGGTCTTGGGATTTCTGTTGAACAGAGAGTCAGAGTTGGTCATTAGTTCAGATGGGACTCCAGGCCAGCTGATGCTGATGACTGTTTTCTGTGATGTTCCTACTGAGCTTCCTTTGCTAACTTCTGACCTTGGAGTAGATATTTCATAATGTGCGCTCCAGGATCACCAGACACCACCAGTCTGTGCTCGTTAGACTCCCAGAGCAGTGTTGGTGACTTATCCATTTTCAGACCAATTCCTTTGGTGCAGTCCAGCACACGGTCTCACTTCTCTCTCCCCTCACCATGGCACGTGCATTTCGGAGCACCTCCGTGTGCACTATGCATGTGGCTTTACCATGCTTGTCTCACACAGTAGATTGTCCAGTGCCTCTGCTGTTCTCTGTCTCTATTCTGATGGCATTGTAGAGCCAGAAAGTAAATTCCTGGTCAAGATTGCCCATGCCGTTATTCAAGATTATTGCCATGGAATGGGTAGAGACAAGGCAGATACTAAGAGAGTGCTGTGAATCGGATGTACTTACTGTAGGAGAGAGGTGATGAACCATCCCACCTAATCCTGCCATTTAAAAATGTGGCAACTAGTCCTGACTTTGGAATTGAACACAACTGAATGAGTTCAAACTTCAGAAAGATTAATTTTTAAAACTTTTTGGAAGAAAACAATATAGTCACGAGTACCCATCTGACATGCTATTCACATGACACATTACAACAGGGGAATTTAACATTAATTTATTCTTCAAATAGTTATGAATGCCCATTATCTGCTAGGCTTTCAAGGTACACAGCAAACACAACAGACAACATACTGTCCCAATGAGGTTTCTTTTATGTTGTTGTAACCAAAGTTAGAATATTAAAACCAGAGAAACTTACATAAAGACAATAATAACTCTAAGAAACAAGATGCTTTTCCATTCAAGACAGTCTAAGAGTAGTTTACATCTTGCTTAAATCAATGTGGTTCTCACTTTCTGGAAAAATCATCCAGAAAATCCTTTAATTTGTTTCAATTATAATAATTTACTTACCTATAATTGAGCTCTTCACTTGAGAGATAGAAATGTTCATACAATGAGTAAGCCTCATTCCCTTCCCAGTCTTTAAGGTGTATTTTAAGCACATAGCGTTGCTGATTGGTCAGTTGTGAAACAAACTCATTTCCCAGCCAGTATTCTCCTGAAGGGTTACCAAATCCCTGGAATCCAAGTTGTAAAATTCAATTATTTCATTTATTTTCTTTACATATTTGAAATCAATAGTCCATCAATTTAACATAGAATAACTATCAGATAGCAGAAATTACATCTGATACTGTGAAAATTCAAGGTCTTTCATATAGGAAAATAGATCTTAGAAAGGTCATGTTAAGAAACTAAGTTTTCCTAGAAGAAGAATAGCATTAGAATAATTAGAACTATTTGGGGAACCACCTGTAGATATATAAGTATGGATAGCTAAATTTGTGAAAGTGTGAAACTGCTGGCTTACCAAAAAATGCAAGCTTGCCTTTAAAAATAGGCCAAGCATTCGCATGCCTTTATTTTGAGATATAGTTTACATGACACCAACCATTCTTTAATGTGGAGACTAAAACACCAGTTTGAAAAACTCTTTAGTAAAAAACTAAGTCAAACGTTATTGGTTAGTTTTGGATTTGTGGTTAAGTTTCTGCAGATCTTGAAAGTTAGTTTTCATGAGGGAAATGACTTCTTTTCACATGGTTTAAAGAATATCCATACCACTTTATATTCTTTCCAAGTCCTCTGAAAATCAACACTGCCATCTTCACGTCGCTGAATAACTGTCCATCCGCCTCCGCCGGTTTCCATGTCACAGTAAGCCTGCCAAGGGGAATGCGGAACGTGAGTGAGGGAGGCCGTCATCTTAAGAATGTGGACACCTAGCATAGGACTTGTGCTGATAGGGTTCTCTGGGATAAGACATAGTGTAAATCTTTGTTGTCTTCTAAGAAACAGATGGTTTTAAATAAATAGAAAATGGTGGATTTGAAATGATGATGAAAATAAGCGGTAATATAATATGAAGTGTAGATAAAAATATGACTTGTCGTCTCTGTTCCAGACTAAAGACCCTACCCCCAGAGCTGACCCAGAGATCAGTGTTTTTTAGAGGTTCATTGTGAATGGGACATTTTGGCAGACAGGTGCTAACCCCCACCTCTCCAACCTGTAGAAAACCCTCGACTCGTGTTCACAGCCTTGAAAACCCTTCACTAATTGCCAGCCCTGTCAGCTCTCCAGAGAGTTGTGTAAAGGAGATACTCCACTGTAGAGTTTCAAGACCCCTGTTGCTTTCTCATGCTGTGGAGCTGTTAGGTTGCATGTGCGATAAAAATCAGGTTTCTCAGTTCATCCCTGAGTGCGGGGGCCTTGAGGCTCCGGCGTACCATGCAAGGTACATGCCCCAAGCTTGGCCTGGCAGCTCTGCCCCACAGGTCAGGACTGCAAGCTCCTCTGCACTTTGCTCACCGCCCATGGCATTTGTCTTCTTAACTCTTTTTATTTCTGCACTTAAATAGGCTCAGTGGGTTTCAACTCTGTCCAGAATACAGAATTTTTTCTTGGGCTAAGAGCATGCATGCTCAATTTCAACTCAGCTGGAGTTTTATTATGAAATTAAAAACCCTTGAAAATAAGATTACATAAATAGTTTTAAATAATGAGATTATAGTAGAACGAAAGAGTTTTCCAGAAAGGAAGATAATTTCCCTACAGCATACGAGGTAGGAAATATTAAAGTTAAGGTTCAAAACTAGTTATAAATATTCCTCCTTTGTGGTCTTTTTGAGTGTAACGGAGACAATCTTGACAAGACAAGTCTAAATGCCAACTGTTCCGTATTTACGAGTTAGAATCCTAAGCATGAGAGCTAAAAGAGAGCCAGGAGAGCGCCTAGTCCTGTTCGTTCACACTATGCATGAGGAAACAGGGACCCAAGGAATTAAGCAGCTGCCTGATATCTCGTTGCAGCCTACTCCACTGTTCCCATCTCTCCAGGAAGGTCATGTGGCTTGTGTTACCTTCCTCAGTGGGCCTCATGTTTAGAAAGATATGTGCCATTAAAGAAAATTACATTTATTAAGAAAACTATCTCCCCATTTTAAATTAATCACACACAGAAAACTGATCACATGTAGAAAACAGATCAGAAAACTGATCTGCTGAGGGCACCCCTTAATATTATCACTCCACATCGATGTTATTATCATCGTTAGCATTGCTACCCACCACTCTCTTCCAAGCACTGTGCCAGATACTTTGCATATATTATCTGCAATCGCATAGCAACTCTGCTGTGATATCACAGTTCTGCATTTTTTGAAAGGGGAAAAGATTGAGTACGGTTAGATTAATTTGATCATTCAGCTATTAAGTGGTATATAGGATTTGAATAAGGTCTCTTTAACTCCTAACTGTGTGATATTTTTTCCACTACATCATGCTGCCAAAAACAGAGAAACTCGACCCTTTTGTCGATAGGCCAAAAGTCCCTCCACACAGTTCCAAGTTGAAATCAGTTCATGAATAATACTGCCTCGTGTTTGCCTGTGGTCAACAAAATGGTCATTGCTGCTCACTTCTGTCAATATGTCTTTTTAAAAAACCATTTAGCAAACCAGCTGAGTAAGCTACATTGGTTTGAGGATGCATGTGTATATATAGAAGTTAGTTCTCCTGTATCCTAAGTGACATACTGGTGTATTGAAGGGACTGGTGTGGTTCTGAGTGAGCCTATCCTTGTCTCAAGAGTATTTGATACTTCAATTTCAAAATCACTGTTATGAAGTTACTGATATTTAAATGCGCGCTGTCTCTTGCTCAGAGAACAAGTTTGTCTTGTTATGGAAGTCAGAGGCAAGACTCTCAAATGTCCAAGAGTCACTGCCAGTGCACAAATGATTTGTGCCATATCACTATTCTCTTTGCATTAGTGATGATGATAAGATTGTTAGAACATTTTCTTAATACTTCATCCAGATTTTTTTAAATAGGATTTATAAAAACTAGAGTATTGTGGTTAATTGGGCCATGAAACTTGCAGAGAAAGACAGTGAACCAATAGAGTTATCCACATAGCCAGAAGATATTGAGTAAAAATGCTGAAATTTAATAGATTATATCAAGATCAGAGAAGCCGAAGTCCTCAGATACTGCCTAAAACCTCAGTACTCCAATTACAGCAAACCTGAGGGCAGTTAATACATTTCATTAGCACACTGTTGCATGGTTTAGAAACCTGATATCTTGTTGTAAAGCCTGATGTTTTTCAGCAAATAATGCTTGAATTAAATGCTATGCTTCAACTCTGAGGCCATGGTTAAGTGACTGACTAAAGAGCAAACACAGAGATAAATATTAGGAGTCAGGTGTCCTGTGAAAATTAGGGAAGGAAACTATTATGTCTCTAACTAGCAAAAGCATATATCTCATGTGTCTGATAAATACCATCTTGCAGTATCTCTCTTGTACAAATACCTAATGAATTTTTTAAAAATGAAGTTGCAATATTTAGGTCTTTTGGGAAAAGATCAGCCCAAAGATCTATTGAACATTCTTTTCTTGAATTAGATGAGCCAAGGAAAAATCGGGTACCCTGCCATGCAGAGAAATTGTCTAGTAGTCTCTGGAGACAGTCAAAATGATGACAGCTCCCATTTATTATCCCTGTCCTAGGTGCCATACCTGTGTTGTCATAAACTCCAAGGCTGAGGGTGTTTTCATCCTGCTACAGATTAGGAAACTGAGAGCTCAGAAAGCTAACGTGACTTGCTCAGAGCCACAAATTGGCAGAGCTAGAATTTAAACCCAAGTCTGTCTGATGATCTCTCCTAAATGAGATTGTGAATTATGGAATCTTAAGTCTGGAAGGGAATTTAGAGGTAAGAATCTAGGCCATTTATTTTAGAAACAAGAAAATTGTGGTTTTTCAAAGATTATTGTTCCCTGCTGTGTAAATGAGTTACTTTTACTGCAGCATTTAAAGGGAGTATAAATCCTAATGCTTCCAGCCATGACCCAAGACTCATATATAATCCCAGAATACTATATATTTGCGTCTTTCTGCAGAACATTTCAGGCAATCCTCAGGGGTGGCATAGTACACTGGGGCGGGAGCCCTGCATAAGGCAGAGAAACGTTTACTTAGGTGCCATGGGGCTGCGGCTGAGCGGCTGCCCCTCTGTGACATCCAACTTTCACACATGACACTCCTGTCCCCATTATCACCAGATTATCACAAGACCATGCCAACATCTGGTGGACAGACAATGGCATGCAAAGAACTGTCATAAAAACCAGATCGCAAAGGGGATTAAAAGGCTTGGTCTAGAGGCTGTTAATTGCTTTTTCATCTGCAGCAGGCTGTTTTGTTTTGTGGTGTTTTCCTCCCCCATGCACCGCTTCCAGGGCGCTAGGGACATTAACTGATTTTCAAGGTTGATTTAACGCAGCGTGAGTGAATTAGAAAGATTTCTTTGGAAAGTATTATCTTGAATAACACAATATTTATCTTTTAAGTTCATAATCAAGGTATATGTTACTGTTTCAAATTCCAGGTCTTTAAAACTCTAATGCTTGTATTTTTAAAGTGTTTTTCTTTGTTCCTTCAGAGTAGGGGAGGGAAAACAAAAGAGTTTTTCTTTGATACCATGTTAAATACTTAGGATAATACTGAGTTCAAAGAGATAATACTTCCAGGAGCCTCTAAAATATCTGTTTTGATATGGTATCCAGTGTATTTTCTATAGTTTGTGTTGTTTCAATATGTAGCTGCTTTTACATTTAGGTGCAAACATATTTATAGACATTAAATATATAAAATCATCCAACATGTATATAACACTTCATACTGATTCTCATGGAATATCATTCTACCCTATCAAACCTCTAAGAGAAGCCACATTGAAATATTCCCTGGGAAAGTGATTTCTTTTTTTTTTTTTTTTCTCATCTAAAGTTCAGTGTCTCCCAAAGCAACTTTAGGAGACATGCTCACTGATAATTCAGCATGACTAACATTTATTGAATTAAGCTATGTAGTTGCTTCTCCTGATGCTATGTGCTGGTTGTTCATTCATGTTACACATAGAAATTGAACATGCACATTCAAGTAAACTCCCCGTATTTAAGAAGAAAATGCATGTTCTCTTTGATGGTGTGTTTTAAGTCTTTCAGACTGCATTAGATGAGGTTAGAACAGCCTGCCCCGGGGGTTCTTATGGTGTGGACTACAGAGTCCTCGTGTCCCTGAGACCATGTCAGCAAGTCCACAAGTTTGGAACTATTTTCAGAACATGAAGACGATATTGTTCTTTAACACCATGTTGTGGGTAGAGCTGCTAGCACCCTCGCATGAAGCAAGTACCAAACTGTTCAAGCCACTATATTCTTTAGTCACATACACAATTAAAAAAAGAAAAAGCCAATATTATTTAAAGATGTCTTTGACAAACAGTAGAAATTCTTAATGTTATTAAACCTCTACTGCAGAGTACATGTCTTTTTATTATTCCCATTTTAATGATGAAATGGGAAATACGTATAAATCACTTCTGCATGTCAAAGTACCATGGGTGTCTGAAAGAAATCACTTCTGTGTGATTGTTTTAGTTGTGAGCTGAATGAGCCTTTTTGTTGTTCATTGAATACAATTGTTGCTTGAAAGAATGATCAAAAGACAAACTATATTTATTCAAACTTCTGTTTTTAGAAGATATTTTGTTTAAAATTAATGAAATGAGTCTGGCTCTTCAAGGAAAACAACTGACAGTATGCATTATTCAAGCAAAATGCAGGGACAATATATTTTTGCAGAAGATAAGATAGATATTTCTCTGTAATTAATATGCAGTGTCAATAATCTATGCACCATGTTTGAACTGAGAGCCCGCGGCCAGCACTGTGCCTGAGGTGGCTGCTCAGGGACTGTTGCTCTGCACGGACCAAAGCTGGGAGGATCTTGGTGTGGCAGTTCTCCTTGGTCATTTGTCACTGCCTAAAATGACCAGCTTAGAGCCAGAGTTAACAATGGCAGACTAATCTTACCTTTGTCTCTTCTGTAGAATTAGGAAAAGTTAGCGTGTAGATGCCGTTAGTGGTAAGTCCCGATTTGAATACTTCAGCACAGTCTCTGAAAATGATTGGCTCTTCTTTGGCAGCAAAGGGGTTCTTAGCTGCTTTTGAAAAATAGTAAGGATTTTAATGGAGTTCATGAAAAGATAAAAATTTGTTACTTTAAGGCCCAATCATTTGGTGAGTTTTATTACATTTGAATTCTTATGATAAGCAAAAGGATATACCAGCTTTTTACCTTTTCCCAAATAGTTATTCTTTCGGCTTATATTCCTATGAATTCTCACAGATTGTTACAAATAATCCAGACTTCCTTTTTTTTTTATCATCAACTACATGGAATGCAAGTACTTCACAATCAGCTATAATAAATTATTACTTTTTAAAAATCTTCCATCTTGAGTAAAATAGGACAAAGTTATTACAGAAGAACAAACAAAGAATGTACCCAAACCAGTGTCACCTCTACAACGGCTCCATTGCATCCCCCACTCTTTTTTTTTCCCTTTCTTTCTTTTTTTATTTGCTTTTTTTGTTTTGCTTTCTTTCACATAGCTGATGCCAAATCTTAATTTTCTTTAGAGTATTGGGTGGAGACATTTGGTTGTCTTTGGATTTTTAGCAACTATACCGTAACAGTTTGCATTAAAGAGGAGCATAATGTTGATTTATCTGTATCTTTGGAATTCTTCTTCTAAGTCTAAAAATTCTAGGGCTGTGAAATTCCTTCACATTTTTATCCTGCTCTCAACATTTGGACTTCCCATTCCTTTCTTTGCCACATTAAAAAAAAAAAGAGAGAGTGCATGCGTGGTGTGTGTGTGTGTGTGTGTGTGTGTACGTTTATATTCTTGAAACCACATGTATTCTATTCCTGGGCCCTCCCGAAGCCCAGGCCTCCGTGGCTGGACAGCGGGCGGGCAGCGCAGGCCGTGGAGGGTCACGGGGAGGGAACCTGCTCTGTTGCAGGTGCTCGTTTTCTTTCTGCCAGAGTCTGGGCTACACAGTTCTCTCCACTTTGCCTCATCAGAGCTGGCACCTCGCACTGTCTCGGTCCCACCAGACAGCGTTAGATGATCATGTCTCCCTTTTTCTGTGACTGCGACAAAAGTATGATTTTTCTAGATTACGAGAGAGCGAAACTCCAGCTGGAAAGCACGCACTGCACTGGCCCCGCAGGGCCGACCGCCTCCTCTTGTCAGACTGTGCTGCTGTTTCTGTTCTTTGTTTACTTGTTTAAGGAGGAGCCTTTTTTAAGTGTTTCTATTAAAGCTGGGATATCAGAATGACCCAGGGAAAATATGGGAACGTATTTCTTATGGAAGTGGAGAATACGCCTCCATGATTCTTGTGCAAAGCTGTCAGTGTCAAGAGAGTGCAAGTTGAAAGGACTTTCTGAAATAAACCATAGTAAGAACTAGACCCAATTTGTTTAAGCAAAAAAACTCAAAAATGCCACAGAGATTATATATCACATCTTTAATGACCGAAGATGCAGCCCTCTAATATCCCTCTAATATCTCAGAGAAGCTGAAAGGTAAAACGATAAAGAAGACAGAATGTATGTACGGACCTGGTGGGAGAAGGGAGGTAGCATCGCTTACATGCCAATTTATGCCAGCACTGGAAGTATTATCTGATTTTATCTTCACAACAATCCCGTGGGTCCAGTATTGTTTTTCCCATTTAAATACTAAAGAATCTAAGATCTACTGTGGTTTGGTAACATGCCCAGCCCCATCCATCCAGCTAATGATGGAACTAACTCAAAAGAGGCTCTTTAGTGCCGTGAATCAAAAGTATGTTTGGCGTGTTTTGCTTCATAATAATTAATTACTATAATGTATATTTCCCCTCACCCCTCTCTTCCTTCTCTTTTTTAACTGGTTCTATATCAAAACCCTGTAGAGCTTTCATATGGAATATATGAAAGATAGCACCTTTTCTGAAAGATGACAATGTTTTAGAATTTTGGGAGTTTCACTGACTAAAGGTTATTAAAACTGAAGAAAAAATGATATATGTAAACTTTACTTACAGTTTGATGTTGATATCATAGTCAATAAATTATGAACTGTTTCCATCAGATCATGTTGCTGCTTTTGAAGAACCGAATTATTCACTGTGGCAGTCACTAATTGTTTTTCTAGTTCTTCAATGATGGAATTTTGCTTGGATACTAACACCTGCAGCTGATCTTTCTCTTCCTTTATGGACTGTAGTTGAACTATGTGCTTGTCTTCCATATCCAGCACTTTCTTTTCTAGGAAACTTGTAAGGAAAATACTTGTTAGTTAGTGAAGGGTATTCTAATTATCTGATTACCTTCAAAGCCAAGTGTTTCATAAACATATAGTCATTTTCATAATTCTAATAAAATCTTTTATATTTGAATTTCTACTTCTCTAAGGCACTCTGTTAAGATGTTATAAAAGTTATAAAGTAATAAGATGTTGCCATAGCCCCAAAGAATCTCTCAAACTTGCTGAGCAGATTAGATATTTAGATATATGTGGATACATACACATACATATAAGTGTGTATCTGTGTATGTATGTATATACTTATATGCACACACTTATACATACACACTGGAAAAGATACCCCCTTCTGAGCCATAATAGGTAGAATACTAGTGTTACAAGCTTCAGATGCTGTAGGAGTTTAGGAGTGATAGTATTTCAAGATGTAGTGCTCATGAAGTGATTTTTTTGTGAGGGGAGAGTGAGTTGGGCTAGATCTTTGGATGAGATGTTAGCTTTCTCCTAAACAACTTATATTTTAATAATAATCCTAATGATAACAGTATTTAATGCTATGTGGAAAATACTCCTCTGTGAGGGAGATGAATATCTGCCCAGGTTCAAATCTGCTAGCTCACCCCATGACTTGGAGCGATTTCATTAATCACTCGTGCACCAGTTTCCTTGTCTGTACATGGTGATGATATTACTTAACTTCATGGAGTTGGACTGACAAATCAATGAGTTTTAAAATGTAAATTTTACATTGCTTACACTGGTTCCTGACACACAGTAACTCAATAAATGACAGGAGTTTTTTTTTGTTTTTATTTTTTATAGAGATGGAGGTCTCTCTATGTTGCTCAGGCTGTTCTCAAACTCCTGGCCTCAAGTGATCCTCCTGCCTCAGCCTCCCAAAGTGCTGGGATTTCAGGGATGAGCTACCATGCCCGGCTGATAGTTATCATTAATATTAATATCAACATTATTATCCCCATTTCCAATGAGTAAATTTAACTTGAGACAATAAATATTGAGACAATAAATCATATGCCTAATGTCACATATAACAGGTGGCATGGGCAGAATTCAAACCCAGATCTTTCTTCTCTAAGAAATTTAACCAGCACTATCTCATATATTTAATACTTAACAGTTCAAATGTGAGCTAGCCCCTTCAAAAACTTTTTAAAAATTATTTAGAGAGCTGATAAAGTTATGCCATGTAAGTCCCAAAAGATTTTATTAATGGTTATATAGTTTGGCTTTTTAATTTCAATTTATAAATATATGTTACTATGCTTATGTTAAATTAAGAACACATCAGTTTGAAACTGGAAATTTACTGTCCATTAAACTAGAGAAAACAATTCCAAGTGTGTACAATCTATGTAAATACCAAATGTTTAAGAACGTAAACTGTTTCCCAGGAACAGATTGAAAGACATACACAGTAAGAGTACTTGGCAGTTGTTTTTTTGTTTGTTTGTTTGTTTTGTTTTCTCTTTAGAAACAGAGTCTTGCTTTTTCACCCAGGCTGGAGTGCAGTGGTACAATCACAGCTGACTGCAGCCTCAAACTCAGCCTCAAGCAATCCTCCTGCCTCAGCCTCCTGAGTAGCTGGGACTACAGGTGTCTGCTACCAAGGCCCACTAATTTCTTAGTTTTCTTTTGTTTTTTGGTAGAGATGAGGTCTTGCTATGTTGCTCAGGCTGGTCTCAAACTCCTGGCCTCAGAAGATCCTCTCATCTCAACCTCCCAAAATGCTGGGATTACAGGCATGAGCCACTGTGCCTGGCTTGTTTTTTATTTTTATTTTTTTTAATAAGATACAAGAGGTTGTGGGGGAAAAAAAAAAGATATAAGAGGAAAATTGGATAGTGTGACCCTTAATGGTAAGTCTTCCTTTCTCTGTTCAGTCACTATTAATATATTGTTCAGCACATACGAGGCTTTCTCTGATAACTGCAGGGAAAGCAGCAACAAAGGCCCTTCAAGATCTTCACCCTGTTGGTACAAGCCAGTAAATAGAGCTTTCAAGATATAGGCACTTTTAAAAATAGTGAAACAGTGAACCAGATGTCAAATCCTATCTCTGACATTTCCCCAGATATAAAATTTTGTGGAAATGAATTTGCCCATTGCAACATTTTGTTTTAAAGGAAGACGACCTCTTATTGCCTTTTTTAAGTCATCTATAAGTCAATTATCCTCTTTAAAAATGAAGTATATCAGTGATGACATCTTTGTGTTTCAGAATGACTTTGCAGCCACTAGCAAAACGACCACAGCCCCTTCTAGTTCAAATGCTTTGTAAATCGATTTTGCCCTTTTTTTGACAGTAAAATTTTCTGAATCTTTAACCCTGAAAACAACATTAACCAGCCAAGGAATTGACTACTGATTACAGTTCTTGTGCGTAATCAATAACAATTGGTATTAATAATCATTAGTAGAAATTCAATTATAGCCCTTGAATTTATTCCAGCTCTCTAGTCATTGTATTAATAAATCAGTGTGTGACAATGAGTATTTTAGTTTCATTAGTTATGTTTGACACAAGGTACTTTTATGGAAAAAATATTGTGAAGTTTAAATTTAATCTTATTTAAAACTAGATTTGACTTATGGGAAAATTACATTATCAGTCCATGTAAGTTAAACAGGGGAGTGGCAGTGGGAAATGTGAAGGATTTAAGTTGAAAAAAAAAATGTGGAGGATCTTTTAAGCAAGAATGAATAGAAAGCACAGCACGCTAGAGTATGGTTGGAATCACTGTTCTATACATTGTGAAACTTTGACATACAAAGACATTTCCATGAAATAATTCAAAAAAAAAGTAGCGCAAGTTGTTGGCAGTATTTCAGAGTAGCTCACTGAATAGCTGACTTAGTATAGCAAAGTTTGCTTTTTCTAAGCAGTGTGTCCAAACTAAGGAATGAAAGTCATACTTTTTTAGGTGAATGGCAATATGATTTGACAAGTATTAACAAAGATGACATGTGGGTGATATAATTGACATATTTAACTGATAATTTTAGCATTGTGGCATATGAAATTTGAAACCTAAGGTGGGAAACAGTATTCAGTACTAGGGTATTTTTCACAAACTGGACACATCCTAGATTTCTTAAGTACATTATTGTCATGGCAAACCAAATAAAAGTAATCACCACCTCCCACGTATACCCTGAATTACCGCAACATACTAAAGAGAACATTATTAAGACAGACCATTTTAAGTAAATGAAATTAGTGAGATTATTATATCTCAATTATTGTTCTCAAACCTTTCTTTACTACTTTGCAGAAGAGAAATTTTAAATATGAAAGAAAAATATTTGGATTAAAAAAATCTAATTGCTTTTCAAAACCCTAAATCAATAATGAGTTAAACTTGATACCCAAAGAACAGAAAATAATTATTTCAGCTTAGTTCTTGATTAACAGTAAAGAATGATTATAAGACAATAAGTTTATCGTCATTTTTGGTTAAGAATAAAGAACTATTTAAATTGTGAAATAGAAAGAATATATCGTTATGAGCATGCTCCATGTCATATATACATGTCTTGATTAAAAACAAGGAAATAAGCACGCTGGGTATGTACATAAAATTATCCTCATATGTCCCCAGCTGGAATAAACCTGTGAAAACAAACCTCACTTATCACCTAAAAATTTTTTTCTGTTTATCTTGGGGGTTTTCTATATTTTATTTAAATATTAATGCAATCATATGTAATATTAACTTTTGTTTTTACCTTATCACATGTTTTAGGAGGAAGTATTTCATCATGAAACATGCATTGGCTTACACATTAGTGTAGCTTCCCCTGCTGTAGATCATTTTGCATTGGAAGACACTAAGTCCCCAAAAGCAAAGAAACTTAGTCAAGTTAGTATTAAAATGCCTAGGCTCGTGTTACTTTTTCTCCACAACCCTCCTAGCATTATCCTTTTTTATAGATTAATGTGCCTAATATTGAGACAGAGTTTGGAGGCTTCTGCAAGAGAATCCTTAAGGAGCCAGAGAATGATAAACAAAATTGAGGACTGTATTAGAAGGTCCACGTCAGTTCAGGAAATTTCCCTGCACCCTCCCCCTGCCCTTCCCTCCTCAGGTTTCTGATCCTTGTAGTGGACATGAAGAAATCCATCATTTTGAGAATTCGTCATTGGAGACAAGCTTTCATATAGGAAAGTATACAGGTCTGAATTACAAATATTTTTGTGCCGTTATTACCTGTTCTTATCTTGCAATTTGTTTATTTCACTGGTCTGATCCAAAATCTGTTTTTCCAATTTGTTTGTAGAAAGGGAGTGTTCTAGAAGCTGAAGTTCAAGTCTCGTTGTCTGATTTAATACCTAAATATAACAAAATGAAATTCCTATTGATCATTTTAATTAGTTCAATTTTTAAGGTTCCTTTTAATTAAAGTACCCACGTTATATGAAAGCATAACTAAAACATTATTAACTCAAATATCTTATTTTGGCATATTTTTCATTTTCAGAAAAGGTTTGATGTCTTAGATTATATCCGAGTATGTTAAACATTTTTTTTCCCACCATGTCTTTATTTTGGAAAGTGGTTAATAGTTCTGGACAATGGTGTTCGTGTCAAATAATAGAATGTTATTTTTCTAGTTCTGCCATATTTTTTCATTTCTTTTCATGCAGTGAGACAAGTGGGAATATAAAACAGTCATATTTCACAGATCAAAAGTTGTTGATAAATGAAAAAATATTTTCCCTCATCTCAAAACAAAATGCTGTTCTCATATTTATTTGTTTTTCAGTAGACAAAGGGATTAGAAGTCACATGCTTCCATTATATAAAAATATAGCTGATTTTTAGTCTAGCATTTTCTAGTCTGTATCCACTTGTTTTAGCCTTTTATTTTTTCTTTGCCATTTTTCTTTTTCCTATTTTAAAAATCATTTCCACCAATCAGGAAACAATAAAATGTCAATATAAAGTGGAAACTCAGTTCTGCTTTGTGGGCCTTTCTGACATACTGTATAACATGTGCGGCATCGCCTTTCCCATTGTATACAAGCAACTCTAAAGACAATTCTTTAGTGTTTGGCTGCCCTTTAGCAGGAAGAATCGATTACTCACATCCTCTGTGTCATGGTTATTCAGGATGTGATATCACATGTAAATGCAAGTCAGAATTGTTGCCAAGGAACCAGGGACCTTGGAGGAAGCATTGTTTGCTGGGTATCTTTATGTCATTTGCAAAAGCCTTGGTCTGGCACCACAATGTGAGTTTCAGGGATGGTCTTGTACTCAGTCAAAGCTAGTTGAGTTCATATCATGAAAATTCTTCTGTAAATGAAAAAAGTCCTTGGCCAATGTAAGAATTCGGGTTTTAATATTAACATCTGGAATATAGATTTGATTTGGCCTACATCTTCTTTGAGTCCAAACATTCTGTGTTATTGTTGTGTTGTTTGTTTTGTTTTTTGAGACAGGGTCTCACTCCGTTGTCCAGGCTAGAGCGCAGTGGCATCATCATAGCTCACTGCAGCCTCAAACTCCTGGGCTCCAGCCATCCTCCTGCCTCAGCCTCTAAAGTAGCTAGGACGACATACATGCACCACCACGCCCAGCTCAAACATTCTATGTTGGTTATTTCTAAAAGGAACTGGAAAATTTGGTCTCCTGTTTGATTCATAAGGATTATTAAATGAGTACACTTGGGGGAGAGGCAGGGAAGGATGGTGAGCAGGTTGTGATTGACCCAAGAGTAATTGCAGCGTTTTTTAACGTCACTTTTCTGAAGAGCGTCAAACAGCTAGACAGGCCTCAGGGCCTCTGTCCGTGGGTGACTGTTACATTAGCCAGGTCAAGTCACTGTCTCTTTGGGATCTCAGACCTGCAAACATCCCACCATTGCCGGTTTGATAGCCTATTGTTCTGGAAGGCTAGAATAACCTTGATTCTAATTAGAAATTTCCATATTTGAATTTCAACCTATTGCACACAATCAGTAACTGCTTTTACCTCTTGGGATTAAGTTTTTAGTACCTTATGATCCATTGTTTAAAATATTCATTTATATTTTTCTAAACTGTTCTGCTAGAATCTTAAAGCCAAAAGAGAACTTGGCAATGGGTCGTCTGGCTCAGCCCCTTATTTCATAGTTCAAACCACTAAGGCCCAGAAAAGGTAAGTGCCTTGCTCCTGTTTATCCATCCGGTTCATGGCGGAACTGGAACCGTGATGGAACTGAGGGCTCTTGCTTGCGGTCACGCACCGTCTGTGTTGCAGTACGCTGCCTTCCGCTGTTCCACTTGTTTCCTTCTCATAAACTCATTCCACAGACCGTTTTAACAGTTCTTTGAGATTTAGCTTTTGTTTTAGCTCATGCGTTAGATTCAAGGACAAAGTTTCTGGCTCTCTGCCTCAGTGCTTTTCATTTCTCAAATGCGCAAAGAGTTCAGGGCTTAGCAATGAAAAGTGCTATCTAGAGTCCAGAAAATACCACTGAGGCAGAGTAGCATTTACCTTGTAGTAGTCAGGTGTACATAGCCATGAAAATTACTTGGATGTCCTTAGTAGAATAATTGTAATTTAAACTTGGTCTTAAAAAAAAACATTTACCGATTTTAAATTCATAACTAGCCATAATTTCTTATAAATTCATCCTTTTTCTCCGTAGCTGTGCTTTTTTGTTTGTTTTGTTTTCTTTTCCATTATTTCATGCAGTAACCGCATGGCACAAGGGAGTGCTAGTCTTTCAGCTGACGGGACCATCGTGCGTTTACCATTTCACGTTTTGTTACTTACTTGGGCTTCCACGTCAGTTAGTTTCCGTGTCTGCTCCGCCGTTTGATTCAGCAGGTTCGTTCCTATTTCTATCATCACAGCCGTCTGGTTCTGGACCGCGTTCTGCTGCATCTCCACCATTTCCTTTTTCATGCTGTCCTGGATGTAGTTCTCAAGCTAGGGAGGAACAAGTGTCAGAAGGCAGTCATTAGTCAGGTGCTCAGAAACCTTCTTCCCAAACATTTGTCATCTTTTCCCTATCCTTAAAAAAAAGTCTATTTAAAGACTTGTACCTTGCCATCATTTTGAAATCTTAATGGATTTTTTATCACTAGCAGTGTGATAAAATACGGTGTGATTTTATTTTTACTCAAAATCTAGCAATTTAGTTACATGACATGCAAGAGTGAGACAAACTGCTTGTTGTCGCTTCATCCTCCAGAAGTCCAGGTCGTGGCAGGCCAGGGAGTGGCCAGGCCACAGCTGGGAGCTGGGCAGAGGGCAGTGAAGTGCAGCAGACAGCACACGTGTGTGCTGCTGTGTTGTTGGTTCTGTTCTGCCAGGCTGCAGCTCTGTCTGCGTCATGCAAGAAATGAGAGTTTGGTACTGGGAAGCATCACTGTTTCTACCACATTCTAGGCTCTCAGTTTCTCACAGTACAGACTTCAGATGACATTCTAAAATAAGAGTATGAGGAAAGGAGCATCTTTTGATTTTAACCACCCCTCAGCCCACACTCCATGATGCCCTCCCCCACGTCCTTCTTATTGAGTTCATTCGACCTCAATATTGAACTTTTCCTAACCTGTGTGTGTTTTTCACAATTTCATCATTTCATATGCCAGGCAAACTTTAATCCCACACTGGTCCATTTATGAACGTGCCATCAGATTGGTTCTTCTCCCCCTCAGTTACTAAGGAAGATGGACATGCCAACTAATTTTAGCATTAGCTTAAACACAAGAGAATGAAGAGGCTAATTCCATTGCCATGGGTATAGATATCTGTGGCAGTAAAATTACAGAATTGAGTATACATGCAGGACAGCCTGGTACATGGGATCCGCACGTGGGCTTGGAGTCAGGGAAGCCAGCCCCCTACAGCCTTAGGCTCTAGGTCTAAAGTTGCTTAACCTTTGGGACCCCAGTTTCCTCACATATAAAATGGAGTTTCTGATTAGTCAGAGAAGTGTTTTATTGATGAATTGAGCTATGCCGTTAAAGTCATTGTGTGTGCATAACTCCAGGTGCTTAACATTTAATTTTCTTTCTTCCTTTGTTTTTAAATGGTGATCTAATGGTAACCACCATTCCATTCACTGGCCCAAACTATAAGCTCATGAGGACAGAAACTATATTTTTATTCCTTTCCTACATAGTGTAACAAAATTTTGTATTAAGTTGAAAGTCGATCATAAAACTGCATCTAGTTCCTTTCTTTAAAACTTGAAATTCTCTGCAGAAAAACCATCCATAGTCAATCATCAGACATGATTTCTCCCAAAATGTTAACTGCCAAATAATTCTGTACTTTCTGTCTTTAAGTGCAAGAAAATGGAATGGGACGGGTGGAGTTTCTCTCTTAGAATTCCAAGGCTTCTCTGCTGATGCACTTGACAGAGTGTATCTTACGATTGGTATTTTATGGTTTGGGGGTTAGGCCGGGGTGTATATTTGCTGTTCCAATTGCTTGTGTGTCATCAGTTCCACACTCCCTCTGAGTGCCTCGTCTTGATGCCAGGGGTCACTCTCTGGTGACTGTCCTCCCTTAGTTACTAGGCAGACAAGTCAGCAGGAAGCATGACAACCTGCACTTCAGGCTCCGCATCTGAGGATTCAACCAAATTATCAAAATATTCAAAAAAAATTTAGACGTGGAATATAACAATACAACGAATAATGCAGACTCTAAAACAAAACAGTGTAACAACTACATACACAGCATTTATATTGTACCAGGTATTAAAAGTAATCTAGAGATGCTTTAAAGTATACAGGAGGACTGGGTAGGTTATATGTGAATACTACCCCATTCTACATAAGAGATTTGACCTTCGTGGGTTTTTATATCCTCACGGACCTTGGAATCACTCCCCCACAGATATCGAGGGATGGCTGTGCTAGAGCTCTGAACACTGGTAAAATCATGTAGTTGAAGCATTTACTTTTCCATATGGATCAACATAGAGTAGACCACTATAAAAAAAAATCAAGTGCTGTTACTTGGCAGCTCAAGGGCCCTCTCTAGTAGGGCTTCATAAAATGTGAAGTCCCCGAAACCCTTGCTAACCGTTCATCAGAGCAAGCTCAGGCTTTTTAGTGTCTGTGATCCTTCTTAATTCATTCTTCTTCCTCGCCTGCCCTTTTAAAAATTGTAACCTCTATGATTACAATAAGCTATTTAAAAGAATTCGTAGATAGCAGTTTGCAATTCTCCCCTCTCCCCTCATCGCCATGGGAGTAATGGAATCTTCGAGGTTGACGTTAAAGCCGTATGTCATCCAGAGCAGTTGTCTTTGTTACTCTTAACACCCAGCAAAGATAATATTTGAAAAGATTTATTCTGGGAAGTTTGGAGCTATGAAGATACACTCAAGCTGGAGTTTAGCTTAAATCCATACTCAGAAATAATAATTTACAAAGTGGTATAAATAAAAAGTCTTAATATCCTTGTTGATTTCAGTACTTAAGAGCAGAATAGAAATTATCCTGTCTTTTGTCACTCTACATCACATAACTCGAGAGGGAAAATGGCTCCCCTAAGACCCCCTCCCCCTGTGTCTAGAGCTTGTGGGTCAAATGTGGTTCCATCCATCAAGAGACAGGAGAGGATTGTTTATAATTTGAAAATATAAGTCAAGTTTCAACTTAAATTTAAGAACTTTAAAAGACATACAGGCCTAATTTCTAAAAATAACATTTCCTAACTCTATTCTCATGTCTTTTTCTAAGATATGAAAACAATAGAATGCAAAATACTATTTAAATCACCACTTTTAAGTTTTTCAAGATGACAGGGGTGAGTGAGAGAGAGAATGTGTGTGTGTGTGTGTGTGTGTGTGTGCGCGCGCGCACGTGCACACATTAATCTTACATGGAAGCAAATTACAGAAATATACATACATGTGATGTGTGTATTTGTACACAGATATTATGTATGTAGTATATACGCATGTAGTGTCTACAAATGTTATTTAAATAAAGGGAAATTCTGTGTGATATTCACCCAACTACTAACTAACTGAAGTGTTTGGGAGAAAGATGGAAAAGAAAGAGAAATATCATGTAGTAGATATTTTGTGTTGATTTAAAAAGATGTGTGTTCTTACGCTTGAAGTATTGAAATTAAATTAAGGTTTTAAGATAAATGAATGGCATGACAGTTGGGTAATCTTTAAAAGCAAGGAAGAATACTGTATATTTAGCCCCAGAAACAATAGCAACAGTAATGACCATAGTGATTGTTCATGTTCCTCGGTTACTTGTGATGCCTCAGCTGCTGCGTGACTCTCTTGCTCGGACTCCAGGTGCCTGGCATCAGCATGGGCAGAGGCACTGCTGAGGACTGGGATGCCCTCAGCAAAACGTTAGTTCAGCCCAGAAGCCACTTCACACTTTTCCTGCCTTTTAACAGCCAAAAGTGATATATCTCAGCATAGGCCTGAGTGTGCCAATTCAAGTCCTATAGGGCCTTACAAAACAGATCACCTACCACTCAGGTAAGAGCCATTGTTACCAACAGAAAATCCTAGAATCAAAGACAACCAATGCCAATTTCATCTTCTGGGAGCATCCTGACAAATTAACATGGTTTTTCCTCCAAGGAATAGTAGTAACCTTTAGAATCAGAAAAACTATGGACATTCACGACATAGTGTAAAAATGAACATTTCCGAGTCACGATCTCCCTTTTAACACGGCCTTTCCCTAAGTCGCCGCGTATCCAGGAGCATGAGACCAGACCTAGGAGAGAAGCCCATCGGGCTATCCTCACAGATAAAGGAAGCCTGAAATTTCCCCGTCTCCTGACCTTGATGGATTAGGTCTTTTCTAGTTTATTGCCCTGGAATGTCTTTCTGTTTAGTGTCCCTTTTATTTTTACTGTCTGTGACTGAGACCCAGAAATACAGAAATTTGCCCGTTGAAATTCCATTCCAGCATAAGGAAGTCTTGGTACAAGAAAAAAAAAAAAAATGAGGTAAATAAGCTGTCGTCCACGGGCAGCGTCACACTCTGCTCCCTTCCGGCAAATGTTTCCCATCCTTGTCGTCTGCACTTTGCCGTTCTCATCAAAGCAGCTCGAAGACACTTGAAACTCCCGCGGGAGGGGACATGGTTCTTTCCAACTTCACATATGTGGCATGTGAAACTGATTCACGTGTGCAGGAACATTTGACATCGCCTTGTTGTCTGAGGAGGTTTACGCCGTGATGGGGATTTGTGGGCCCAAAGGCCTCGGAAAAGGTCCCCTGCACACCTGTGACAGGACAGCATGCATCCATCGTGTCCGCTTCTTAATTGCTCAAGCACTCCGCAAAGTGTGGGGCCGTGAGCTGCTCCGCTTTTCTCAGGACTCACACAAATTATCCAAATTTAACATTTTAGGGCCATTGCTATCATCACAGTCCCATGGGTGTTTCCTCAGTGTTATTTGATTAGCTAAAAATAGTTGCACCCCAAACACAGTCTTTAAAACTTGGCAACCCATTGAAGCTCAAGCAACCAGAATAAAATATTTTAGCGTGACATTTATATATTTTTAACGCAGAATATGTTCTGACATCTTTTATTACTCTCCCAGCATTTTGAATGATCAAATTTGACAGGGAAAAATAAGTCCATTTGTGAGGCAACTATGGCAGATTGATTCCACCTTAAAATATTTCTCTGACCATCTTCCTTCTCACCAAGATTATCGTCATTGTTCTTTACACCAAAAGAAAAGTAATCTTGAAACTGGCTCCGTGAAGGAAGACATAGGTAGTGCAAGAAAACTGTCCCCAACTTGCAGATTCTGATGTTGATCTCTCACCAACTGTAGATGCAGGTTGAGAGACCGTTTCTATTTATTATCAATAAATAAAGTTCAGTGTCCTCATCCCTTTTCATTAATTAGTTTTTGCCGATCTGAGTGACCTAATTTTCCTAATAAATTAACCAATAACTTGAGGTTTCCTTGGAAACACTTCGCTTTATGGCATTTCAGTCTAGAAACAAGATACCACAACTGTCTCTCTCCCACACACACAGGATGTTTTCTCTACCTCAGTTATTCCCTTCTTCCCACTCAGCCTCCACCATCCTCTCTCTTCTGGAGGGTCACGCAGCCCCCAGCTGCACTTCTGCTATCCCACCTTCGGAGTCGGGAAGCCAAGTTCAAATCTGATCACTCCGCATCTCCCCTGCGTCCCTGCACCTTTGCGTGAGGACAGAGTCCAGATTCCTTCACTTGGCAACAGGCACCATTTCTGACCAACGCCCCAGGATCTCTGGCCGCATTCCTGGGTGCGCTGCCCACAGCTGCGCCTGCCGCCTGGACGGCCTCATACCCCCGCCCTTGTCTTCTCCTGGAGTCCTCTCCCCTTCCTGGGATCACCCCTCCGGCTCTGTGCTCTCATCAAAGACACTGACTCATTTTGAGTTTCATTTTGGTACTGAAAACATTTTGTATTTCTTTCATTTCTTTTTAAATCTCCTGACACTGTAAGTGAAATTTCCTGTTTGCTTGGGATACTGAAATTCTGTAACCATTCTACATATATACCCTAGTAACAACAGGCAAAACATTTGCTCTTGTAATTACTTTGAAAACTTGAATGCAAGATTATTAAATCCAGGGATATTCTGTTTGGAAGGCTTTTGACCTAATGTTCTTGGTTCCCCGTCATGAGGAAACTCTGAAATATCATTTGAGGTCTCCGGACAGAAAAGTGGCAAAACTGGGCTTTCCTCCCCCTCCTTATAGAGTTTGGGTTTGGGTTTTTTTTTTTTTTCTTTTAATCTGGATATTTGCTGCCTAAGCAGTTGAGCACTCGGCCATATTTCATGACAGAGGCTGAGACTAGAGGGGAAAGGACCAGGAGATGTGTGACTTGGGCAAACCTGTGTCCTCTCAACCCACTGGCAGGAGCCTGGGGTAGGTGCGTTACCCACAGGTGAGAGGTGGTGTTCAAATGCCCTGTGAGCTGGGAGTAAGTTTTTCCCTGTTTTCTCTTTGTAATCATACCAGCCTTGAATTTACAGAACCTAGGAAAGCCCCTGTCCATGCTCCCTGCCTTCCATTGACTCTTCTGACAGCTCTGGCCCTTTCTTTCCACATTCCACTTAACGCCCTGTGGAAACAGGCCCCTGGCCCCGGTTCCCCAGGTGGTTCCAGTGACTTCTCTTCATAAGCAAACCTGCCTTCATCCCCCTAAACACGTCGACCCCACTCACATAGGGCCTTTCAAGCACTTCGTATAACTAATTTGTTCTGGTCTACTCTTTTTACTTTTTGTCTGTTGATTTGAGTGAGTTTCTGATACTGTATCTAAATAACCAAGTCCTTTCCTCCTGTCCCTGCTGTAAAGAGACTAAGAGTTCACTTGTTGACCACTGTAAACTCAAAGATGTTGGGGGGCATAGGACTGCAGGCCTCGGCTGGTGCATTCTGAAGTTACTAGTCTGTCCCCCTCCTCCTGTGACAGATACAACCAACAATAATTTGAGTCTATCAGTGCATCTGTGCTCTTCACATCTTGTCTAGTTTGCTCTTATTTGCGAGTCTAACCACATATTCCTTTCATGATTTAGTTGGGGGGTGTTTTTCACATGCACTCATCTATTTTGTGTGCTCCTCATACCATTACTCCAAAATCTAAGAAGGAAATATGTTTTTCCCTCAAAATGTTTCAGTCATTTTCTACTGAAAAAGTGGCTATTTTTCATCAACAGCAGCCATTTGAAATATGTGTAGGTTTAAAAAGAGTAGCATAGAAACCTCATATAAATTTGCTTGGGCTTTTCATATGGCAAAAGGCGTCACACTGCACACATGGGTGTCTCCTGGAGGGCCCATAGGGTGCATATCTATGTACCCACATGTCTGTCAGGGCTCAGGCTCACAGCACCTTACAGATGCTGACACTTACAGATGTCTGCTTGTATATCAGGAGCAAATAAAATGCAGCAGACATTGTAAGGTCATTTATGCATTTATGTACAGTAAGAATAGGTAAAGCTGGTTACAGTTTTACTATCTGTGTGTGTGTGTGTGTGTGTGTGTGTGTGTCTGCTGTCTGTCTGTCTGTCTATCATCTCACTGGATTCTCACACTGCCTTAGCCTGGGTTTCCCCAAACCCAGAGCCAGAGACAAAGGCAGGCATGCAGGAAGTTTATTTAGGAAGTGGTCCCAGAGCAGTGGTAGGGGACAGGCGAGGGAGGCCAGTTCACACATGTGGCCTCAGTCAGCCTCATGGTGGCGGCTGTCAGGAGGGCCCATAGGATCCTGTATCTCAGAACTGCCCACCTGGGGTGGGAAAGAGAACTCCCATCCTTCAGTGGGCACGGACAGCCCGGTGGGCACTAACTCTCCACGTTTGGGGGTTGTGCTTGCAGGTGTGCTGAGGAGGTTCCTGAGGGGGTCCCAGGCCTCTTGGAGTGGTGGTCTCACTGGGCAGGGAGCTGGGGTCTGTGGGAGGCCCAAGGCAGGGCCTGTGCCTGGGATGGCAGGAGGAGGGGGTACAGCACGGAGGATTCCAAGTAGCAGCAGTGGACTTCCCTGGCATAGTGGGGGGCCCATGGAGCCCCTTCTGTGAAGGATAAAAGCAGAGCTCAGAGAGCTTCCATGCCTCACCCCAAGTCCTGTGGACCCTAGTGTGTGGGATATGGTGGACAGGCTAAGAGGAGCGATGTCGGGACCCACATGGAATGAGAGCTTGTGTTTGTAGCTGCAGTCAGCAGTTTTCTGCAGTGGGTGTGTTGGACTGGAGACTATGGCAAAAACAATGTTTTAAAGAAGACAGCATTTCTAGTAGACTGGGGAAAGAGCAAGGTTGCAGACAGGAAACCGAGGCTGAAATCACCCTCTGAGGAAGATAGAACATGAGCTTGGCAAGGCTGTCACAGCAAAGCCATTGAGGAGAAATTCACTTTAACCTCAGCAAATACTTGATTACATGTAAGATACTCTGCAGACTTCTGCCATTTGTCTGTTTCTTGGGATATTTTGTTAAATTCTTAGCTTAGAATTCTGGTCCCCAACCCCCGGGGCCACAGTCTGTGGCCTGTTAGGAAACTGCTGCATCACCGCCTGAGCTACTCTCCCACCCCCACCCCTGGTCCGTGCAAAAATTGTCTTCCGTGAAACCAGTCCCTGGTGCCAAAAAGGTTGGGGACCACTGCCTTAGAAGATATGAGTAGTGTTTCATATAGTGATAGAAAGAAAATATAAAACTACTCTCCTTTTAAATGCACTGAATGATAAATGGTTACAAATAGAAGCAGTTGAAATTCAGATCTCAGAATGAGATTGATGAATTTGGGCTACAGTATACTAGATGTTTCTTTTTTTCTAATGAAACTAAAGTGTTCTTACCCTTCTGAATTTAATGTATACTGAAAGGAAAAAAATAAAGTGAGCAAATATCTTAGTGTCTTTCTATGCCAGATAGAATCTTTGAAACATGTGTATCTATAGATACGTATGCATACATATGGCTATGCTTGTGACGGGTGTGTGTGTGTATCTTTTTCACTTCTCTGTGGAATAATAGCCATTAGAAGCTTTGGTGGAGGTTGGGGGAGGCTGTAGAAACCAGGAATATTGTTGAACTGTCATTGTATGAATGAGGATGCTAGGCCCTGGGCAGCACTGCTAGCTGGTAGCATAGTATAAATTAGAACCTGGTCTCCTAATGCTTCCTCCAATACACTGACTGCTATACTGATATCCCTGTACTTACCTTAAAAAGTTTCTGCTGTCTCTTTCTGTGTTATGTAGGTTTGCTAAAATCTTGGATGAACCTCTGTGAAAAAAGTAGTGTGATCCTCTTTGAAGCAGGTTATTTTTTTTATAAAAAAACTGAATGTACCCAGTCACAATGACTATTGTAGATGGCTAAAAGAGGGAAAAGGCTAAAGAAATTTAAATGATTTTTTTCTAGAAGGCACTTTCAAGGCAAGCTAGTTTTTGCTGTCCTTCATAGGGACAGCAGGAAGCTTATGTTGTTTCTGTTTAAACAGGGAGGGGATTGGCCTTGGGAGCATAGATGGGAATGCTTGAGAAATCTCAACTGGGCGTGCCTGCCTGCTGGGTCCTGCTGCCTCGGGACAGACCCCCCCAGCTGAGACTCACTGCTGCTTCTCCTTCTCCTCTTTCCGCTAGCACCCAAAAAGTGGAAAGAATTCCAGTGGATAGAATTTTTGAGATAATATTGGAAGATGCTCAAAATACACAGGCTTAATTCACATGAAACTCAGTGGGAGCGCACGCCACATTTTGTATACGAAGAAGATGTACTACTGACCTGCCGTCGACAAATGTGTTTTAACAGTTCCTTTCCCAGCGTGGGTGATAGCTCTGCTCTGAACTGTTCATATTCTCTTCCCTGAGCACCCTTCTCTCTACGTTACCCAGGGTTAGAGTGAACACACACAACATACACTTGCATATTCTCCAGCGATGAGAGATTCCCGCGGGCAGAGTGCACCGTCGGGCGCTATGGGTGGTGGGAGCACCCGAGCCTTGCAAGCCTCGTGCTCTGCGGAGTAAAGCTGCCAACCCTCAGTGAGAGTCGCTGCGGTGTAAGGCCAGTAGATTTTTAGGCAAGAAATATAATCTTTGCATTTTGATTTTCATGTGCATAAAGCTGTAGGTGTAGCTTTTTTATTTTTTTATAACCACTAAAGAGCATGTTTTTCTGAACTATTTAGGAGGGAAAATTTACCCCTTCTATTCAATTAGATTTTCTGTCCTTTGACCTCTGGTTCAGTTGCCATTCTCCTAAGCATTTAAAGCTACAAGCTTTTTCTTATTTCCATATTTATTTACATAATTTCAGTCCTCTTCTGTGCACATACTTTAAGGAATTGTACATCTGACTGTGTTTTGCAGAAGCTAAAAGTGACCAATTTTTTTAACTCACATTAGAAACATGAATTTTTCATTTAACAAGGCTATGTTGTGCACATTAATCTTTAAAGTTGTAATATATTTTTAAGCATTTTAACAAACTTATTTTAAATCAGATCAGCAGTAGAATTTTTTTAAAATAAGAAGCAAAGGCAAAGCAATATTCAATACCCAAATTATGTGGCAAGACATAGAATAGTATGACTTTTTGTTTTCTACTTATAACTCTTATCTTCATTTCTTGATCTGAAATTTGACAGTGTTCACCCTTGGAAGTTCTGATAGTTAAGCTAGGACCACGTTCATTTTGGAAGGCCACAGAAAAGCCCATAAGCATGTTCTACTTCTGTCTGTGGCTCTCCGTCCAGCAAAAATGTTCTGAAAACCACATGTGCTGTGTTCCGTGATGACTGTTGTTCGACTCCACTGAAAAGAGACTGGGAACTGCCAATGGTGATTATGACTTTGGGCAAATCATCCAGCTTCTATAATAATTATGTCTTTCAAGGCCTCCTGACCCAAAATGACAGAGTGTTTTACTACAAAATATATGTTGTATCAAACTTCTTTTTACAGAATACCAGTTCTAGGGATGGTGTTGTTTCTAACTCATTTTCAGAGGGAGTTTATCAAATTTTTGTCTCAGGGTTGTGTCATTCATATATTGAAGAGGAGGGGATCACTTTCTGTCCGACGTTTGAGTAGGAACAGATGCGCAGCATTTGGCCGTAAAATGAACATGTCCAGTGGCATTTAAAACACACTTTCTTTTATTTGTATAAGATTAGTTACTTATCCTAAAGTAATTTTTGCATAAAATCACACTCTGAGAAGGAATTCATTTAAATAAAGGCATACAGATGGCATTTAGAGTTACACTTTGTTGAAAAGAACCTTTCTTATATACTAACTTGCTATATATAACATCTGTTGAACTGCCCAAATCGGGAGGAATTGAAATAATGTTTTGTGGCCTATTATATGATTCCAAATTGAACCTGCTAAATAACATACTTTTTGCTAGTTCTTTTCTCACAATAGAATCGTTATTTTGATTTGTAAATGTTGCTCCTGGGAGACTGAGGTGATGTGCTAACGCCTGGCAATTCAGCTTTCGAAAATGACATAATAGGTTGCTATTCAAATTAAACGCAGTCACAGACTTCACATTGAGCTAAAGAAGCCACGCAGGAGTACTTATTGTATTGTATGATCTCACGTACATAAAGTTTAAGAATAGATCAAACTTATGATGGTGGTAGAAGTCAGAGTAATGACTTTCAGGTGGGAGGAGTTTGGGGGCTGCAAGAGAGGTTATTAATTGAGACGGGCCCTGAGGGAGCTTCTAGGGTGCTGAAAATGTTTTATATGTCTTGATCTCGGTGCCAGTTAAATGAGTGGATTCGTATTTTAAAAGTTTGTCAAGCTATAAATTTAAGGTTGGTACACTTCACACATTTCCTGTGTTTTATATCTTAATAAAAAGATTTTTTAAAGAAGAAAATATCTAAAAATGAAATGCTTGACAAATTTGGCTGTGACACTATGACCCTAATTACTATGGGTGACTTTGTCTCTGTCTGCAGCTTTCATCTGGAAGTATCTAAGTAATGCCTAAAGAAATGGACTTTGGAAAAGTAACTTTAAAGTGACTATCTGCAGAGAACTGTGGATTAAACCATTCCAGCTGCCCGAAAGAGGGTTAAAAGTATTCAGTTAGGTAAACTGGTAATTTAACATTCCAAAACAGATTCTTCCCAGATCGAGCATAAAAGGCATTTGCTCTTGGAAGACCAAGAAAGAATTTATGCAGTTCCCATTAGTCTAAAAATAAATAATAAATAAATAAATGTCTGAGTCATATATTGCATCTTGTTGGAGTTCAGTGGCTTCAGTGTAGGAAGAAAATGACTTCTGCTATGGGTAATTGTTCTACATCTTGCCCATTGGAATGAATACAGAATTGCTCTGAAAAAAGTGAAATAAATGAGTTCATTAAATGTAATTCTGCTTGGAGTTACTCCAATGCAAATGTTTCTTACTTTTGAGGAACAGTATAAAAACCTGAATAAAATAGCTTTATTTGTGTTGCATTAAGTTGGGAAAGAAGTTGCATTTGTGATTTTTGAAGGTGGTACTGAGTCATCGTTAAGGTTTGGGAATTAAACGCACCTGGTGTGGATCCCGGCTCAGCTCCTTAGGAGTTACTGGCTCAACACTTTTAAACCTCACATTTCTCGTTGGTAAAATGGGTACATAAATGCCTACTGTGCTTTGTTAGTGTGAAAATTAAATGGGAAAAATTAGCACGGTTCCCAAACTGTGTACTGAGGCATCCTGGGTCCCTGCAGCAAACTCAAAGGAGCAATGGGAGATAGTTTAATCATTCAAGGCAAACCCAACAATACTCAACGTCTGTCAGCCACCAGAATAATAGCTTGAAGTAGCTCACAGTTTCAACACTATTAGATTGTGCCCCTGTGCAACACTGGGCTTTTGGTAGTTGCTGTTGTAAAAAGCAAGTACTACAGGAAAGTCAGCGTGGAGCTTGAAGCATGTGGGGGTGGCAGTGTCCAATCTGATCCAAAGACTGAGAAGCTGGACAGTGCCTACCTGGCAACTATAGTCCATTCACAAGTCACTGGGGTTACTTCAGAAAAAAATAAAGTATCATTTATTTCTCCCAATTTATATGTATTCGTGTTTCAAATTGGCTACTAAAATTGTCAGAACATAAATACTAAGTTGTTTGAACCTAACTACTTAGTAAATGTTAACTATCAGGTGTCTCTGTTGGCCTGGAGGTGCTGTAAAAAAATCATTAATGCAACACTAAGGGTGCAGTGATCTGAGAAAGTTCGAGAACATCTTGCATAGAACCTTGCATTTGGGAGGATGGAAACCCAATCTACCCTCTTCCTCCCCTTGCCCCAATCCAGATATTGTCTTTAATTTTAATCTCTGATTTGATGTGCTTATTGGAAAATTAATAAATGAAAAAGAATAAATTGGATAAGATCTTCAGTAAGACATATACCTCAACGTTTTCCTAACTTCTGAAACCATTAAGAAAAACAACCATGTTCCTTGCAAGCCAGTTGGCTGACACTGTGTCTCTTTTAGGCAAACAGCTTTTATAAGCACAGCGGACCTCAGGAGAAACATTCTGAGAGCCACATGCAAGTGTTCCGTGGGATGTCATGGTTGCCTCCAGGCGAATGCATTTTTGGAGGTGTAGTGGCAGTGCAGGATGGTGCCAGTTTTACAAAAGTTTTGTGGCCCATTTCTGCTTGTAATTTATGGTTTGCACGCTTGCCATCCTCACTTGTTCTAAGATGAACTAGTTTTATAACATTGTTATACAGAAAAGCCAAATGTACTTGAACACCACAGCAATTTGGGAAGTAAATGTCCAGTGTGATTCTCCAAATGCTTGTGGTGAAAGTACAAGAGACTTGAATCATTTTCCCATAATTAGTTTTAGTTCTGGAGGTCTGCCCCTCTCCCTAACCCGCTTGCTTTGCATTGCACGTCTATTGCAATGGAAGCGCGTGGAAAATTCCTATCCCCTTTCACTCCACTGCAAGAGTTATAAAAAGCATGCCATTCAGAACTGACTTTTTATTCTGCGTGCTTGAATTTTTACTCACAACTTGAAGGGGGAAAAAAGTCATTTCAAGAGATATTTCTCTATTTATCAATGGGTGAGGGGGCCACAGCACCACTTTGGGCCACCGCAGAATGGCTGGCCCCGTTGGCTTGCTTCATCCTCAGGGGGTGACAAGACAACCGGCAGCACCTCTTTCTCAGAGCCACAGTGACACTTGAGAGTCCCATCTGACTGCCCCAGGCAGTGGGAACAGAAGCTCACATGCCGGTGGGAATCGGCTGCTGAGCACAGGAAGAAGGCAGCAGCGGCAGAGGGTTTCCTATTGTTGGGTTGGTTTGTTTGTTTCAATCAAAATATGAGTCATCTTACCCCCATTTTTTGTTTTAAACCAAAACTCACTGTGGTTACTTCTCTAATTTGGTCTTGACTCCTGCAAACCAGTTTAATTTTATCAGTGGTAGTACATTCTTGAACGCTTTTCTCAGTTGAAGAAATTTAGTTTCAAATTGAAGTGGTCCAAGTGCCAGCTTAAACTTTGCGGTTTAGTGTCTTTATTGAATCCCCCTGGCGGAAGGACCTACACTGGAGTTTTGGCTGCTCTTTGAGAGTCAAATTATGAGTAGTTGGTTCCACTGGAATTTGTCCCCCTCCTGGAGTGGCGTCAGGAGGCCAAGGCCAGAACATACATGAAGGCTGTGTCCCGACGCCTTCCTGCACCCTGGCTGCTTCCAGGTGGTGTGTGATGACCTGGGGCACTCTTGTGCTCGTCCCGACCCCCAGCCGTTAGTCCCCTACAGCTTGCAGGCCTTTCAGGGAAAAGTCCACCTCACCTAGGAAACCTCCTAGAAGTGGTAGTGGCCAACTCGAAATTGCGATTTGAATCCTCATCTTCATCATCATCCCAGCGGCCCCCAACTCTGCTTCGGCTGACTGGAGGAGAGCTCTGGGCTGCTCATGGCCCCCTTACCGTGAACTTCAGTGGTCCCAGTAACTACTCAGGAAGCAAGATCAGGCCATTGAGAGAGGGGGTGAGAGGCTTTCATAACAATGACTGTAAGTCGTACAAGTTGAGGCTTAATACTATGTAGAAAGATTCGAAAAAGAATCAATCTTTTTTGATGCTCACAGAAGCAAGCTGTCATCTGTCCCCTTTCTTTCCCATTGAATGTTGACAAAGTCTGTCTGTCTTTAGTCATCTGTTGTGCTTCAATATCTCCTTGTTTGCCTCCACTTGTAACCTGAGGGGAATTATGTTTGACCAGTACTTAAAGTTAATGAAACAATCTATTTCTCAAAAGTTTGTTCTGGGCACCTCAGGAATAATCACCAAGACAACTCCAATAAATTTTCTGAAGAGTGGATTTCATTAGAAAGTAGGTTAGTCTTGGTACTCACACAAGGCAACTTTAAGTCAATCCAACTATATAGATTTCAAAGATAGCAGTACAAGAAAAACTCTACATGGGTTTGTACAATTAAGTTTTCAAGCATTGACCTTCGTAAAAGACCACGAATGTCAGTCTGCCATGGATACGTAAATCGTGTTGTACAAACACCACACAGTAATGGGAGAGAGGAAATTTTATTATAACATGCAAAACAGCATGGATAAGTCACAGAAATAATAAAGCAGGCCAAAAAAGAATATGTGCTGTACTGTTCCAATTATATGAAGCTCAAAACTTAGCAAAATTAACCTACGTGGGGTGATAGCGTCGGGGTCAGCCTGGGGGAGCTGCCTGCGGTGCGGAAGACCTTCTGTGTCTCGAGCTGGGTGGTCATCACACAGGTGCGTGCAGATGTAAAAGTTCGTCAGGTTGTACACGTACAATCTGTGAATTTTATCCTGTGTACCTCTGGGTTCTGTAAGCAGAGACCTCACAGCACAGAGTTGGAGGCACAGCTATGCCAGCAGTTGGGCCCATACAAAGGCTGGGGTGGGACTTGCCCAGGGGAGTGTTTGGGGAGCTGGGGGCTGTATGCAGTGGAGTAAGTTACTGCTCTTCATGGCCTATTGTGCTTGCCCTTTATTCCTCCACTGAATGCCGTCTTTGAAAGAGTTACATTTCGGTTTTATACCAACTAACATGCTTATTCATGAATCCCTCCCCAACCCTGAAGGCCTGTGCCCTGTCTCCACATGTAACTGCTGCCATGGCTGCTGAATGCATGGTGTCTCGTGACTGCAAAGGGTAGCAGCTACCACCGACACTTCACCAGAGCTGCAGCTGTATGGAGATTTAACTCACTGGGTCTTCCGCGTTCTGCTTCTCCATCTAGGGTCCATCTCTGGGAGTGAAGAAGCACAGCTGGGGGACGGGTGGACGCTGCCACCAACCGCAGGGCTTTGACGCTGACAAATGGGTAGAATCCTGGCTCAGCAGGCTACTGCCTCCAGGACCAAGTCACTCAGCATCCCAGCACTTGTTAACCTTTCCTCAGGGGTAAAATGGGAATGCTCGTATCTACCAATGTTGGTCTTCTCGGCACTTCCCAAATTGCCCGTATCTGTCCTCTCACCCAGGGTGACGGGGGTGCTTCCCATGTGACAGTTGTGCGCAGAGTAGAGTGGCCGGTGCTGGAGGTGAAGTCTGTCAGCTCTCCTGATCCACACAAAAGGAGATACGGATTTTTGGTCTCAATCTTCTGAAAATCTGTTTTATTGTAAGAAGCTCTGAAAGGAAGAAACTTTATTGTCGTTTTGCTGTGTACTTTCTAACAGCTCTCTGAGCTTGAGTTTCTTATCTATAAAGGAAGAAGAGAGCATCTACCTTAAACGGGCTGTTGCGAAATTAAATGAGACAGCGCAGCCACAAGTGTGCACCTGATAATGCCGGTGAGGTGGACAGAGAAAGGGTTGCAATTGAGTAGGGAGAGTTAGTTTTTCACTAATGAAATAATTTTTCCTTTTTTCCTTTCTCACCCGAGACTATTTTGATGGTAGTAGCATTTTGGGGTAAAGAAGCAAAAAGGAAGAATGGCATGCCATCAGTTACTCCTACAGCGTGGCTATGAAACCTTCATGGCCTGGGACAGGCTGGTCATGTGCCATATAATTATGTAATTACATGTATTATAGATTGTCCAATTAAAGAAAAAGTAAGTCTGGGTTTATTATGTTTGTTATTACCCAGAAGAGAACCATACCGTATCTGAAAATACGGACAATTAATTATACATCACAAAATAACCAGTTGTTATTTGAGGGGATGATGTTCTGATTAGCCATGATTTTTTAACTTGTATCCTTTTTTATCCCAGCCATCACCATTTTACAGAACATGTCGCTGATTCAGTTAAAAATGACTCTAGTCAGGAATTCCTGTTATTAACACTTTATGATGTTAAGGTTGGATAAGTCTTTTTTTTTCCCAGAAATTTAAGAATATCTTCCTTAATATTCAAAAATAGTACGGAATTTTATGCACACATTCCAAATGTTAAGCATAGATAATTAGCTTGTGGTCAGAATCTGATGGTCTTATGTTATTCAGCAAAATATAATAACATTCTCTCTAGCAGCATTTTTGCACCAGAATTTCCCATTAAAAAGACCAGTTTGTTTAGAGAGTTTTTAAGCCACATCTGTATGTAATAATTTTTGAAGATTCTAAAGAATAGTCTAATAAAACTCAAAGTAATACCTCAGCTATCTTCAGACTAATGTTTATAATTATCCAAGAATTGATATCATCTGTTAATTCCAGAAATCTAATGGCAGAAAAAGTATTGTCAGGAACCCAGAGAAAATCAGAGGAAATGGAACCTCTTAGGAATTCTGAATCTTTTCCACCAAGATATGCCGCTCGACTGGTTTAACCCCAACATGCTTTCTCAGAAGGTAGTTTGGGGTTACCTTGTGATATTCATTTAGTTCCTGACTTCTGCTATATAAAAACAACATGTCAAAGAGCAGCATTGCTTATAAGTCACTGAAACCTAAACTAATGGAAATACATTTCATGATAAGGTGAGACCATTTTTAATGGGGTTGCTGCAGGCCGCTGCATATCACCTGTGAGCGTGGTAGGAGTGCGGGCAGGGTGAGTTGGAAATTGAAGTCCTGATGGACAGTTCTGGAGCACAAGTTCTACAGAGAGGCTCCTGTGATATACAGAATAAAGATATTTTACGTGCTCATTTACAATTGTCCTTTTTGGTGTTGGAAGGGAATTCATTATCTTACAGAGCTCAGATGTGCTTTGAGGTATATAACTCAGAAGGTATAGAAGTAAGATCATTTAACCCGATAAGAGTGAGTGGAATTATAATCTTTAAGGTGAGATATAGTACTGATCTTGATAAGTGTGTTTCTGATATTATTACAATTAATTATAATCATAGTCCCTGCAACTGTGTAGAATCTTACATTTCCAACATACTTTAACATCTGTCGTCTTATTTGAAGCACAATAATCCCACCAGGTCACTGATGTAGCTCAGACAGCCTGTGTCATTTCTGAAGATGTACAATGATGATTTTGGCCAGTTAACTTAGTCAAATAGTGCAAAGGGTCACTAAACAAACGCTGTACAGTTATTCCTGCTTTAAAAAATGTCATTTACTAAGTGAAAGAAGACAATATGAAAAGGCTACAT
The DNA here is from genome assembly GCF_000956105.1 of Propithecus coquereli. Taxonomy (NCBI): domain Eukaryota; kingdom Metazoa; phylum Chordata; class Mammalia; order Primates; family Indriidae; genus Propithecus; species Propithecus coquereli. Next base: position 4,118,393 of record NW_012147930.1, read on the forward strand.
ACTGTATGATTCCAACAATATGATATTCTGGAAAAAGCAAAATTATGAAGACAGTGAATGGATCAGGGGTTGACAGGTGTCACTGGGGAGGGAGGATGCAGGCAGAGCACAGAGGATTTGCAGGGCAGTGAAACTACTCTGTGTGATGCTGTAACGGTGGATACAGGTCATTATACATTTGTCCAAACCCACAGAATGCACAACACCAAGAGTGACCCCAAATGTAAACTATGGATTTGGGGGCATAATGATGTTAATGTAGGTTCATCTATCATAACAAATGTACCTCTCTGATGCAGGGTGTTGATAATGGGGTAGGCTGTGTGTGTGTAGGGGCAGGAACTGTATGGGAAATCTCTGTCCTTTCCTCTTAATTTTACTATAAACCCAAAACTGCTCTTAAAAAAAGTCTTTTTTTTTTTTATTAAGGTCATTTATTACATATAAAAAGGAGCAAATAAAACAACAACAAAATTTTATTCTGTAGCTTCAGATCGCACCAGTGAACCTAACCAGCTCTCACTAGGGCCTTCCTGTGGTGATATATTAATAGTTAAAAGTGCAGATGCTGACACCGTAGAAAATAATTCCAAAGGCATGCTGGTCTCATGATCATAGCATCAACTTCGTATGTAATTGTGCTTTTTAAAAATATTTAGATGAGCCTGAATCTGATCACGTCCAAGACCTCTGTTCATTTGGTGTAGAATGCCTTTATTCAAACTGTGGGAGAGAACACACAAATACCACCCCCTTTGCTCTAGTTTGGCTAAATTCCTGAGGCTGGCTTGGACCAGAAACGAAATCCCCGAAATGATCTCAATTTTTTCACCTCTTCCTTTTTCCTTCTGGTTGGTGGTCTTGAGGGCCTCAGAGACCCCTCAGGCAGAGGAGAATGGGCACCTTCCCAGTTCCCTTTCAGCACATCTCTGAACTGAGTGGCTAACGTTGGACTAACTGTCCTCATGAAGTTGCACGGGACTCAGCCAGTGATACCGAGAGCATGGCCACCTGGCTGTGGGTTCACAAATAAGACAATTTCTGACATTTTTTTTCCTTTTGCTGTTGAATGCAAAATATGTGTAGATAACCAAAGCAAAAATCTTCCATGTGTAGCATGTTCAGTCGATACTGATTGTTAGTGACATACAGCGGCAAACCCACAGTTCAGGTTTAACCTCTATCCCTGGAATTTGCTGGAACAATCATAATGAGGGTGCTAATGTACATCCTAGCACTTATCTTAAGACAGGGAGATATAGGTTGTATCAAATAGTCAACTATCCTTAGTCTTATCACCAAACTAATCACTGATTAAGCCACCTGGCTAGCCCACCTCAAGTCAACAAGAGTGTTGACATGCCAGCAAGTGTTGACAAATGCCCAGTGGGACAGACTATGACAAAGGTGAGGAATGGAAAGGCTGGCTGCCTGCTTTCTTTTACGACTGTTCCTATTCTCTCCCCAAAAGGTCAATAATGATTATACTTATTCAACACACAGAAAATGATGCATTCTCTACAAGACTGCGTCAATGTGATAAAATAATCTATTTCCTAAGACCTCTATACCTTAGTATCTCTTCCCTTAAAAAAAAAAACCCCATTGTCCATAAAAATTCCAAAATTACATATTAAAAATGACACATTTGCAATGTATATATTTTAATTTGGTTGATTTTTTAACATTAAATTTTGACTATAAAGACTTTAGAGTGTTAAGTTGGCAGGTTAACATAAAGATTTCAAAACTGATTCCCAGACATGTGAAAAATTGTTCAAAGGGAGAACTGAGGCTGATTTTGGAGCAAAGTAATTACCATCAGAGCAGCCCTATGGAGGGGGAGGGTCGACTGAGGTTTTAACTAGGTTCTAGTTGAATTGCAAAGATAATGGTTTTAGCTAGTGGCAGGAGTGATGCTGGTAAAAGGATTAGGTCCACTTCTCAGGAGATTTTTAATAGGTTTCACATCTTTTGTCAACTGGTGCAAGCCAGGAGTAGGACAAAAAGAAAGGTGATTTCATGGGGAAATATCTAATTAAAATATTAATTCAAAGACGGCCGGCTAGCACACCCGACCTGCAGCCCAAGTGGTGGAAGGCAGAGTTCCTTCCCTCATTTTTAAACCCCATGTAATATAGTCACTTAAATCCCAATAAATTGTTGAAATTTTTATTCTAAAACATTATCCATGAATTTTTTTTACTGTTTCTATTTACATCAAATCATTTGGCTTTACATCATTTTCTCATTTTAAACATTAATATAATGCCAGTGCCCAGCCATTTTTGGCAATCCCATCTATAGAATGCTAGGTGGATGGTTCTCTTAAGTAGTCTCTAAACTCTAATAGCGGAAGGCCACTCAGTACTTTTCCGAGACTGAATTTTATTGGCCTAATTTTCAAGTGGTATACTGTGAAATTCAGTATTTCACTCTCTGTCAACTTCCAGAAAAAGGCTGTAACTAGACGTATGGTTTGTTAACAGTTCTCATGTATACTTCCTCTTGGTTATCATGTAATTTGTTTTCACCTTTCTCATCTACAAAGTAGAATTTCATGTCATTACTTTATACACAAGATATTCCCAGTTGCTTTTTTCGTTTTCTTACCACCTTTGGCACCATCCTCACACAGAAAGGTTGGCATATCTCACACCTGTCTGCACTTGATAATTAAAGTTGGGCACTCAGGAGCCAGCACCTGCCAAGCCTGCCGGAGCAACCTGCTGTTCCAGGTGCTAATGCAGGCTCTGGAACACCTGTCCTTGTCTGAAGACTGGAGTCATAGGTGGTGAGAACTGCTTCCATTACTGAGTCCAAGTGTCAACCAGTTACTTAACCTCTCAGGCTCACTTCTTTATTTTTTAATAAAAATAAATTATTGGACAGGTAATTTAAAATAAGTACTATATAGTATTACAGTATATACAACATGTTTAAAAATAATTATTCGTGTATAGACACACACATATGCATTCAATATTAAGAATGGTTATTTTGGAATGGTAGAATTATATACATAGTATTTCTTTTTTGTACATTCTTTGTATACTTTATTTTCTACAATAACCATGTATTACTCGGGTAATCAGGAAAAACGGCCATCTAGAAACAGTTAATTGATTTTCCTTTTACAAAAGGGTTTCCATGCAGTGACCGAAGGGTTTAACATTGCCCCACCCTGACAAAGCATGTCCCCCCTGCTCCCCAGGGCAAGACTCTTGGGCATTTTCTTCCCCCTCTGACTTATTCCTAGCACCCAGAACAAACACTGCCTGGACACGTGGAAGCCCTCAATAAATATTTTTTGAGCAAATAAATAAACTTTAATGGCTCCTGCTCTGAACTGCAAACCCCCCAGGAGGGGTGGGAGGGGCAGCGTGGTGTTCACTCACTCACATGAAGGAACTGAGAAATGATGTTGTGCTTCAGCACAAATCGTGTTCATTCACACTCCTCTCATAGTTTTCTGCAGCCCTCCCAGCCCCATGGAAAACTGCGCGCGTCAGAGGAGGGGATACGCATGCTCTCCCATGTTTGTTTTTCCTCTAGGTGATCGCTACGAGACTGCCAAAATGCAGAGCGCATTGATGTTATTGTGACCCATGCTTATAAGGGATTTAACAAAATAGACAGGATTGCCTCTACCATACCTGTGCTCTAGAGACACTTTCGGGGCGAAATGAGGTGAGGTGTGGCAAGTGCTTTAGAGTGATCCAGTACAACCCCTATTATGATGTTCCTATGAGTGGCTCTCGTTATATCAGAAGAATTTTTGAATAACTTAGGAGAAAATTCTCATTGGCGGATTCCTTCAAGTCAAGGTAGGATGTAGTGAAAACAGAATAGGCATCGGCTCCTTCAGTGGGCTCCATCTTATTAAGGTAGACCTCATCGGCTGGCCCAGTGACGCCTGCTTTAAAGTCTCCATTGCATAGAACAAATACCACTTTTATACATAGACAGAGAAAGAATAGTTTGCCTGCTGAGTTGTCATTGTCATTAATAAAAATATCCTGCAAATTTTGAGCACCTGATTTGAAAACATTCTGTACATGTTCATGATTCATTGTATGTACCCTCTCGATCTCAACGCAAAAAATCCACAAAGCTGCCCAGGCCCTGTTGTCATTGTGTGGCCAGATATGGAGGGATGTAAACAACTTCCCTTCATCCCTGTTAGTAGAATCACGCCCTGCACAGCCCCTTTCCCTCACCTCGACTGATGCCATCCCAGGTGGGGTCCCAGTGTCTCCAGGTCAGACACACACGTCCATATATTCTGCTACCTCAATCTTTCAAATATTGCTCTTTTTCCCTAAATAAAATGTTCTCTCCAATTTGTCATTTGTGATCCAAGAAAGATTCTGATCGTGTTACACCACCACTGCACATGTTTTAAGAAGGAAAGCTGTATGTTTCGATACTAAATTTGTCTCAATAAAGGGCTAGTATGAATCTATAGGGGCTGATCTTAGAGAAAAGGACTGAAGATTGGGAGGAGAATCTATTTCCTATTTTCTACCATTTTACTAATTTGACTTTTTTTTTTTTTTTTACCTTGCCCATAGCTTACTTTCATGATTTTTTTTAAGTTATCCACATGGTGGTAGGGTTGAATTGAACAGTTTTCAGGTACAAATATATAAAATTTCAGTTATTTTATGGATTAAAATAAGCATCACAGGCAGGCACAGCCCAAGCATCTGAACACCATTTATAAGATAATTATCCTCTTCAAGTTCCAATACAGTAACTGGCTTACAGATAAACTTTTGGATTGCAATCTGTTTGTCAACTGTCAAGAGCCATATTGATTAAAATCAACAGATGTTCGCATTTCAGTACTGAGGCCATGTGGATTATCTAGCGTCTCCTAAGGAAGATATTATGGATGTCCATTTCCTAGCTCTTGACTCTGCAAGCAAATAATCTTCTCCCCGTAGTGCGATACCTAAATAGTTAATCCAGTATGTCAGACAACCCCATTTAATATGCAGAGACTGCCTGAAAATAAACATATTATATGTAATATGTATCTATAGAGTAAACATTTATTACATTTATATACTGTGTATAGTAAGCATATATTGTACTACGTATTTCATTATAAAGTATACACTACTTGCACTTTTCAAAGGAATATTTTGTACCTCCCCTACCATAGTGAAACTTTGTTTCTTCATCCCTTACTATAACAATATTAATAGGTAATTAATATAATAGCAGTTATTTTCCTGCATTCTCAAAGAGGTTGATCAGTGTATCTGAATATACAAAATTTCCTTCTAATATTAAACGCAGTCATATTTCATGATGCAACATACAATCACTGGAGTACAGCAGTGGTTCTTCTCTCAGTACTACAGGAGACCAGTGGCTAGGAATATGATGGGATTTTTTCTTTCCTTTAATGAATCAATCTCTGGGGCTTGCGGGGGGGGGGGGGTTGTTTTTTTGTTTTTGTTTGGTTTTTTGATATACAGCCAAGGAGCATTTTACAGCCACATGTGATTAAACACACACACACACACACACACACACACACACACATACGCATAGTCCCTGGCTAGGGCGGGGTGGGGCTGGTGAGCTGAGCTGTCTTTGAGCCACTTGTGATCAGTTTTTCCCACTGACCGGAATTATGTTTCTACAAGCATAACTACATTGTTTCCTACACATAAATCAATGAGTGGTAGCTCTCATACTTTATTAAAGGGATGTATTGTTAACACTTTTAAAGAAAGGATTGCAATTCAAGTTTACAGTTTCCAGCCTGTACTTGTGTCATTTTAAAAAAAGATAAGATGGCAAAGGAAATGTTTGCATCAGTTTAATAGGCATTAGCTTTATTTTTCAAATCATTCTGTTTTAAAGTGTCTATAGGGTTTGCAGTTGCTTATAAATATCAGGCATCCAACATTGTGAAATAGTTGTTTACTTCCTTTCCATATTTCCTCTCATCAAAAAAAAAATCCATTTGGTCTTCTAGCAAAATACAATCCACTTTTCTTTGTTATTTGTGAGTTTTTATAAAGTGTATTTGTTTAATATCCCCCAGGACAGATGTTTAGAACAGTTGCAGGATTAGCAAGAGAAACGTGACATATAGTAGCCTCTCAGATCATCGTGGTGTGTTTGGTGTACTAACTATTATGAATTTATCTTATCCTTGTTTAGCCTCTACACAGCAAGTGAGCCTTCCCCAGTCCTGTTCCATTCATATTCCTCTGCATTCATTCAGAAGTCTGACACTTCCTTTGCCTGGCAGATTAAGTTGGCAGAGTGGGATCTTTTGATGATGTGCAAAACAGCTTTCTTAGACTAAGCTCCTTAGGCTATGCTAACCACTCAGAAGTTGAACTACTACTCATTTGCCCTAAAATTAACCAGAAGCTTGGTCTTATTTTCCTTTCTGACAAGTTTTTAAATTTCTTTAAAGCTTAAATAGTTTTTCTGGTGGGGTGTTTTGGTTGGTTTTTTTTTTTTTTTTTTTGTCTTTCATTTTTATTTGATCAGGGAGAGAAAGGAAGTATGGGGGGAAAAAACAGCCCAAAAGAAAATATGTAAAACAATGAAAAACATAGAATTGTGCTGCTTCTTTCTGTGCTAACCCATCAATAGGTGTTAAGTTGTGACGCTAATCCTTTATTATGTGGCTTATCTACCATTCCATTATCTATTATTTTCTTCATTTACTAGAAAAGCAGTGTTTATTATCACAGGTGACAAAACACAGAAGAGAAAACAAGCAGAGAGGTTACATCTAGTCACTTTAAGTGGGTTTCATATTTGCTTTTTTGCTTTCATTCCCAAGCCAGAAGCCCGTACACCGAGGGAGTGAGAGCACCAATTGCCTTTCTCAGGTGCACGTCCCTGAGATAGGCCAGGAAGAACAGGTGCTGAGCCCGTGAAAAGATAAACATTAAGTCACTCTTGGCAAAACAGAATTTAGCTAAAGAAGGACTCTTGAAAATACCGTTGTTCTACTACTGTTCAAATATTTACTAATTGAACCTGGAAGGAAGACATTTTGGTCACCTCATGTAGAATTCCTTGTCCTTCTCCATCTTTAAATGATGTCTCAAAGACCCAAGAGAAGGGGGTAGTTTAAGAAAGAAATGTGAGCTTTGCTTATGGGGTTTCAGGTATATCCAGTGTGGGCTTAATTAAGCAAATGCAATTTAGCAGTCTTTCATTTGGCAAAACATTCTTTTATGTGTCGTGAGTGTTTATTTTAGGAGATGACTTGCCGGTGGGGCAGATTAGAATGTTTACTACGCTGTGATTTTCATCCCTCACTGCGGCTCTGTTAGCTGTTACCCATGCCAGGGGTAGATACGGGGAGGCTGTTAAACCCGAACATGACAATTTACAAAGAAATAGGAAGTTTGAGTTAAGCAGATGTTTGGGATACAGTTTGCCTTCCACATATCCGAACCTGTGTTGCCGCATACTTTTGAAGCTTAGCATTATTATTTGCACATCTATGAATTATCGGAGGATTTTCAAAAGCACACTACAGTGACCCGGGAAAGGAGAGACATGTACTAGAAATTTAGCCAGGAGCTTATAAAGACATTGCTAATGACTCATATTACATTATCTGTATTTGACAGGTCTTTTTGGCAAGTTTTTATTGTTTTCTGTTCTTTGATTTGAAGCGGTCCCCCACCCCTTGTCACAATGAACGGTGGTGCTGGGAGCATTCATTCATTTAGGCGCACGGCTCAAGTAATAGTTCAGTCGCTTCCTCTCTGAAGGTAGGGAAGTTAATGAGAAACACAGATTAGGGTCCAAGCGCTATTCTGAGATTAAGATAAGGTGTTCTAACAAAAAGCTTATGGGGAAATGAAAGGTTGAGAAAATAATTATACTTTTGGGGCAGGGGAAGTGTTAAATGAGGCTCACTAACTTTTAAAATGTTTTATGTGGCTTTAAATAATCACGTTCTCTGCCATGTAAGCATTGTGAATGAATCGGTAATATTTACCGATCAATCTATTTACGCATCTTGTTTAAACATCCTTTAGAATATATGTATATGGTCCATATAAAGAAAATTCCAGGGTCATTTGGGGTTTTGTATGACTAGCTCCCATGTTTACATGTGAAAATGATCACTAGTGAAAGAAAAACAGTTTTCAATATCCTATTTTGGTCACACTCTCTATAAAAAGTCTATGAAACAGTGGAATCATCTTAGCCGGGAGAACAAACTGTCAGACCGTCCTGCCGTGGCATAACTTGAGCATAACCGTCCCACGTGGGGACGCGTTCAGAGCCAGCTGTTGGAACGGAGCACTGGGGCCACGGTGCTGCGTCCCTGCGGGGACTCGGGAAACGTGCCCTCGTCTCCAGATGGCAAGCCCTCCGGGGTAGAGCCCTGAGAGTCTGAGAAACATGAGGTCTGCTTTATTTAATTTCCTCTCATTTACCAAGAGTCACAATCTATTTCAGTAAATAAATTCAGGAAATTGGTAAAGCACTTCGCTCCATCCGCTGTGTACGGGTCCTAACATGGTTGTCACGTTCCTCCCAGCTCCCAGGCTGTTCACAGCCTCCCTCACTCGCCTGTGGCCAGCTTAGGACGCCCCTGGGAATGGATGCTGCTGAGCTTAAAGACATAAACAAACAGAACAGCACACGGTTCCGCAGAGCAGTGCGTTTCCTCTACTTTGTTAGTAAAGATTCCTAACTTTAGAGATTTTTCTATACTGATTCTGGCATTCTTTTCAAATAATCCTTTTCACTTTTCACCCTGGGATAAAATAACAGAAATGATCATTCATTCCAGGGTACAGCAACCAGCGCTCCAGCTCCAGTCCTTTTTACCCTTTTTTTTTTTTTTTTGGTTGTTAAAACCCAAGCTGCGAGCTGATCTAAGTAGCATCAGTTGTGCCCAGAATCAGACTGATTTTTTCCTACCTTCATCAGCCACTGCGTGTTGTTTTCCATGATGTTCTCCAGCACTTGCAGCCTCTGCACGGAGTCATCGTAATCCAGGGGCGCGTCCCTCTGCACGGCATTGGACACATAGGAGCTGGAGGAAGAGCGGCAGTTGTCCATCTCCGGCAAGAGGAACGTGTAGCTGCAGGAGCCGTGCTGGACCTGGTACTGCCTCTTCCCGATGCTGTCCATGCTCTTCCGAAAGTTACTGTAGGCTGCAGCCAAGACAAGATCACAGCTCAAAGTAAAGAAAACAATCTGCCACATTCTTTCTTTCTTCGGGTAATAAACCACCAGCTTAGCAAACCTCAAGGCACATTGGAGTCCAGAGTCCTGAGCTGCCGTCTGAAAGGCAGGGCTAAGCTGCCATGGCTGGGTCCATCGACGAAAGTCTTCTTTTTCCTCCCTTCCCAGTGGCAAACTTGGTTTTCAATGCTGCCTTTCCTCCCGGCATGCAGTGAACTGTCAGATTGCAGTGGGAAGAACTGTCCTGCTCACTCGGGAGGGCTGCATTGGCTTTACAGAGCAGCCTTCGTGCTCCTTTGTCTCTCTCACCTCCCAGACTCTACAGTGTCAGTATCCGAATCAATCACTTTCCTTTCCTTATATGATAAGTTGATAAGAGCAGCCAGACATGTGCAGCCAGCTGCTCCGCCCTCCTGGCTAACCCGTTATCTTCCTGTAGGGGGTCACTAGCCAGGCAACAGGAAAAATCAGCGCAGAATGCCTGCTGTCCAGCCAGGACTGTATATTGCAGAAACCCTCTGGGAAAAACTGATCAGTTACAGCACCCCTGGGCATTTCCTAGGCACCACCCTAATTAAGTATTTCCTAGAGAGAGCGGTTGGTCTCTTTTGTCTGAAACTGATTTCACAGTGCTAAGCTGGCAAAATATCTGAGGTAATAACTTTAATTTTAAAGTACAATGAAAGTTCCTGTTTTTTCCTTTAGGAATAAAAATACTACAAATATGTCAGGACTTTGGTTTATTTTTGTTATTGCAAATAAAGAGGAAGAAGTTTGGCTCTTGTAAACTCTGGGCCTTTGCATGGGGAAAAATAATTTCACTGGTATTATTTGATTTTTGAACTATTAGCTAAGTTACAAAAAAATTTTCATTTTAAGAGTTTGACAGGAAGATCTTGCTTTGTTAAATCACATTAGGAAGGTCAGTTTCTGAGCTCTGACATTTATTTTAAACAAAATAGCCACTTCAGTATTCAAAATAAACTCAAAATATACTGGACTGATTAACAATTCATTAAATTACTATGGAGAAATCAGAATTTAAATAAGTATTGAGAGAGGAACACAAACTTCTTTATACTATCAGGATTTGTCCAAATCTCATCATTTTGTAACGTATTCACAATTACATTAGTCCCACGCAGTGTTGGCAAATCACTTCTCCTTTTTAATTAAGCTCTAATGTCCTTATCTTTAAAATTCAGGGGTTGCACTAACTTCCAAGATCTTTCTACTTCAAGTCTATGGCTCTGTAAGTCCTACAACTTACTTCCTTTAACAACTAAAACTTAGCACTTCAGCGATTAACAATATGTTAACTCACCAGCCCAAGCGTACATAGGGAAAAAACTTACAGCCTTTGCTGTGATCTGTTTATCTCAGTGTACAAGATTTATTATTCCCAGTGAGTGTAGAATATCTGCTACACTGACTTAATGGACCACATCTACCCGTGAAAGCCAAGTATCAGTCTGTATTATGCAAGACCAACTTGCAGAGGATTAAAGAAATATGATTTTAATTCATAGGTGAATGTAGAATTTGTACCTCTAATTTTGTTTTCCTTAGATCTGTTTTCAGGAGACCTAATTAGACCTTTTAAAAACTTCATCCTGTCAATGGACTGATTTCCAAATTACTCTAGAACAGGGGTTCTTAACCTGAAGTGCATAGACAGAACTCAGGAGGCTCATGAGTTTGGATGGGAAAAAATATATATCTTTTTCACTAAGCTCTAACTGAAATACAGCCTTTCCTTTATCTATGAATAGTTAACAAACAACAGTGTCAATATCTGTGACTTTCTCATCAATCGAAATCATGGATATTTTTATTTCCTATCCCTTATACTTAGCACTACATTGCTATTAATATTAAACCCATCCCTAGATTTTGTTATTGAATATTTGAATAAAGCAGCACAGATCGTCTTGTGAGAAAGGGTTCTCTGGCACAGGAAAGCTAGAATGCATGCCCTAGAAGGGTCACATTAGTAGAAAAGAGAGTTTGATTCCACCAAGTTTCTGGTATACGGTTTCCACTAAGGAAACATATTGGAGAAAATATGCCTATTCAGACAACGAACCGTAGAGGAAAGCATGTATTGTAACAGGTCTTGAAGATTAGGCCTGTGTTAGAACCCCGGTTCTGTGTGCTTAACTTCTCTAAGCCTCAGTTTCCCTACTTGTAAAACAGAGATCATACTTTCTCTATAGGGTTTTTAGGATTAAGATGATATTTAATCCTAAATGTTACGTAGGAATATTAATTCCCTCTTTATAGACACTTTCCATTAAATGGAAATCAGTTCTCTGACATCAAATAGTGTAACTGTGCTGTTCTCTGAATGTCGAGCAGTAGCCTAGGGTGCAAATTGTGTCTTCAAAATTTATTTCCTATTTGAAAAAGCACATTATAAGGTATTGATATTACATACTATCTTCCAGGCAAATAGGGTGGTTTAACAGGAAGAAACAGGAATAGGACATACCATGAGTACTTTCTGTCTACCAGTTTTGTATCAGACACTCTGCTGGGCCCTAGGGTTAGAGATTAATACCACTGGGTTTGTAACCTACAGAAGCTGATGGTGTATGGAGGAAAAGAGACCTGTAAAAAAATAGGGTGCAATAAGAGAAAGAACTGTGAGTACACACAGAAGGAAGACGGTGTTGCTTCTGGGGGACCCTGGTCGGGCATGCAGGTGGCATGGGCTCTGTCCTCCTCTGGTCCCTCAAGGTCAGAACACGGAAGGAGCAGCTCTTTGTAGATTCCTAAATGGAAACTACTGGAACCAGAGAGTCAGGAAAAGCTCTAGTTAGACCAGGAGCCGGCAAACTTTTTCTGCAAAGGGTCAGATAGTAAATACTTTGGGCTCTACATCCCTGTCCCAGCCACTCAACTCTGCTGTTGTAGCACAAAAGCAGCCGTCAGACAACACCTAAGTGAACGGGCGTGGCTGGGTTCCAATAAAGCTTTCTTCATGGATATTGACATTTAAATGTCTTGTAATTTTCACATGTCATGAAATAGTCTTCTCTGGATTTTTTTTCCAACCATTTAAAAATGTAAAAACGATTCTTAGCTCACAGACCATTAGAAACCAGGCGTGGGCGGCAGTTTGCTGACCTCCGAGTTAGAACCAGAGTCTGCCGGGGGTATAGGAAGTGGCCAGCAATGCGTCCACCGTGCACAGCCAGTGTAAATAGGGGGCTCCCCGCTGCCTCAGCCCTCAGCGAGGCTTCGTTCAGAACGGGGAAGCATGAGACATGCCAGGGAAAGGGGCAGGAACATTGCCCAAAGAGAAAGTGCCTCTTCGAAGCTAGATATGAAATGCAACGTGGGGAAGAAGTACTAGGAAAATGGCCCCAGTGGAGGGCACAGGCTGCATTGCAGGAGCAGCGGAGACACTGGTGTGGTCAGACGGGGTCCTCAAGGCTGCTGGCCAGGGCAACTTGGGAGAGCCAGCAGGAGACCCTCCAAGGAGCCTGGAGCCCGTGTGCCTTGGGCCAGGCCTTCCTGCTCCCTCCCACCCAGGCCTGGGGAAGAGGCCAAAGGCAGCTCAGAACCCCTTCCACTCTCAGGCTTGACTGCGGGTCTCAGAACTGCTCATTTCCAAGGAAAATCTTGGGTTTTCTTCAATGACTTACAGACAGGATAGCTTACAGCAGATGAGGCTATAAAGTGAGAAATATTATTGCAGGCTTCCCAAAAGCACCCTGCTTTCCCAGCCATTTTTTTTTCCTAACAGTTCTGCTGAACAGCTGTGCACAGTGTTATTTTCCTAATAATGTTTGTTTTTTCCCCCATATTGTATGTCATCAGCTAACATTTCAGAGGCTCCCATTTATTCCCTGTAGAACTAAAAATACCAGTTACCTACAGCCCTAAAGAAAGAGATCGACATTACAAAGAACCTCCGCCCTTTGCTTCATTCTGCCCTGTTGAACAAAGGCCCTAGCACCAAAGGGTGTCCTGAGGGCTGTGGCCTCTCTGCCTACCCAGCCCAGGAGAGCAGGTCGATGGTAGCACAGACCTGCTGCTTTCTGGGTTGTGGAATCAGACCCCACAGCCTAACAGAGCCTCCAGGTCCCCCAGAGCAATCCGTATGGCTGTTACAGAAGCCAGAAACCAAAAAAGGATGCTGACCTTAAATCAGCGCAAAGTGCGGCAGCCCCCAGCTGTGGGTTGCCAAACAGAATTTGCAAGAAGACCCACGGGACCTCTGCTGTTCTCTAGTGGCCAGTTTAATATTCAGTATTTAACCAGGTCAAAGGATGGAAGTGGGACCACCAACTTCCAGGGCCAGAGGAGGTGTTGCTTTCCCAACCTAGAACATCCCGACAATACACCGTCACTCCATGCTTTGACAAAGCCCTGCCTAATTGAAAAACACATGGAAAGTGCTCAGTTGTACTTAGAGGCACGTTGGTACCCTGCCTTTATAGGGTAGTTTGTGCTGGGGTTTTCGCTCAGGCCTGGGCAGCCCCACCTGAGCCAGTCTCCCACCTGCCACATCAGCCCCCCCACCTGCCAAAATCTGCTGTTCTCACACCATTGCTGCCGCAGGCTTTGGAGGCGGTGACTGGGGCAGTCTTATTCGTCCAGGCTGGCTTTAATTTTTGGAAAATGACATGTTGGTATATGAGGAAGTCTCAGTGCTGAAATACTCTAAAACATGAAGCTGGGACACTGTGTTTTGATTTTAGCCATTTGCGGATGGGCACACTCAGGACTCTCGGGCGCCTGGCTAGAGTCAGGAGGGATGTTTGAGACATCTTGGCCATCTCTCCTCTCTCCCTGTGCCCAGCTTAAAATTGGCTTAATAAAAATCAGTCATTATATAGGGAAACCATTAGAAAGTTCACTGGACATACAACTGTTGTTAGAGGAAAAGTTATTTTTGCTACTTTTTTCCACCCAAATTGTATGTAATAATTAATGAGAACTAAAGAAGCAGCCACAACTGGCCAAAAGAAAAAAAAAAAAGAAATTCAGCTTTCTGAAAGCAGGCTCCTTATGATAGTGATTCTTTTAGGTGCCTCACAGGCGATCTCTGTTTCTGCTCCACTGTGATACATGTGGAACTGGATTTGAAGAACCACAATCGCGGTCTAGGGCCATTTTGCAAAAGCGTCGGTGCGTCAGCTGTTACCATGCTCCAGAGCTGCTCATCAGTTTGAATTAATATTAAACCCTGAATCTGGAATGCTGTAAAAAATAATTCCCAGCCATGGGGTTTTAAAAAAGTACCAAAGGAAAGCCCCTTCAAGTTACTGTAAAGATAGAAGAAAAGGAAGAAAAGTATAAACACACATGTATAAACATGTAAGGTAGATGCAGCAGATAAGGAAAGCAAGGCTCCGCGAGGTGAGAGGACAGGAATCCCCTGAGCCAAGTGCATCTGTGTGTCTTTCTTTTACATTAGAGGAGATGGATTTAAGGAGAATTTAAAGCAATAATTTTACCCTAATTTTAACATGGCAAAACTCAACCTCCTTTGGAGAGGATCAAGAATCGCAGCCTAGTACTGGCTGTCCCCTCTGTGCAGCACAAACACACATCCCTAGTGACAGAATCCATTTTACTGCCAAAGACTCTCTGTGGCCTTTGGTCCTCTTGAGCTAGAGCCACTGGGTCTTATGTGGAAGCCACCATGAATCACATCACAGACCTGTGGCATCTGTGGACAGGACCGTCCTATTACCAGTGCAGAAACCAATTTGTTAATGCAGAATCACAGTCAAATTGTTGCATGCTGTAATAGCTTAGGACAGATTCCCCGGAAATCCAACGTATTGTCTGAATGCATCAGTTAAGCTTTACATATACAGTCTGTATACATTTTCATGGTTTTGGTTCAAAGGATTCTTTTCTGCTTTTTTTGCTTCTTTAATTTCATCCAGTGGAGATAGCTGGAGCAGTGTGAGGTACATTTTGGAACAGAAAGTTTCTGAGATGAAGTACGATGCCTAGTGTAGCACAATTTCCTATTCTAGTTCCAATTAAATATAGCATTTGACATAAAATAGCTGGGCCAGTATATTTAGAGTACAAATGAAAGGTTGTCCACTTGGAATTGGGCATTGGCACCATAGAGTTCACCTTTGTAAAAGGTGAGGAAATGTATATTCTGTTAAAATAAGTATCTGACTGCCAAAGGAGAAGAAAAAGCTCTTTGCCAGATGTGTTTTCAGGCCACTTCCTTTCCTGGGAAACAGCCACTTCCCCTGCATTACCAGTTGTGTTTTCATTCCCGGGTAGAGTAAGTGCAGCGAATTAAAGGACCGATGCCTCGATAGTGTGGGCCTTATCTCTGACAATTATCTTCTCCTCGCAGCTGCTTAACTTCTGTTTGACACAGAACCACAGAAACTGTTAGTGAGTTCGTACTGAGGGAAGGATCGGCTTTATTAATATGAGAAAATCTTTTTATTGTTCATGTGACTTCTCAGGTGCTTGGCATTCTTATTTAGTGACAAGTTCCAAGTACTCATTCATTCTAACTTATCTGAGTGTTTACTATGAAATTACGTCTGAATGACATTTAGAAAGGACAGACTTTTTTTAAGGAAACTTAAAAGATTCCTGTATCTTTTACAGTTTACAGTGCCATGAATCAGGGTAACATCTGCTAAAGAACTTTTTATATTTTAAAGCCACATTGTATATCATATGTAACCTTAAGGAATTTGAAAGGAAGATCTTTTTATTTACTAGTAACTTGGATAAGATTTCACCATAAATTCCTTGAATTTTGGGAGATATTTTACTTTATATAATTCTCCGGTTATATAATGTTTTCTCAAATGCTGTTTGATTTTTAAATGTTTTTATTCTTTAATATTTTTATGGAATATTTTATCTTCCCATCACAAAAATGCCAAAAAAAGATACAAGTCACAGCTTTAAAAAGTCAATGGATAAACTTCTAAAACAACAGATGAATGCATTAATCTGATAATATTTCTGCCAGTAATACTGTGTCCTGTTTTCTCCCAGTAGAAAAGAATGCTAAATATTTTTTCCAATGGATTGATGTCAATGTTTATTCTTTACCCATGACCTATGTTAAGTAAAATAAAATCTTTCCTTTGACCAACACAGTATTTCATTAGATATTGAGGTGGGTTGATTAGTTATAATTTTTCATCAAATGTTCCTAAATCCAATTCAACAAAAGTGTAGAAAATTCAGACTCTATTGCTTCTGAAAAATGTGCCCGGTCTTTGTCATAACCATTCTAATAAAGAAATGTCTAAATTTCTTACAGAATGAATTTATTTGAAAGTGGCTTAATGCCAACTAGTCTTCATTTAATCTAAATTTATAAAAATTTTTATCTTAATTATTGAGAAACTTTTTTAAAAAAGATAAAAATGTCATATGTACTATTTACATTAAGATATATTATCTCTCTTGGTTATAGGTTAATATAAATAAAATTGCTTATGTCAAAAAAGTAAAAAAAGCACATGACCTTCTTTTGGTATTCCTGTCTATCTGGCTGACTTAATATGAAAAAATCTTCCTGTGGGAAATTAGGCTTGATTACAAAGTTATACGTACAAAAAGTAGTTTTTGAAGGATTTTATTAGATTTATAATAAATAGTTACACATAAAAGAAAGTGATGTTTGCTTTAAGTGTATAAAAATACTCCATTTCATTCTTGTCCCCTCGTGAATCTTAGCTGTTCGATGATGGTTCGAACATTTCATAATATCTAATATGTATATTCTCTACTTTTTCTCTTAACTGCTATCTCAAGCAATTTGTTTGGTATTCCATTAATAATAACCGTACTTCCCCAAAATGTTCCATTTCAAGGAAAGGGTCTAAAGTCAAAGAAAGACTGATACAAAAGAGAAAATAAAAGGAAGTAAATTGTACAAAGACTGTAAAGAGAGGACATTTATAGCAGTATTAAGATACCAAGTTCCTGACATCTGTTTCCCTCAAGAAAAAAAGTTCAACAATGTTTTTTTGAAAACCCAAAACAATCCAAGAAAAAAATTAAAAAAAAAAAAAAAGTACTTTCCCCCAAAATCCTGATGCACATTTCAACAACCTTTTTAATTTATAGGTCAAAAAGTCTTACCTGGCTACAATGAAAGTTATTAATAAAACAAAAATCTGCAAGAAATGGTACCCATTTGAGAATGCAAATATCAAGCCCACTTGTAATACTCACTGTCTCCCTCTGCTGGTCTCATAACAAGTGACAGGCAAAACTATCCATGTTTATTAAAATTGTTAATAGAAATGATAGGTAATTTAAAACCTAAGTTAATTGCAGCTAATATAACCTGGAATGCTTTCCAGCTTTAATGCAAAAGAACACTACACTATACGCAGAAATTAAACGTCGATGTACACACACATGCACACCATGAAAAAATATTTTTAAGCATTCATTTAGCATACACAGGGCTACGAGCTTTTTCTGTATCCTCTGGTGATAAGGTTACTACTATTGTGATGGCAGAAAAAGCAGAGGTCTGTACTGTCTGCCTTCATAAGGAGTGAATTTAGAGACCCAATCCTGCTGGCAGCAAGTTTACAGTCTGAGGAGGCAGACAGATGTTTCCACATGCATGGACATTGCTGCACAAGGTGCTGGGTGGCACAGGTGGGAACACACACACGGGAAGCTGCTGAACCAAGTAGGGGCTCAGTGAGCAGCAGGAATGCTTTCAATGTGCATTTAGACCCAACTGTTTACTCATTTAAAAAGAATATCCTGCGCCCTTCTCCCAGCTCCCCAAATAGAGAGACCAAAACTAAGGGAAATTATATCCCAGGCTAAGAAAATGGCTTGTGCAATTAAAAAAAAAAAATACAAGACCATAGAATTTAAGGGAAATTAACTATAATTGAGCAAGGAGTGAGAGGAAGGGGGTAGACCTGGAGATGCCACCTGGAACTAGCTCCCAGAGTCTGCTTAGGAATTGGGACTGTTCCTGAGGGGACATAAAGCCAGTGGGGTGTCTGTGGCAGGGGAGGGGTTGCAGTGTACAGGAGAGGATGGAGGAGATGTGATCTGAAGCAGGCAGACCAGAGCAGATGCTTCTACAGTAATTCGGGTCAGATGTTACAGTGGCCTGAGCTGGAATATTAACACAGGGCTCGAGAATATTTAGAGGGACAGTCAGTTGTAGGCCTTCTAGATTGATGGGCTATGGGGATTCCAGTAATGGGATTGGTTTAGTATGGGGATTGACTCTTCCACTTAAAACAACTAAAAATGCTGGATAAAATAATTTAAGAATCATTTTTAAAGCATCAACAAAATGACAAGAAAATAAGCAAATATCAGCCCCAAATTTAAATGAAGGCAGGAGTCAAGTGAAATATTAAATAGCTTTTCCCTGAGTCATTTGCCAAACCTAGCAAACTTTAGCCTACTTTTTCAAGGCCTGAGGGGCCCACACAGATGGGAGAGGCCAGTGAAAGACCGCCTTCCAGGAGGACTCTACCTGCAGTGTCCAGGTGAAGCAGGATTAAACCTGCCCACCCCCACCCCTCCAGAAAAATGCAAGAAAATGCGCTGTGACGTTAAACAGAACCAGAAACGAGGAACCCATTGCTGAGAATTTTAACTACAAGCTCACCCTTTTAGTTTTACAGCACAAATTAGGTGGTCAACAAAACCACGGTGAATTGTTCTAAAATGGTCCCAGGCTGATAATATTAATCCCCCCAATCCACGCCACAGATTTGTGGTAGAAGCAAATGAGAACCTTTCTGAAAGAATGCACTTTGCTCGTAAGCCTCAAAAAATTCTTACAGACAACTTCCCAGGGAAAACGAACAAGTCACAAAAATAAATAAGCACACAAGAAAACACAGTGCCATTAGCAGAAAGAAGAAATAGCAAAAACAGACTGGCAAAAACTTCATATATGGAAGCTATCAGACACATTTTGTAAAATAAACTACTGTATTAGTTTCCTAGGGCCACCATAACAAAGTACCAAAACTGGGTAGCCTAAAACAAGAGAAATTTATTTTCTCACAGTTCTGGAAGCTAAATGTCTGAAATCAGGGTGTTGGCAGGGCTTTTCCCTCTGCAACCTATAGGGAGCCCTCCTCACTCCTTCCCAAATCCTTGGTGGTCTTCAGCTCGCAGCTACAGGGCTCCGGTCTCTGCCTTCACCGCCGTGTGGCATCTCCTGTGTATGTCCTCATGTCTTCACGTGGCCGTCTTCTTAAAAAGACAGTCATATTGGATTAAGAGACGCCCTCCTCTAGCAGGGCCTCATCTGAACCGGTTCCATCTGCAGCAACCCTAGGGACAAGGTCGCTGAGGTCCTGGGAGCCAGGTCTTCTATCTTCTCTAGGGGGCACCATTCTACCCCAAACACTTCCCATGTTTAAAGAGGTAAAATTTTGGAAACACCTAAAAAGCGTAGAAAACTAAAGAAGAAACCTTGCAGGTTTGAGACGAAAACATAAAGAATACAGTAATTGAAATTTACTGTTCAAAGATCGTGTTTAACAAGATTAGACACACCTGAAGGGTGACTCGATGCACTGAAAGGTAAGTCAGAAGAAGTCATCGCAGGTGCAGCAAAGAGACCAGGCGCGAAGGGGAAGGACTGTGGGGTGGAAGGCGTCTGGCCAAAGTCCAGCCAGAATTCCAGAAAGAGAAGACAGAGGGAAGAGGGCAGGCAGTACTGGAGGACACAGTCGCTGAAGATTTTCCCAAAATGATAAAAGATGTCAAGCTGCAGATTCAAAAAGCAACAGTGAATGATAGATAGATAGATAAGAAAGATTAGATAAAGCAGCAGGAGGGAAGAGTCCAGAATTACCGATTCTCCAGTTTCTGCCCCAGCAGCTGGATGGACAGATGGTGACACTCAAGGGTCCAGGGAGGAGAGCTAGGCAGGGAGGTGATGGATGCAGCTTCGTACAGGTTCAGTGTAAATTGGTCGTGAAACATCTAGGTAGAGCTTTCCTATTGATTATGTGGGTCAGAGCTCAAGAAAGCCACCTGGGCTGGAAGCAGGAAGACCTGTGTTCATGATCAATCACAATGCCAGCCTCAAACGATCTTTAATATTGAACAGGATATGAAAAGAATAAGAACAGCTTTGTAAATGCATAAAGCTTAGTGATCTGGGTTTTTCTATTTAAAGTGAAACAGCAAAGCGGCTCCGTCATCAGTGACTCTTGGCCAGTTTCACTGGTGCGGGTTCTGTTCTCTAACCTTCAGCTCCAGAAGAGACAGATAATGAGGGTAGATAAAGAAGACCCAGGCTGGGCAGTAAAAAGGTACTTCATAGTACCTATAAGATGTTGCAAGTGATTAAAAATAGAATAAAATCTACAAGATATAATTATAGCGTGGCAAATTTTCATATATTTGTCATTTCTTTGAGGGCCTTTGTTGTGGGTTGAATTGTGTTCCCCCAAAATTCCTATGTTGAAGTCCTGATCCCCAGTACCTCACAATGTGATCCTTCTCTGGAAGGAGGGTCGTTGCAGGTGTTAATAGTTAAAATGAGGTCAGATGGAATAGTGAGGGCCCCTAGTCTGATGTGACTGGTGTCTTTATGAGAAGATGCCATATGAAGACAGACACAGGGAGAATGCCATGTGACAACGAAGGCAGAGGTCAGGGTGATGCTTCTACAAGCCCAGGAATGCCAAAGATTGTGACCGCCAGAAGCCAGGGGAGAGTCCTCGGACAGATTCTCCCTCACAACTTCCAGAAAGAACCAATCCTGCCCCACACCTTGATCTCAAACTTCTGCTCTCTGGAACTATGAGAGACTAAATTTCTATCACTTAAGCAAGTCAGTTTGTGCTACTTTGTTACAGCAGCCTGAGCAAACTAATACAGCCTCCAAAAACATTAATAATAGAAAGGGAATTAAAACATGTTGCTACCATGCAGCCTCCACCAAACACTTCCGCCATTTGGTTCTTATGCTTCCTGTTTAACCTCAGCAGGGAAAAATAGTCCAGGCTGCTCTTGGTTTTAATGATGGTGATAACTGTTCAAAACTTCATGCTGCAGCAGAAAAACTGTTGCCTAAAAGTCCTGAGGCTCTTTAATTGCAGTCAGCCCATTTAAGACTGTCCTTCCTGCAGGCCGTGCCCAAACACCACTCCCTGTTTCTCTGCAGGAAGGATGGAACCCCTGCAGGGGGCTGGGCCAACCTCAGGACCCCTGCGCTTGTCCTCTGCAGTGGTACTGCTGTGAGGTTAGTTGGTGATGGCTTATTATCTCCACTAACCTGCAGACGCGTTAAAGTCTGGGGTCATCCCTTGTTGGATTGCTGCTCCTGTTGTGGAAGGATCTCTGTCCATTCGTCCTAGCTGCACCTGCTCACACAAACACAACAGCATCTATGATGAAATCTGAGAGATGCCAATGCAGGCCCCTCCTGTTCTACAAAACTATTTATCTCAGCTGGCTGCTGCGACAAGGCCTCCAGCCTGAAAGTCCTGCTACTGGAATCATGCTCTAGAGGAGTTGCAAGACACTCCCTTCAGCCCCAGCCGTCTTGGGACCCTGTTGTATTAAACACCAGATGTGGCCAGGGTGCCGTGACATTGTCCTAAGCCCTGGACTAATGAACTCAATTAATCCTGGTAGCTGGGCGCTGCTCACTTGGAGTATCTGCAGTGCCCGTTCCTCGGCCTCCTTGCTCAGGGCTTCTATTCTCCACACTGTGGTGCTGCTGGAGTGTTTTAAAAGGGCCTCTGTCTTCCGATCACCACATGTGCTCCAGAGCCTGGTGCATTTGGATGAAGCCACTAAACGTATAGGCCAGCAGCTCCAAACAAGTAAATTATCAAATGCACAGCACTTGATGCAGAATATTGTCCCTGGCAAACACATTCACATATTCCGAATGTACAAATGACTCAAATGACTGTCTAATAAACATACTAGAACTTAAATAATTAGAAGAAAGTGTTGTCCTTTACGATAATTTTTCAAGATTATATACACTTACTCTGCTGCCCCTATTCAAAACATATTTAGAACTTCTCTTGGACAGCTGCCATAAGCTGAGGGGCTTACATTTGAATGTCTTCCATGGTGATAAATCCTTGCTCATTAAAGGGAGGATAATTTTTAATATGCCTCAGAACCGCAGTGCTGTGTTAGGTTTAGCAGGTGGCTAAGCATAATACTGTAATATTACGATCCTACTGGTTTTCAGCGTTGATTCCTTTTTTTCAGTTTGACAAATGTGAAAGACATATTGCTAGTTGTACAAGAGATGCAAATTAGGGCATCTTCAATGACCTTATAGTCTAGAAAGATCTTCAGGTGATTATTAATTGCACCACCAATCTAAGCGACCCAGAGCCTAATTAATCCAGAACCTGTGTCTTCCACCTACCTCCAAAGTAGCTGTAAGAAAAATCAAACCCTTCTGAGATTGAGTGTCGTGGGAAACAGGTCTCCTTTGCCTGTGGACCCTCCCATGAGACAGCAAAATATCTCCTGCATCTCTGAATTTGAAATGAGGGGTTTCCCTGCCATGTTTAGGGAGAGCCTCGCTCCCCTACTGAGTAGATCAGAAGTGATCTCTCCTTTCACCAACAGCTAAAAATACCATACTGGCACAGTTTCCCAGACACTTGACCGTCCTGATAAACATTTGGACCATGATCTGTGAGAAGAATGAGCCTGAGCCACTGCGATGGCTCATGGGAGAGGGAAACGGGTGGAAATTCTTTCCCAAACTGGTATTTCTAGGAAAACATTCAGCCAGAACCTGCAGCTGTTCACTATCCAATATCAATTCTAAACAACATTTTAGTTGGCAAAAGAAAAGTGAGAAAACAACAAGGCTTGAAGCCTAAAACTTTGGGAAACCCCTGTCCATGATATGCTTATTTAGGGCTTAAAAATACACCTGTTTTCAGAAAATAATATTCAACTTTTCTCTGCCTGTTTCCAGAATACATTTCAATATCTTCGTAATTAAAAGAGAAAAATACTTGATCATTTTATAACATAATCTAGATTTCACAAACTATGTAATTGATTTTTCCCCATTTTTCAGAATAAACTATTTTATTACCACCAAAATGCCAGTAATGTGGAGAAAATAGAATAGTCAATAGTAAGTCAGCAATACAAAACTCTGCATGGAAGATGTGTACCTTGGACACCTGTAAACCAAAAGTAACCCAGGGAAGCCATCTACAATTTCGAAAGTACCATCATCTGCAGAGAGGAGAGTTACGGCTAAGCAGGGCCTCCTGAAAGCTTATCAGTGGCAAACATAGGCTCTTGCAGGGTCTGAGCAAATGTACCACTTCTCAACACTAAAACCGAGGCTTGTCTGTAATTGAAATTCTCAGATTAGTACATTGAATTTGTAATCAAAAGTCACATATTGATTTCAAAATCAATACACACTTTAAAAATAATACTATAGCCAGGTGCAGTGGTTTACACCTATAATCCCACACTTTGGGAGGCCAAAGCAGGAGGATCCCTTGAGCCTAGGAGTTCAAGACCAGCCTGGGCAACCTAGTGAGACCCCATCTCTTAAAAAAAAGTAAGTTAGCCTGTCATGGTGGTTGTATACACCTGTAATCCCAGCTACTGGGGAGGCTGCAGCAGGAGGATCACTTGAGCCCAGGAGTTTGAGGTTGCAGTGAGCCATGATCATGCCACTGCACTCCAGCCTGGCCAACCCTGTCTCTAAAATATATATACATAAAATAATGCTACAGAATTAGAAGCTCCGGAGGGGGAAGGACTCTCAAGTTCATCTGGTGCAGCCACCCGTCCGAGATGTGAATTCCTCTTCTTCGTGAAATGTTTATATTCATATCACAATCTAGGGTTTAGTGAACCATAAAAAGTTAGAAGTTAATGCAAACAAAAGTCATCCACAAAACATATTTCAACTGATTTAAAAGGAGACATAGCAGATGGAGATTATTGTGAAAAGAACTCTTACTGAACTAATCCTTTTTTATTTTAATCTCTGCTTATCCCAATCCTTTTAGCTAAGTATTCAATACACTCCAAATCTATGATAAACTTGTAACCAGAACACAATTCATTCCAGCCCTAACTCTTTCAGACCATTATAACTGAGGGAGGAAAAAAAATTAAAAAGGGTTACCTTATAAAGCATTTTTCAGTGTTGGCTACAACTTCACTTAATCTCTTCCAGAATTTAACAATATATAAAGCAGTTTGTAGTGATTTTTTTGCTGTCGCTTTATAATACAATGGTCCTGTCCTGCTTGCATTTTCCAAATACAATCATATTCTGACAAGATTTAGCTATTTTGGGAAGTCCTTGCTTGGAAACACAGTTCTTCTGATAAACAGGTTGGGTCCAACTGTGTCCCCTAGTTACACACATACCCCATAGTTCATTAACAAATCACAAAACAGAAGCAATCTCAGAAGTGCCCAAGAGCCTTTAAAGACCCAAATAAAATATAGGATACTTCCTGCGGAGTCTTATTGGCAGTTTTGACTAGCAGAGCTCAATGGATCAGCGGTGTGGGGGCACAATAGGACTCACGTTTTATAAGTATAAGCTATTCTCCAGCAAGTCCATTTGAGTGTTGATGGCAAAACTATATTTTTTTGATATTTTCAGTCAAGTCCACAATGCCTCTGCTTCCTGAATTTTTCTGTGGCAAATAAAGGACTTATTCAATAATGCAAAGAAAGTTCTTCTCCTGGTTGGGGCTCCCCGGGAAGTGGGTTGGAGAGTGTCTGGCTATCACACAGCCAGGTGAGACACTGAGTTCCACGTGGGGCGAGAGCTGCCACCACCACGGCTGTTGTCCCGGGAGCTTCCTGTTTAAATAGGATGGTTTGGGTGGACACCGCAGGGAAGCAGCATGTGTCACCACAGCTGGAAGCGCAGCCCCAGCCCTCGCAGCTGCCTGAGAGCCTCTTCCCGGGAGCACAGCCTCGTCCGGGTGCCCACGGCAGCTGGAACGTGTGTTTCCGCCCACGTCTGCAGCCTCAGTTTTACTTTCAACACCTAAGAGACGACCAGGATGCTCTGGAAGCTTTCTCTACTCCTCCTAAGGTTTGCCTATCTGAATGTCGAAAATAAGAGAACTCTGCAAATAGTTTTTATAAGTAAATAGTAAATAGTTTTTTCTTTTATGAAAATGCATTTGTGACGTCAGGCATGGCTTCCATCTCAGTCATTTCTGCCGATTCCCACACACAGTTCATACCCTTCCTCCTGGATTGTCCATAAGGAGAGACAGAAAGTACATGTAACTGGGGTTTTTTTCCTCCTCTTTATAAAATTAAGTCTGGTGGCTAAACAACCTGGCCTGCACTTTGGCTTCCTGACCAATCACGCCATGGGGTTGCAGGGCAGCTTTTTAAACAGAGAAGCTTAGTTTCTCTAACACGGAAGCTGGTCTGTGGCTCAGTAACGGTGTGCACTTTTCAACTGCACCTCCTCATGTCAACCCAAGTTCACTCATAGATGTAACTGCAAAGGTTGTTCTCACAGCAAACAGAGCTGTCTTTCCTGTAAAAGACAGTTGGGCAGCAATACAGCTGGGACCAACTAACTTTCTCAGCCCACTTCAGGGAGATAGTTTTGTGTAGACAAATTATACTCCCTGCTATCTGCCCCTCCTTTAAGGGCAGGTCCAGGGCCACCCTGTCCTCCTTCCGCCTCCATGTGCTTCCTTGTGTAGTAAATAACCTCCGCAGTTAAAGGTGCCCACTGGCGTAGTCCTGCAGCGTGTAACTTTGTACGGAAAGAGACCACTGTTCTTTCAGAAAACAGTTACCAAGCACGTGCTCGGTGCCAGTCCCGGGGCCTAGAAATGCACGCATGAGGGTATTTCTGGCCAAGAGAACACAAAGTCAAGGCTCACAGGGAGAAACGCTCAGGGTGTAGAGAATACACCATGAACGCTCCCAGAAGGACCAGGAGACACGGATAAAGCCGGGAATGGAAGATTGAATGCTGAACTGAGAGCTGTTCGTTTCTGTGGGCAACAGGGGCTCTGACAGCCTGTGAGCAGGTTTTAGTAAGACTGACCTGGCAGTACTGTCCAGGATGGGCTGAAGGGATAGGCGATTTGGACACACCTTCTGAATCCCGTCACTGGCTTTATTCTAAACCTCCCATAAGACAGATGTCCTGACTTCACGTTCCCCGTGATGATTCCTGCCCGAGGGAAACGCTCCTGCTAACAGAGCATGGCGGTGGGCGGGGGCTCCTCAGCCCACAGCCCGGCCACCAGCAATCTCCTTGCCTTGCCACCCCGCACTTGTGGCTCACCCAGAGTAGGGACCTGCGCTTCCATCTCTCGGTGTTGGAAATGGCCATTTATTGTTGTGGATGACGTGTACTGATTTGATGTGAGTGTGCTTTGAACATCTCTGGTGGTCTGAATTATATAGAGCAGACGTCTGTATGATGCCTCTTTTATGAAAAAAAAAAGGTTTTTTGAAAGGAAAAATGACTCACTGAAGTCTGGCAAATATAGAGCCCTTACGATTGACTTCTAACTTGGCCACGTTGAATTCCAACTGGGTGTCTTCAGACTTTTCTATCACAAGATATGCTTCTGGCTCAGAATCTGTTTTGTCTTGTATTATTTCAGCTCACGATTCTTGTTCCCCAGCTTTATCGGGGTATAATTTCCATACAATAGAATTCACCCTCGGCGTGTGGTTCAATGGCTTTTGGCAACTGTGTGAAGTTATGTGATCATCACTGTACTCATGATATCATAGAACACTATTAATTCCTCATCTGGTGCTTGCTAGACATTTGACTTGTTTCCAGTTTTTAACTGTTATGAATCTGATTGTGATTTTTGGCATAGATTTGTATATAACTGTACATCACTTGGTAATTTTTCAGAAGAATAGCAGTCTTGGGGCCTGGATGATTTACTGTGGTCTCAAAAGTTCCCAGTAATAAGTTTGCAGCCTAGTGTTGCTTTTGTTTTTTCTCCTGAGATAGGGTCTTCCTCTGTCACCCAGGCTGGAGTGCAGTGGCATCATCATAGCTCACTGCAGCCTTGAACTCCTGGATTCAAGTAATCCTCCTGCCTCAGCCTCCTGGGTATACCTGGGACTACAAGCACAGGCCACCACGCCTGCTAATTTTTCTATTTTTTATAGAGACAGGGTCTCGCTGTTGCCCAGGCTGGCCTCAAACTCCTGGCCTCAAGCAATCTTCCTGCCTCAGCCTCCCAAAGTGCTGGGATTACAGGCGTGAGCCACCCACCTCAGCACCAGTGTTTCTTTATAAGATGCATATTACTTGCAAGAGTGCTTTAGTAAATAAGAAAAAAGGCAAGTCCATGTGGAGACCCTGTCCAGAGAGCCTAGACATAGACTAAACCAAAGGACAGTGAGTGAGCAATACCCAGAAGCATGTGGCAGACTCCCTTGACTCTCCTGGTGATGTGATTTGTGCTGAGTCTGAGTGCTCTGAGCACACGAGTGTCCTCTGACGGACGTGCTGGGAGACAGCCCCACCTGAAAAAGCCCTTCCAAAACAGAGGTCATGGAGTTCAGGCTTACTCCAATCCGACACATCTCTGAACCATTTTCTCTTAAGCTATTAAAGGCTGGCCATCTTGGGAAAACAGGTGGAAGAATTTTCACTTTGCCAAATGAGGGTATATGGGGGAACTGAGGGTGTGGAGTGAGTATGGTGTGTGTGGGTGGGGGGTGCTGGCCATATCCTCAGGGCTAGGGCTTGAGGCAGGCTGACGCCCACCTGGAAAGGCACAACCATGCCGCACTTCCACCTCTACCGCTCCAGGGGGAAGAGACCAGTGGCTACTCTCAGCTGGACTCTCTATTTTGAGAGTCAAGCCAACCAGGCAGCTCTCAGTCTATTCACTAAGTAACCATTGCTGGAGCAAGAACTATACATTCACTTAAAATGTTTTTTTAAAAAAAGTATAAAACAGGATGGCAACAAAAAGAAAATTGAGAACGTTCCTCAGAGAAGGAATTTGTGGTTGGAAGGAATCATTTGATAAGCTCTTTGGGGGAAGCAGGAGCCCGTCCTCCTTCCAGGGGCCGGCTGGAATTGTGAGGGAGACATCTTGCCGGGAGGCTGGGTCCATCTGGTTTCTTAGAGGTGGGTAAGTGTGTTTGCACCTGCACTGGACTGCTTAGAACAATACGCATGCGCTGAGCCTCGTCTCTGGTGGCCACCTTCCCTGTCCATCTCTTCTGGCGCTCACCTATCTTCCACATAGACGTGGAACACACTCACTTGTCAGCATCGGTTCTGAATTACTAAACAGCCTGTCCATGGTACTTCTCAGTCGTGGCCACGCCTCACGTTCCTCTTTCCTCTATCTGCCCGTCTCTCGCCAGCTGCCCTCAGGCTGGGGGTGCGCCACAGTGTCTGCCACTCGACTGGGGACTTCCCACCGTCCATGACCTAGCTGTTACTTATAGACCATCAGAAAAAGTGATCAACAGGGTAGAAAGGCAGAAATTGCAGCACTGAAAGAATGGAAGGGTGATCGTTGAAAGCATTCTTTTGCTTTTACAAATAGATTTTTCCTAAATAATCACCATATGAAAATTAGAGTATGAAATAATCAAAATTCCTAGATGATAAATTGACAGCAAGAATTTTGCTGGGACATCTTCCTCCCGTAGTGTCAGGGAAGGCAGGTTTGTTCCATAGTGACAGATAGTAGAGAAATGTAGTGACACGGAGGTGAAGTTGTTTTACAGAGCTCAGACCTTCATGATGGCTTTTTCACTTAAGAATTCTCTTTTTTCCCCTCTTTTTGAAGAACAACTGATACCTGAATTTATGGGAATCTTTTTTTGGAACAAAGTGGGACCATGATAGTGAGTGAGGAATATTTATGTTACACTTCCTCTCTTTCCTCATATTTTATGACTAAGGACATTGACATGAAAACAGGATCTCTGTATCCAATGAGTTCATCCACTGCCGATTTCCCACCAGAAATTCCAGACTTTGTGACATCAATGTGTGTTGCTCTGGGTGTCATTTGAAGAGCCGGCATCTGGAAATGATGAAATCCTGAACAACAAAGTTTTTGTTTTCAGGAAGACAGGTTAGTGGGGAAGGGAAAGGATGCTAAACTTCACTGAGCGCCTACTGTGTGCCGGGCTTTTCCATGTTTCATCTCATTGTGATGTTTTACTAAGCTGTGCAATAAGAACAAATAACTATCCTGTCAATCAGAACTTTCCCAGTTTTCCTCAGTGGTTTCAGATGTTGCTGTGGCATTTGTTGCCACTAAATAAATTATGTATAAAGTCTCAAGGATGTGTTTAAATGCTTTTATACCTTGTCATAAAATGGATGAGATGGGCAGATACAGCACTATGTACTAGATAATTCTACATATCTATGCTTATTGAAATGAAAATAATTCAAAGAGAAGTCTCAATTTATAAAAGTCTATTTTTACTTTAAAATATCTAAAAGACATTATCCCCAGAAATTATCTTGCTCTATTGCACTTCAAATGCTGCCTTTATTTTAAAACTCTGTACATCAGAAAGTTCTTTGTAATAGCAAAAAGCGGGGGAGTGAGGAGCAAGAAGAATGAGCAAATCGTGCAGAGGTGAAAATTATTTTTGCAGAGAGTTTCCAATAGCATGGGAAAGTGTTATAATGCTAAGTGGAAAAAATTGCAGATCGAACTACATAATAATTATACATAGAAATAAGAGTGAACATAAAGCCAGAATCGCAATTGAGAAAGGAGTGTAGAGGAATAACACTGTCTTAAATACGCATCGACCTATAATCACTTCATGCATGAAGAGTGAAAAACATTCGGTTTATATGTTCTGCAATGTGTTGTAAGCAGTGTAGCGAAAAACTAAGCCATGAACAAAAAGTAAGAAGGACCCTGGGTAGGAAGCTAAGGAGGTTGGCGTTTCTCAAACTCCTGTCAAGTTGCCTCTTGGCCACCAGAGGAGAATCTACTGGTTCCTGGATTTAGATTGACCAGGGGCCTGATCTGGAATCTGGCTTTAAAACCAATTTTTCTTGCAGGGATGTTGAGTGTCCATCTATGTTAAGATGTTGTCACAAGCTATTGCTTTTTACGATTAAAAACATAAAAATAAACAAAAAATAATAGTAATTTTTGAAAAATAAACCTTGAAAAGCAGTTTAGACTTTTCAAGTTTATTTCCGTACATTAACTTTTTCTACTCTTCCCATAACTCTGGGGTGGGTATGATGGTGACCTCTGCCTCATAGACGATGAAATGGAGGCTACATGAGGTCGCATGGCCTCCACATGGGCCAGTGGGGACCAGACTCGGTCTCAGGCCTTCCTACCCCAAGGCCCTGGTCTTTCTACCACACTGAGATACTTCACTCAGCGTGACAACTAGTTAAAATCGTTCTCGTTGGCTACATGCCTACCTTTTACAGAGACTGTGCTTCCTGTATTTTTGGCTACATCATAGTTGAACTCTAGGGCTGTCGTTTATTAAGGTCTTGATCTCACGTGGTGTTTGCAGATTGTCAAATGTTGAGTGATAAACCCTGGTAACGTGATTCCTCACTGCTGGCCCATGAAGTCACTATATGCATAAATCATGGAATTTTCCCAGTGAAATCACCCCACGTGTGGAATGGTGAAAAGAACATGGATATTTTTCTCTCCTTTCCTCTAAGTTTTAAAAAACCTCAATGTCATGCAAGTATATACACAACAATTAAAAGTAGTGTAATAAGTATGCACCCACCAGTCAGCTTTGTCAAATCTTAATATTTCATTATAGTTGTTTCCATTTTTATTTGTTTTTCATAAATAAAATATCATAAATATCACAAATTTTGACCAGGCATAGTGGCTCACACCTATAATCCCAGCACTTTGGGAGGCCGAGGCGGGAAGATTGCTTGAGCCCAGGAGTTTGAGGTTGCACTGAGCTATGACTGTGCCACTGCACTCTAGCCTGTGCGACAGAGCAAGACCCTGTCTCAAAAGAAAGAAAGAGAGAGAGAGAATGAGAGAGAGAGAGAGAGAGAAAGAAAGAAAAAGATAAGAAAACATTATAAATTTCACAGGATATTATTAATATAAAGTTAAAGCTCCGGTTACATCTCTCCCTACCCAATTCCATTCTTCTTCCTTCCTCCCTAAAAGTGACTGTGGTCCTGAATTTGCCTATTATCACATAAACATACCACATCATTTTTATGTGATTTTTCAAACAGGTTACATGTGGGGAGTAAGAGCATTGTTTCTGGAGTCAAATGCCGTGATAGCATTGCAGACTTTGGCACTTTCTAGAAAGCAGATAGGGTTCTTCCAAGCCTCTATTTCTTCATCTGTTCAATGGGGATAATTCCCATCTGACAGGGTTGCCGTGAGGATTAAGTGAGACACTGCACAGCTCCTGGCAGATGGTGAGCACCTGGTAAGCGGTAGGGGGCAAAGCCATTTCAGAAGAGATCACATGGGAGCGTGACTTTTGGCCACTTTTCAGTCCCAAAGGGAACCGCTGACTAACAGAGTCCTTGAGCAGTGAGCAACCTCAGTGCCCCTAGAGATGTCCCTCGCCTCCCCTTGGCAGCTAAGGAGACTGAGTCCCGGCAGAGGGGAGAGGTGAAGCGGCTGGTCTCACTCAGGTCTTTTTCGGTGGCAGAACAGGACGCTGGCCTGAGCCCTACTTCAGGGCTCTTTCTTTCCCCAGCACCGTGCCCCCACACCCCACGCCACCCCACCAGCCATTTAAGAAGATATCTGCTGAGAAAACCCAGCTTCTGCTTCTAGTTTACACTGGACTCCCCTGCATTGGGCATAAAGACTTGTTATAAATCTCATTTGATTATAGTTCAAACATATAATGGTTTTCCTGCAAGAGTCAGTTTTTATCTCTTTTTTTAAAATGAAATTCACTCTAATATTTAGGCTATATTTGTTTATTTTAAAAGTAATCTGGGCTCTTGTTATCCTCTATTTCTCCCCAAAAAATAAACAAAGAGCTTTATTCTTGCCTCAGACTAATTGCTGTCTCAAGGCTGTGGTTCAGATACTATTTTTTATGGAAGGATGTCTTTGCTCAGGTTACGAAGAGGTTTCAGGCACTTCTGTGAATCCAGCTTTGAAGGGATGCTGTTGATGTATCTTTACTGAGGTGCTACTATGAGATCGTTGCACAGGACTTCTCAAGAGGAGACAGCCTTTCCCTTGGGAGATACTGTCTTTGACAAAGACTGAAATCATCCCACAAAAGCAGACCTTTGTTCCTCTCTTCCTCCTTATGCAAAAGTGGCCATCCCTTCAGTCACAAGGGCCGCAGCTGGCACTGCAGTCAACCCTCAGGTAGACAGAAGCCTGGAGGGAAGACAGGTGATGAGCTGCAGGTGTCTCCCTGCCATCTCTTTCCTTCTGTGTCCTCCCGGGGTTTTCCCAGACCCACGTTTTCTCACGGTTGGTGCTTTGACAGGTGGCTGTCCAGGCCAGGCTGCATTTGAGCAGAAGGGTGCTGAGGAGCGTTGGGGTGTGGCCGCCATGGCCTCCCTTGGACTCTCCCCACATCCCAGGTCGGACCTGACCAGGTGTGTTCCTCGTGCAGGATCCTGGAGAGTATTTATGATAAAGAGTTCTCTGCTTTAAGAACATTCAGCAGAGCATGTGAGCCAAGTCACAGAGCGGGACGAGTGTTTGACCCAGAGCACCTCGTGACCATGGCAGTTGCCACTATGGAATTTTACCAGTGTTTTCTTTGCAGTCTAGCGCAGGGATAGGATGCAAAGGGCTTCCACTCCCTTGGACCTTGTTAATCTTTCCAAAAGACTCAGTCATGGGCCCTCCATGGAAGCTCCTAGGCATTACCAAGAAACAAGGGCCCTTGGTCATATCCAGCCAATTTGGAAACAGTGATGAACGCAGGGTCTCATCCATCCGTGTTGCTGGGGGAGTCCTGGACTCGGAGCCTGCTCTCGTCTGTAGGTTACCAACTGGGCTTTTTTCTGTAGAAGACAGTAGTGATGCTACAGGACCCTCAGAGTTCTCTCGTCTTGCAGGGGATTGCAGGGGAAGAGGGCGTTGGCCACCCACCATCTCTCATTTCTATGATGGTGAGAGCCCCTCTCTGGGTGTCCTATCAGGCTGCGGAAGGACCTGGTTTAAAGGGTAGAGGAGAGATTATTTTAGCTCCCTCTCCTCCAGGGCTCCACAGTGGTTTTAAACTTTAAGATTGAAGTTTTTCTTGGCTATTTTTGACTTATATGTTAACAAAAAACCTTTTGTAAATCTTAAGACAATATAATCGTCAAGAACAGGAGTCGTGGTCGAGTCTTTTGCTAACTACCTTCCAGACTTCAGATCGAGTCTGTTGCTATCTAACTTACTGACTTTAGACAAGTCGCTTTACCTTTCGGATCCTTGTCCCCAATCAGTGAAGGAGAAAGATTCATGGAGTCAAGAGCTTGTAAAGCGCCCACTCCATGCGACGCACTTGGGATGGTCGGGGACCCAAAGCGGCGAGGATCCTGCCCTAAGGAGACCGCGTTCTAGGGGGGAGACAGGCAGCAATGAATGAGAGGGGAGAGCGCGTAGGGCGTGTGCTGTGGAAGAAAACGGGATGCAGCCGTGGAAGACAGGTCTGCAGTGGGGTCAGGGTGCACGGCGCCAGCCTGGCCCGTTGGAACCATGAGTGAGTGTGAAGAGGTGAAGAAAAAGGAGCCTGTGGAAGATGAAGAATTTAAGAAATTAATAATGGTCACATGGAAAAGTTCCTTTTTATTTATTTATTTATACAAAAAATATGTTTCTGCGTCCTTAAAAACAGTTTTCACATGCATTTAGCACACCTTCCTGGAGTCCCACCTTTACCTGTGCTGTCCATGCTGAAAACAATAAGCCACAAGTAATGCGTTTTTTATCCACATGAAAAGGATATCAGAAGGTATTCTGATGGTCTTGTTGGGCTGTGGTCTCTGCTGACTGGCTCCCACCTGTGGCAATAATGAAAGAAAGGAAACCGGCAAGACACAGACCTTGCTCCCATTGTCCTGTTCTGCCTCAGGAAGGCATCAGACCTCGGGAAGGAGATTCCTTAACGACAAGCTGGAACTCAGACTCTAATGCAAGTCAGGTACTTTGGCCACAGGTGGCCGGCCTGCCTTGTAAGACAGGCTTTGTGTGCTTGTGCTGAGTGCACTGGAAAGCCCAGAGATGGTGCAAAAATAAAAAACAGCAAAAAACAGCTCCCTCCCCGTGCAGACCATTCACCCAGCCCTGCCCAGAGTTCTGCTGGACGGGAGAACCCAGCAAGCTAAGGGCTTGTCATGACTGGGAAGGGAGGGGAGTAAAGAGGAGTCTCCTTCCTGCTCTGTCCATTCCTGGTGTGTGGTGGGCGCTCACGTCCTATGCCTCCCCAGTGCAAGGACGGACCGCAGCTTGTTGGTCTTTCTGCCCCAGCACTTGACGAGAGCCTTCCAGTGAGTAAGTGCAGGTCAGTGTTTGCTGAATAAATGGCCACGTTTCCAGATGCTGTTGTCCTTTTCCAGCCAACATTGGCTCCGCGTATCTGCAAGTACTTCATTACACCTAAGTGCCCCACAGCGGGATGAGACTGTTCTCAGGCACAGAAATTGGCCACGGGGCGGGAGGGAGGAGAGGGGGATGGTTCTGGGATGCAAAGGCTCAACGGGGCGACTAAGAGGGACTTGGTAGCACCCAGAAGATGGAGCAAGGCTGGAGAAGGAGCTCTGTAGAGCAGGTGCAGCAAACAACACGACAGACATGGGGCAGCTTTCAGAATCCCACAGTCAGGAGCAGAATTCATGCAGTGAATGGAGGGTCGGGAAGTGGAAGCCCCTGAAACCGGAGACAGAGCCCATAAGAGGGCCGAGCTCAGTTCTCAGCCTCACACGGGGGGAGAAGACAGGGGTGCCATGGGCAGGGGAGACATGCAGGTGGCCAGGCCCACCATGCCAGCAGCTGGGAGGGCAGCTCCGCAAGGCAAGGAGTAGGCTGGGAGGCGCATGCCCCCAAAACCCTTCTCTGACAGGTGCGTAGCAGGCTTTCCCCTGAAAATTCAGAAACTTTGAAAAGGCAATCATCATTTCCCCAACATACCCCCCTGCTCAAGCAATCACCTGCCCTTGTGTGTGCCCTGCGTCTGCAGGCGGCTGCAGAACAGACAGGGGGGCACCTGTAGGTGCCACCTGGGTTCTCACTGAGGACCAGTGCCAGCGGTTGGGGAGGGGGGGCGTCCCTGCAGGGGATGGTGATGAGAAGAGCTGAGACCTCCCGCAGAGGTCTGGAAAGCCTGCATGTCAGAGAACTGATCACTTCTGGTTGCCTCTGCTTCCAGTTTGACACATTGCAGAATGTGACTTTCCAAACAACATTGCTTTTCAATTAAAAGAAAAGGAGCTTTTGCTCTCATCTGAACTCAGCACTAAGTTGCTTGCGTGCACACGCAGACGCACACAACCCCCACTTAACTGGGGAGTCGAGGAAAAGCAGTGACAAGATCATGATTACTTCTGATTAGTTAAGCTGTGTATTTTAAAAAGCGTTAAACTTATTTAGATGGCACTTCTTAGAGCGAATGTGCGGCTTTTAAAAGTCTTGATAAAAGTGAAAATGTAAAGCGGCCCTGGGAATTGAGACTATTCCTTTCAACTCAGGTTTCCACGGTCATGAATAGAACGGCCTCTTCCTAATCTCAGTATCTTAAAAAGAAACCTTGATGTTGTTACGTGATTACCTAAAAGGAATGCCTTCCTCCTAGGACCGGAAGGATATTTTTAAGAGAATGTTAAGCTTGTGACAGGAATTATTGATACCTGTGGAATTTTTTTTCAAGTGACTCAGGCTTACTTTAAGCCATTACCTAGGAATTAGTCAGGGACGGCATGACGCCAGTCCCCAAACTGTTTAAAGTAGAGCATAACTTAGTGAAAGAATGAAAAAAAACGAGGATGTTCTTTTGTGCATTATTCTCGTCGTGATGAATGATGCTTGTTTTCCTCTCCACTTTAATTAGAATGTTTCTACATTTGCCAAAGAAAATGTTGGAATGGAGACAAAAAGCTGAAATTATAGGAACAGGGCTTGATGTAATAGCTTATTTGTAAAGGAAACACAACTTGTTTGGTATTTTATTGAAACAGGAAGTTCAGAACCTTAGTACACACAAGTACAACAAATTCTCAGGTGCTAGTTGAGTCATCTGTTGTTGGAAATAGTCGCCTGGTAGTTTTCCCCTGATTTACTTTTTATCTTCATTTTGTTTTTCTGAAAGTAGTGGGTGTAGGAAATTACATAGAGATTCAATCAGAGATTGTGTATGTTGAAAAAAGTCAGCGATCAAGATTAAATAAATAGAGCAGGCGCGAGAATTCTCGCCTCATGCCTATATTAATATATGCATTTCTGTAATTACCTGTGTACAAAATGAGGGAAGCCAAAGAAAAACAACAATTTGCCTCAGTGCAATTACTAATTCAAAGGTGACCGTTAGTCCGCGGGATTTTATTGGAGATTAATAAAGATGGAAAGTGTTGTGGTTTTCCTCCTTTATGTTCAGTTTGCTGTTAAGTGGTTGCAGGAGCTGGTTAATAGTCGTGGTGTTAAAAAGGTAGAGAAATGTCTCGCACTGAGTTGGTATAGACACAGAAAGCTTTAGGTTGGAATTTCCTGTGCTCTTCCGAAAGACTAGGCCAGGGCACTGCTGTAAAATATGCGAAAACTGCAGCCACCGTGGCAAGAGCTCAGTATTTTGAAAACTCACTCGTGTGCCGCTTCTAATGGAACTCAACGACGGGCCCACCCAGAGTGTCCAGGAATTAGGGTCCCTGCCAGGGATGCCCAGGCCTTCTCTGGGTGGCCGTGGGGTGCTAGCCTGGCCGTCTCTAGTATCTGCTCGACAAGCTCCAGGTGTAGCTGGTATTCCCGTGGAAGCAGCGGTGCCTCTTTTGGTGGTTTAAGAGCCTGCCGCCTGAGGTGCATTTACAATTGCCCACTCCGCGGACAGGGTGCAGCTATGCTCCCCGAGCTGGGGCGGTGCAGTCTGCCCTCCCCACGTCTTCTCTGCCTCGCCTGGCCAGAGACTAAAAAAGCTTATGGCTCCATAGTAGAAGTTTTCTTGTAGTTAGGTTTTTTTGTTCATTGACTAAATTACACTGAACAAAATTGATATTACTGTGAAGTGAAAGGATTGAACCTCTATGAAGGTTGTTTTTTTTTTTTAACATTGTTTGGATGGGCAAGCAATGCAAGAGATACAGAGACAATTCGAGAAATGCTGCAGGCTGCAGGAGGAAGCTGTGCCTCCAGACAGACGCCACCAGCTGCTTTTACAGCTGTACAGCTGCGGGCCCACCCAGGTGTGAGCCCATTGATGAGACTTTGCCTAAAACCACCGGACAGACACCTCACCTGGGAAAGGGGAGCTCAGTGCTCGGCACAGTGTGCAGCACAGTTCGTAGTAGTGTAATAAATGCACCATGCACAGACAGAGCACGAGGTAACGCCGGGAGGAGCGAGGCCCTGGAGCCTGGGGCAGGAAAGCTGAGCTCGTGCAGCTGCCAGACTGGAGACCGTCCGTCTGATGGCGTCTGACCATCCGTCTGTAGGCCTCCAGGCTGCAGAGCACCGGCAGCTGCACTTTGCGAAGCTTCTTCCTGCCACTTCTACCCTCCCAGCTCTCCATTATCTTTGGAAAGTATCCTTGGAAAACAGATCTCATCAGGTTATACTTTGTTTCTAAATTT
Organism: Propithecus coquereli; assembly: GCF_000956105.1. Taxonomy (NCBI): domain Eukaryota; kingdom Metazoa; phylum Chordata; class Mammalia; order Primates; family Indriidae; genus Propithecus; species Propithecus coquereli. The sequence continues at coordinate 4,156,296 of NW_012147930.1, forward strand.
CTAGTGATTTTTCCCTTGTCTGCAAGTTCAAGTCCAAACTCTTGGGCGAGGTATTCAATTCCTCTCCCTAGACTTGCTTTCCTCACCTTCTCCCCAGCTGCCTCCACACCTCCCTCCTCGTCCCGCCCAACGCCAGCTACCTGCGCAGGACCACTTGCCTCAGTGCCCGTCTCCCCACTGCCAGGCCCGCCATCCTGAGCACAGTGTCCCCTGCCCATCCTGCGTCACACTGAACACACACCACACACAGAACACATACATACAGCCAACACACACACACCCCAGCCACACACTTAGCACACACCACATACAGAACATATACACCCCACACACACACCCCACAAGCACACACATATACACACAACACTCACTGCACACACCATACATACACACACTCAGCACACAAACACAGCATACATGTACACATACATGAACACCACACATACACACAACACACACTTACATACCCTCAACACATACCATACATACACTCAACACACACCACAGGCACACATACATACTAAAAACACACTCAACACACACTACACATACACACGCATCCCTTTCCTAATTATCTAAGGAATAAACTTTTCTGGGAAGCATTCCCCAGACCTTCTAGAAAAATTAATTTCACCCTCTTTTATGTTTCATAGTAATGTTTTCATTTCACCAGTGTTTTAAATACTATGGTATAAAAAAGATAATTAATGTACCACAGTTTAACTGTTTAGGTGTGTCTCCTCTACTGGGTCATGAGCTTCCTGAAGACACGGTCCACACTTTAAAAAATGTTTTAATCCCCTGCATTATACACTGAAGACTCTCTGTAAATTCCTGAGCTAAAATTGGATGATTGGAAGGAGGTAGCAAGGAAAAAAACGCCGTGTGGGCAGAGTTTAGGAAGACCAGTGTCCTTGAGCAGGTTCGAGACCGGTGCTGTTGGTAAGGATGGAAGGGAGTTAGGGAGTTAGGGACCCGGTCGTAGAGGGCCTCAAGGACCAAAAGAGAGGTGATGCGTACTGTATCTGGCAGGGTTTGGAGCCAGAGAGGGACACGTCCTCATGTTTTGCGTGCACTTCCACAGCAATGGAGCAAAAGCAGAGGGAGGTAGAACTCAGTCCCCATGAGAGGTGGTCCAGCCACCAAGTGTGTCCACACAACACCGGAGCCACACCAGTGGCCCTGAAGGTGGGAGGGAGAACCCAGGTTCCCCAGGACTGGGTGGGAGGGAGAGGGGGAGGCAGGCAGAGGGGAGGGCCAGCGGCATGGAGGCGGCAGGGCTGTGCTCCCACGCAGGGAGCCCGAGAGTGGGGAAGGCTCCTGCCTCACGGTTCATTTCCTTTCCTTAATACACAGTGAATTCCTGGTCAGCCTTTGTTGTTGGCTGGTTTGGTTTGTGCTTTCCTTGTTGTTTACACCTCCAGGTATTTGTGGGCAGATCTTATCTCCTTCCCTCTGAGTCACCTCTTGGCCCAACTCTGCATAGTTTACTCTTTTTAACTCTGCTCCTGGGTCTGACCTTTGCCCACTCTCTGAAGCATATCTGCTTTTTGTTTTCAGGTTTTATTCCATGTTGACTATTTTAAGAGGTGCAAGAAACTAAATATAGCCTGCCAAGGATGGGCTTGAAAAAGAAATTAATAAAATCAAAGTGTGTTTGTATGTGTGTTTATGTGTACGTGTGCACATATGTGTACATGTGTGCATGTTGTGGGGGAGGGGGGCGTGTGCTATAAACCCAGTGCATCAATCCCCTGGCATCACTGCTTGCACTTACTGCTGTTCTCCTCAAACATTAGCCTGTAGCCTGTATGCTCTCAGTTTCCCCAAGAATGAATCCATGCTAAATTACAAAAAAGAAAAAAAGGTGAAGATCAGAAAGTGATAAATGCCTACTGCCTGACTCCTCTTTAGCAAACATCCGTTTCTGTGCAGTCTCAGGCCTATAGGAATGTGCTTATTTTCATGGTCCCTTTGATTTGTATAGTTTTCAAAAGAGCCAGCTCTATTTTGTCTTCAGTTTTCTCATGGGTGGTTGTCTAGGGATGGGGTGATAATTGAATGCAAAGGGATGTGAGTGAACTTTTTGGGATGATGAAAATATTCTACATTTTGGTTGAGATAGTATTGCCTAAAGTTGTCAAAATCATCAGATTTTGTACATTTCATTGTTTGTAAATTATACCTCAGTAAAGTTGATTTTAAAAGCTAAACACATACACATCGCTAGGAAATGAGGGTGTTTATGCATTTATGTGAGTTTCCCTCCCCAGAAACATCTACATTTTAAGCTATAACTAATGTTGAAGGAGGTAGGCAATGGGGACTTGGGGATGGAAGTAGCTTCCCGACCTTCAGTAAATTACATAGGCACTATTATTTATAGGGCTAAGCTTGGTTTCAAATAAGTAATGAGAAAGTAGGTTATATGAGGTTTTAAGAAGAAATCCAAACTGGGACTTAGTCAATAACTAACTCTGAAACCATCATTGGTCACTTGCACACTGTGACTTCACATCAAACCAGCATTCTGTTTGCTGTAATTCTATATTACATTAAAAAGCAAGTCTACTAAGGTATCCGATTTCCATGAAAATAGTGTGCTTTTTATAATGCCTGATTTGCATATCAGTTTTAAAACTAATGTGTTGAAAATATCAGGGATATTTACAAGATTAAAAATCAGTATTCAACTAAGTTATTTTATTCACTTTGACATGTTTTTTGTTTTTGTTTTTTAGAGTCAGGATCTTACTCTGTCACCCAGGCTGGAGTGCAGTGGCATGATCATAACTCACTGCAGCCTCAAACTCCTGGGCTCAGGTGATCCTCCCGCCTCAGCCTCCTAAGTAGTTAGGACTACAGGTGTGTGCCGCCACGCCCAGCTAATTTTTTTAATTTTGTAGGGACAGGGTCTTGCTTTGTTGCCCAGGCTGGTCTCGAACTCCTGGCCTCAAGCAATCCTCCTGCCTTGGCCTCCCAATGTGCTAGGATTACAGGCGTGAGCCACCACCCCCAGATGACATGATTTTTTTTTTTCCTTTACCTGTATGTGACATTTGTCTCCTTTGATCTTCACACACACTCTGGCCAGTAGGAAAGAGGCTCTGAAAGGTCACGGCACTGTCTGCTGGTGAGCTGGCGGACAGGGCTGGCGCCTGATCTCGGAGCACCCCTGTCTCGGCCCCCAGTGCTGTCCTAGAGCAGCAGACTGGCTTTCCAGTGCGCATGGCTCCTCTGCAGAGCCCTGGTCTCAGCCCAGAGAAGGCAGAGGATGTGCTTCACCCACTGGCCTGCCATGTTCCAGGCAGGAGAAGAGCTTTTGGAAGAGAAGTAGAAACTGGATCGTTCAGATCAGGTCTCTGTTTTAGACTCCACTACCCTAATGATGAGTTAAAAGATAAAAACTTCCCTGATAAACCTCCCAGACCACGTGTGTGGATGGGTTAAAATACGATGGAATGTGAGAGTGAATGTCTGAGTTCTCCAGCATACTTTCATAATACTAACAAAGTTTCTTAGAATTATCAAGTTGAGTGGAATAGAACCTTTGAAATTAGCTGGGGGGAAATTGAGTTGCTAAGTACGAAGGAGTAATAGAAAAGTAGAGATCAGGAGGAACCACAGCATGAAAATGTTCAAGTGAAAAGAAAATTAGGAAATTGTCCAATGCCGTCCCTTCATTGTATAAGGGAAGAACTAAGGACTAGACAAGTTGTCATAGTGACAGTACTTCGTGTCACCTCATGAAGAATGAGTTACTCCTTGTCAGCCTGACGTCACCCCTGCAAGGCTCAGTTACATGGCCCTGCACCAGGCTGTTGTTTCCATTTACTTGTACTTAGAATAATATATCTAAAAATCTAGCAACTCTCGAAAAAAAGGGGAAAAAAGCTTTTAAGAAATCAAATATAATTTGTCCCAATTCAAACTTGAAAATTCACAAGTCACATTTTATACATCTTGAACCAAAATATGGCCTTAAAGAAAAGCTTCATTGAAAAACCTGACCTACATTAGGTGTGTGGTCATTTTCTATTGAAACAAGATCCCTGCCCTAGTTGGAGGGAACTTCAACTAGGTCCTGCAGCCCAAGCCAGGGACTGTCACCCGGAGGGAGGAGAGAGGAGGAAGTGCTGCTTCCTGCCCTGCCCTCCACCCGACCAGCACCCCCACTGAATGGAGCGTTCTAGGAGGGAGGAGGATGCTTGTGAGAAAGACTGGCGGCCACGACTGAAAAGAATCAGCAGCCATAGGAAACCAAGAAGTTGATGGAGTTCAGGACTTGCCGCCCTCAAATATGGCCACTCTCACCTTCCCCCCCGAAGCAGGTCATCCGAGAGATTCCCTGCCTCTGCTCAGAGGAAAGGAACATCCTTGTCTCTGAAGACACAGGAGCACAGAGAAGAGTCTGAACAAACAGGCCTTGCTGTGTTCATGACCGTTAGGTCACACACCCTTTGTCCAACCATGCGTCCCCACAACTATGCATCTCATCATCAAACCTAAGCGTAAAAACACACGCGTTTGCCTATTTCTTCTGATCTTCCTTTCCTTATGAAGGCTCCCATGCCACATGAAACTTACATTAAATACACTTATGTGTTTTTGTCTTGTTGATCTGTCTTTTGTTGTAGAGAGGTGCCTCAGCCATGAGCCTGGCAATGGGTAAGGGAAGAAATCTTTCCTCCCTACAAGGCCCAGGATGTGCTTGGTGAGAAAGCAGCCCATTGACCTGGTGGAGCCGGGGAAGGCCGGGCCGACCGTTTGAATACCAGCCTCATTCAGCCCCAGGAAGTGCGGGTTGGCAAGGCTGAGGGCAGCACACACCTCCAGCAAGGTGAGCTGGAACCCAAAGCAGGACTCCAGCCTCAGCGGAAGAACTGGAGGGCAGGCCAGGAAGGACAGGCAGAAGCTGACCGCATGCCAGGGTGGAGCAGCAGACCCTTGACGGGGGCCTAGCACAGTCAGACCCTCCAGACCTTACCTGCCAGACCACACCTGCCATACCTCACCTGCTCCACCTCACCTGCCAGACCACATCTGTCAGACCTTACCTGCCACACTTCATCTGCCTCACCTCACCTGCCAGACCACACCTGCCAGACCTCACCTGCCAGACCACACCAGCTGGTGGCAGCCTGGCTGAGCCAAGTCTCACCTGTAGATGAGTAGGAGAGGAAAGGCAGGTGGTGGCCTAAAAACAGTCCCAAAAGAGTAACGTAGTGAGAATTGTAGAATTATATTCATAAAAAAAGGAAGCTCATATTTACTGGCATGGCTAATTTGTTTTAGAATTGAAATTGCATTAGCTGAACTGATTTCTTTTCATGATTTCTTCCTGGTCTTTCGAGCGTTTTAAGATGAGTCCCCTCTTTTATTCTTCTTCGGTAGATGGGTCAGTGCAGGGCAGTAGTGCCCACTTGGTCAGTGCTTAGTCACAGGTGTCTTCTAAGTTCACGGCTGTCAGAACTGTAAACTGTCCTCACCACCACGAACCTGCCCTGACCAACCTGCTCACTCTTCTGAGCTTCTTTGACTCTAATCCGGGGCTTCACTCGTTAGAATCACCAGGGGAGATTTTTGTAGCTTCTGCTACTCCGGCCACACCTTGTTTAATTAAATCAGAATGTTTGGGGTTGGGGCCCAACTTACTCGTATTTTTTAAAACTCCCCAGGTGACTGCACTAGCGGTCACGTTTGGGAACCACACTTCTCATCCTTTCTCAGCCTGGGCAGCCCATTAAATTCACCCGGGGAGTTTTAAAAAATCACTCATGCCCAGACCTCACCCCCTGCCCAGGAGTTCTGACTTAATTGGTGTGGGGTGAAGCCCCTGAAACAATATTTTAGCAGCTTCCCCCATGAGTCTAAGGTGCTAATAGAACAAGAACTAGTCCTCTGGAGAATGAAGACCCACAGAACACTGGAGGAGTGTTGGGGTGGGGCCCTTTCCAAAATTTTGCTTAGAACCCCCAACTTTGATTTACACTATGGACCCGCTCTAGTATTTTTATAAGGTTTACAAATTTCTTGCCACCTACCAGACAATTTTTAAAGGATCAAATAAAAGTTTCTATGAAACCAAGGAGTTATTTCCCTATGTATGTTATCATGATTTTTGAAAAAATGAGAGTTAAAAGCCATCAAAGACAGTTCAGAACCAAATGTTGTTGAGTAGTTCCTGTTGCCACTGAAGCGTGTGGAAAGGACCAGAGCAGTCGGCCTTTAAGGTACTAAAGAGAAAAAGAACCTGTCCTATTCAACTTTTGACATGTTTCTTGCAGTTGTTGAAAACTATGAGGCATGAAGTCCAGATTTATGACTTTTTAAAAAGTTATTTGTGGATTCCCAAGACGATTATGTTCCCATCACTTATGTAGCCTTTAAAAAAAAAACTCAGATGACGCTTTAAAAAAATCCAAGTTTGGCACACACCGAGTTCCAATGTTGGTTGAATAGTATTCAGCAAAAGTAAGGGAAAAATGCATTCTGCCTTTGCTTAACTTATGGTTTGTCATGGAGAAGAGAAAGTCCCATTTGTTTGTAACTGTTGGAAAAGTTAAACTGGGAGTGATTCTCCTTACACACTTTATTTCTCTTTTTGCATAAAATGAGAATTTGAGGAAAATGTCTCAGGAGAGTGAACCCCTTCTCACTTCCCAGGCGTTTCCTGCCATCCCCTCTGACAATATCTAGGACTTTAATTTTTGCTGGAAGTCCCATTGCCAAAGCAGTGTCACCCACACATCACCAGGGCAACCAGCACGGTGACAGCCAGTCAGGGGCTGCCTTAGCACACCCCTCCTCTGCCCTCGCCGCATTTGCTTTTTGGTTTTTTGTGTTTTTTTTTTTTTTTTCTGGATTGGTTCTTTGGCATTTCTCTCAACTTTTATTTCTGAAACATTCTAAAACATTGTAGTGTTAAAACCAAGGCCAATTACATAAACCGTACTCCCAAGCTTGATAACACATGTTTTTGCCGGAGGCTCTTTACTGCCAAGAGCCATGAGGATTCTCGAAGTCATTTGCACCGTTTTTACTGGTCTTTGGAGTCTCCTTGCTCTGACATGTCTTGTCTCCGTTGTCAAACTGTTAACTGCTTCGTGCTTCCAGTTCCCCTAAATAGACACAGATGTGTGGGGTCGAGTGGCCACAGGGCTCCCCCCTCCTCCGCAAGAGCTGGGATGGGAACCAAAGACCCCTCTTCACGAATCCTCAGGACACAGTAGAGATGGGGGGTCAGTTGTCTGCAATCTAGATTCCACTTTCTTCTTTATTAGCTTGCCACTTGGGCATGGTAGAAGAATTTGTTAGATGAGTGTACCTATTTTTAACTCCCCAGAGGCTCAGCGATTCTCCTTGAGAGCGAGCTGCAAGGGGCTTCTTTGTTGCTGCCTCCACAGCACCTAGTCCAGCCCCATACCTGGCCCTCGTGAATCCAGCAGTGCTGGGCACGTGTTTGATGGCGGGAGTAGCAAAGTGAAAGACGCTCCACGACAGCTCCAGGAGTCAGTCATCTGCATTTTGGCTCCAGAGAAACTGAGATCGAGCCAGGTTACGTAGCACAAGGTCACAGAACTGGCGGATGGAACAGGCAGGACACCATACGCAATACTCATAAATGAAATCCCAAGAATTTGCAAAAAATCCAGTTTGAAGTTAGACTATGGAAATTCAATGAATTCAGACCTATTTGAGAGAGAAAGATGGTTCTAGAATAGAAGACCTAAATATCTGCAATGACTCTCAAGGGACTGATGGCTGTAAGACTATCACACTTTCAAATGCAGAGGGTGCTGGTCATTCCTGTGTTCGGGGGATCATGTGTTTTAAGGCAGCATGTTGTGCAGTCAGGGGCATAGGCTCTATACCTGGTAAGACAGGTCTGATTTGAATGCCTGTCCCAGCATGTACCAATATGGCACCTTGATCAAATTACTCTGAACCTCACTTGATCAACTGTAAATCGTAAATAATGGTAGTCTCGGCCTCACAGGATTTTTATAGTAAATAAAATTGGGTATTTCTTGGAAAGTACCTAAACTAGTTTAGCAAATAGGCTGAATGCAAATAGTAAATGTCAACAATTTTTATTTAATATCTTAATTGTTAATTTTAACAACTACATCATACTGCCTTCCTAATATCAGTGAATGGGGTCACTGGTTATCAAGTCGCACAAGCCAGAATCCCAGGTGCCCTACGCTCTGGGACAGCAGAGGCAGAGACTGGCACAGCAGGAGGAGACAGTGTCTGCACCCAGGTCGTGGTGGGACCACTGGCATTTGTTGAGCCACTTCCTGAGAGGGAGGCATTCATTACACTTGGCCTTGTCACTCGTCCAGCTTTTCCACGAGGTGGGTGTTATGACAATTTATACTTGTAGAAGTTGAGACCTAAGACATCTAAGGACTTATCCAAGGCCACGCAGATACTAAGTAACAGAGCCAAGACTTGAGCCCATGTCCTTCCTAGAGTGGCTATGTCATTTGGCCTCTAGAAACAGGAAGGATGAAGAGGACGCCAAACTGGGAAGGAACTGTCCACCCAATACCTCGGCTTATGAAAGGAAAACACGTGAGAGATGGGGACTGAGAGTGGGGCCCCATTTGTAGGCTGCCTCAGTGACCCAGAAAAGAAATTAGTGCAGCTTGGCCAGGGTGGGGACAATGGAGTGGAAGATAAATGGGTGGATATCAAGTGATATTCAGGAGATAAAATCCACAAGTCTTGATGATGCATCAGATATAGAAGTTGAGGGAAGGAAAGCTGTCCAGAATGGCTCCTGAGCAGCTGGTTGGCATCCCTGGCTGGCTGGTCTCCGTCTTTGAGACTCCGAGGGCAGCAGTCACACAACTTGCCTGGGTTGGAATCCAAGGCTCTTCACCCCCTAGTTACGTGACTTCGTGCAGCTTAACCCTCTCTGTGCCTTATTTTCATCAGTAAACTGGAAATAACAACAATCTGTCTGCAGTAAGGTTATCTCAAGGATTTAATGAACTAATTCATAGGAAGTGCTCGGAAGTGCCAGCTCACAGTGGGCTATAATGACTGTCAGCTGTTATCTAACGGGGCCAGGCGGGGACTGAGAGCTCGAGCTGAGCCTGAGCCCCACTGATTCCGGAGTGCTGGGCGTCCGCCTGGAGGAGGGTGGATGGGCAGCTGGCTGTACGCCCAGAGCTCAGGAAGGCCCCATATTAAAGACAGAGACAAGATGTGTTGGTCCCCTTGGCGGGAGGGACGGAGCTGGGTATGGATGAGACTGGGAGTGGGCTTAAGCTGGGGGCAAAGGGACGTGGTGAGTTCTCGGGGTCTGTAGCAGGAGGGGAAGAGGGGCCAGGCAGAGGGGAGGGCGGAGGACGAAGCCAGGCATCCTGGCGCAGCAGCCAGGGAAGATGTCTCAGGGGCGGTGTCAGCAATGAGAAGTCAGCGGGATGAAGACATCTCCTGCCGGTGCTGCTCTGAGTACCCCAGAGACTTCACCCACATCGTCGTCGGTTGCTCTCGTGCTGTCCCAGGCAGCCTCTGTGTTAGGTCACGTTGCACGCCAGCAGACTAGAGCCAGGGGCCCAGCAGCAGAGACAGGATTTGACTGGAGGGAGACCCACGCTTTGTCCGTGTGGGAATGCGGGGCCAGGACTCCTAAGAGAAGCTCTGGATCCCTGTGTCCCAGACACTTCGTTTTACTCACCATGTGGCCTTGTGCCCCCACCTTCTCTAGGCCTCAGTGCACTTATCAGTCAAATGAAAAAGTTGGAACAGTATAAACCCTGTTAGTGCCAAAGTATTTCATTCTAAATGTGAGCAGCTTTAAAAAATGTATT
>NW_012147930.1:4166740-4176105 GCF_000956105.1 Propithecus coquereli
TATTTATTTTATTTTTTTTTATTTCAGCATATTATGGGGATACAGATGATTAGGTTACATATGATGCTCTTGCCTCCCTCCCCCCCAAGTCTGAGCTTCAAGTGTGTCCATTCCCCCGGAGGTGCGCATCGCACTCATTGTTTGTGCATATGCCCGTCCCCTCCTCCTGAGTACATGTGGTGCTTGTTTTTCCATTCTTGGGATACCTCGCTTAGTAGAATGTGTTCCAGCACTTTCCAGGAGTATACAAGTAGGAGTCAGGAAGCTGGTCTCTGGCACCCAGCGGGTCCTGAACGGGGAGGTGATTACTGAGTAGAGGACTCTAACCTAGAATACCTTTTGAAAACTTAACCTAAACCTCACTTCTTTTTCCCACCGCGCAGGGTTTGGGGCCAGCTCTCACTGTGTGCTGGTTCTTCCCGACTTTCTAGTTCAGCTCTGAGTCAAAGCCATGATCTTCCTCATGTCTGTTTCCGCTCAGCAATGACAAAACTGCCCAGGGAAGGGAAAAACAGCATCTATCTTCTTCCTTTTTAGCTCCTGGCTTAAGGGTTTCTTCTTCCCTGTGATGAAAAACTCCAGCATCATTCTGCTTCTAGAGTGTGGGCCCCAGAGCCACTTCCAAAAGGAGGAAGGATTTAGAGCTTGTTGTCCCCGGCCAGAAGGCCACAGAACTGTCTTCACATGGTCCTGGGATAATTTTACGCATCTTTCAGCCCATTTTCTCCAAACTGAGAACGTAGGCTGTTGATTTTTTTTTTTAAAACAAAAACCCCTTTCTAGTTCTTTCATAAAGTGTTTCACTAACAGCTTTCAAATTACAAAATTCAAACTTGGAAATGAGATGAACCACATCGTGGATTCAGAAATATTTACCCTAGAGGAGGATCCAGTTAGATTTGTGCTGAAGTTCGCACACTCCGTGACTATACTAAAAGCCACGGTGCTGCACATGAAGCTTGCGTTACTTAGCTCTTTGCCAATTAGGAAGGTTTAAGTATTGCCTATTTTAACTCTGAGATGCATTGACTGTAAGGCCGGCCGGTGTTTCCAAGACCACTCAGAGGAAGATGCTATCACTGAAAACTATGACCCCGCATGCCTGTGAGACACACCCTTCTTTCGTTCTTGTTAAGATGGGAGAGTGCATCTTAGAACTGTCAGGGGGCTATGGAGTGATTTTAAAGGTGAGCTCTGCCTAGCGGGAAAAGCAGGTACATTAATTGAAATCCAACACCCAGGGCTCAAGTAATGAACCTTCAGCCCTCCATGGGGTTTTACTTCTTGGTCATGGATAAACAGCTGGGATTCCTTGAAACTAGAAGCAGGGGGGGAATTCTGTTGTGCTTAGCTTTGTCAACAATGTGGTCTGCCTTGGCTAACTTCTAGGTAAACAGATTTGAAGGGTCTGAGCTAAAACCTGTTCAATCAGTAGCTTTTCTGGTGAAGACACAAAAGCAAACACAGGCAATGCGTTTTAAAGCAAAGCTAATGTCTCTTCCGCCTTGACTAGCAGAGGGTCAGCAGTGGTTCTTATCCTCTGCAGCCGGGGACCCAAAAGAAGAGCTCATGGCAGGGACAGATTTCTGCCTTCTGTGGCTGTCTGCTGACTTATATATACACAGAAGTATACGTATTGAGGTATGAATGATCACTTGAGGTCACCATTAGCAGAGAAAAGTGGAGCTCTTCTGAACTCCACCCGAAGTCACCCTGACTGCTGACCTGTGCTGTTTACTTTAGAGTCTACTTAACCCTGGAGCAGTCAGTAAACTCCGCTGAATCCCCATTTCTTTCATGATTCCTTTTAAAGAGACACCTTGGGTTCTGTAGGGAAAAATTTGTGCCTCATTGAAAAACTGTACTTTTTTAGACTGCACACCCTGCCAGGTTATATGATCACAGCTTTCATTGCCTTGGAGCTATTTTACGACCCTAAGCTGTAAAGAACTGGTGGTGATGCAAACACTCTTGTCAGTGGGCAGGAAACGAGTTCTGTCTGGTGGAAGGAATACTCCCTCTCCCGTGGAAAAGCCAATTTTTTTTCCCATTTGCAAGTTCATTTCAATATTCCTAATCTATAAATGGTGTTCTTCAGATTCTCCTTTGAACCGGTTATGACATCTAAGGTAAATAAAATGAACACACCTTTTTTTTTTTTTTTTTTTTAATTTTAGAGACAGGATCTTGCTCTGTCGCCCAGGCTGGAGTGCAGTGGTGCAATCATAGCTCACTGCAGCCTCGAACTCCGGGGCTCAGGCCATCCTCCCACCTCCGCCTCCCGAGTAGCTAGAACTACAGCTGTGCACCACACTGCCTGGTTAAAATGAACAACTTTAAGTGCTCATTTTATATCTGTATGAAAGTTCCAATTTTTTTTTTTTAATTATCTTTTAACCACTTTTAGCTAGAAGCCCTTAGATCAATATAGATGAGCCTGGTTATCTCTGAGGTCCTCACTGAGGTAATGACAGAAATAATACACCACGACGGCCACCCAGCCATCGCTCCCTGACTCACACCTGTTCCCTCCACCATCCTGTAATGCCTACGTGCCCTGCACACACTACACACTCCTGTTTTGGGGGGCGGGGGAGCGGTGTGTATACATGTAAAAAAGTTTGAAATGAAATTAATGTATAGAGCAAATTTCCATGAATTGATACTACAGAAGGGACTGAGAAGGCAGTGAAAATAATCAACAGCAAATTGACTTCAGACATTGTGCATTTGAGGCTTTTTACCTTGCTCTCGAAGTAACACACAGGCCCCGTGGGGTGAGGCCGGATGGACGTGTGGTAAGAGAACACGGTCTGGTGCCTCCAGCACTCTCTGTTAATCTCTGATGCTGTTTGTGGCCTTATAATTGTCAGCTAACTTTAAAAATGTACCAATAGCGGGGAAATGGTGCTTTGGTGGATAAGAAAGTGAACTAGCCAAGGTCAGAATTCTTAAAGCAATGTCCCCTCACATCGTAGCAAAGCAATTTTATGATCTGTGCCTTCAAAGGCATAGAGTGGTCTCCAGGGGTAAGGCTGTGTGTTGGTAATTGTGTTTTGACGATTTTATCAACCACTGAGTACCTGTGATGTGGGGGCTGAGAGTTCCAGGGGGCTGAGATGAAAAATAAAGCTTCTATCCCCAGGGAGCACTGGGGCAGCGTCCCATTCTTAAGACCTTCTCTTACTGGAGTTAGCTTAACTGAGCTCAATAATAGGCAGAATCACATGCCTGGCATTGATTCTGCTTATAATTATATTATTTATATTATGTTTATAATATAAATAAAACATGCCAATCCCCATAGTTTCTATGGCAGTGAGCACTTTGTACATGCACATCCTTATATACATCAGGGAATGTATTCATAGGTAAATTTCCAAATTAATTTTTATTTTAAGTAGCCCAGATCTTGACTAAACTTCTCCAGAAATTATTTTACTTAGGTTTGGAAAGTCAGACTACATACAGTCTCGATTGTTTTGAGCAAAGAATCAGACCTCTGCAATACTTTTATCTCGTCTGATTTCTTTTATCTCGTCAAACTAGATAAAGAAAAGGAAGCATTTAATTCACTGGCTTTTGTATTACATGCTTTAAACTGAGCTTAGGGTCCCCATCTCAATCATCAGTACTCCCCCGGCACCTTGCATGCGCCCAGCAGACAGTGAACGTTCGATAAATGTGTGTGGCAGAGAGAAGAATGAAGAATCAAAGTAGCTACTGAAGTCACATTCTAAACATTTGAAAGGTTTACTTTTTTTCCTACTGGATTAAAAACAGGTTTGATTTTACTGCTTATCCACATAGCAAGTTATAAACTTGATCTCATTTTTTTGTTGTTAAGAAAAACTATATCAGTGTGTGTGTGCGTTGTGTGTGCATTTTACAGAATTTTGAAAAATACACAGCAAACTCTTAACTGTGGCTACCGCTGGTAAGTGGCAGGGGGCCTGAGAACTTTATAACTTGGATACTTTGGGCTTCTGGAAACAAAATACTCAACAAAAAAAAGTAGGTTAAGGAATTTATGACTTTTATCTGACATAAAAAGGACAAAGAAAGGATGATTCTGGTTTGGTCAATCCAGTGACTTAGGAGTGTTATGGAGGAGCCAGGGCTTCCCGTCTTCCCACTGGGCCCTTTCAGCTTGTCCCGTGGCCTCAGTAATCCAGGCATCACATGTAGACTTTGCCGTGTCCCACAAAGAAGAGAGGTATTTCTGCTTACGCATCAGTTTATAATAGTGAGAAAAACTCCCCCAGAGTCCGACCAGCAGACTAATTCTCAGATCGATTTGGCCAGGATTGGGTCCAGCCCGTGCTTAACCCTGTCATTTGCAAAGGACCAATCCTGAGTCTTCCCTTTGGGCTGGGACGGCCGCTATCTTCAGCACGTGGCCATTCAGAGGTTAGAGCCCCTGGACAAAGACCAGGTTCTGCCACTGAGGAAGAAAAGACAGGAGTGGATCTGAGTAACAGACAACAGTATCTAACATAGGAAAATTCCCTTTTACTTCACTCCCTTCTGTCTTATTTCAGTTATCAATTACTTTTATAATAAATTTTTTAAATGTATGTTTCTGTCCTACTTTAACAGGAAAGATATTCTTTCTTGATCTCCTGTTTCGGTGCACCTTGTCCAGTGATTCACCAAGCTGTGGATGCTAGTGATCATGGGTTGTTTCTGCTGCCCGAGCCATCATTTAGCCAAAGCAAATCTCTTGGCATGCGTCAGCTCAGGGTCTCTGTCTGCAAAATTAAATTAATAACCCATTCCACCACCCATCTCACAGGGAATATTGCTAAAAATACTAACAACATTACCATACAAGAGGAATCATCATTTGCAGTATTAAGGCCCTGTCACCACTTACGCAAGTCCAGCTGTTAAATGCTCAGTTCTTTGTTGTAAAATTCCAGGCAGAGGGAGAGAAAAAGAATTCCATGGCCATATTTAAGTGTATTGGGTCGATTCCATTAATGTTGGAGCTATTTTTTCATAGTAGGATCCTCTTTCGTTAAAAGCGACAGTAATATGAAAACCTAGCAAAAGAACAATTCACTCTCCAATTTTGTGAGGGATGTTGTCTGCGGGACGTATTCTTTGCTGCCCTCCCACCTCCCAGGTCAGCCCCGTCCGCTGCCCCTGACTGAGAGGGCTCCCCCGCCCCAGCCCAGGTTACAGTCCCCTGAGAAGGACCCCTTCATCTCTTTTCCCACATACCTCTATCAAAACCCCCAATTTCTCTGAGCCATTGATTTCAGATATAGGAGAAATAAGCAGGTTAAAATTCTCCAAACAACACGTGAATGACAGATAACCCCCATCATCTCTCTGAAGGTATTTGTGCTTAAAAAGACATCTTTACTAATCTGCAGTTAATAAAATGTGTGTTTAGAATAACAGCCCTCCCACTCTCCCTTGGGTTGACCAGGTGACCGCACCTTATCAGTAAGAAGGACCACAGTTTCACATCCTGGTTCTCGAATGTTCTCCACTGTCTGTGACACTCTTCGTGACTGTTTAATTCCATAATAGCTCATTAAAGCAACCTCGAGATACATCTTTCCTCCTAACCTAGTATAATATGTTTTGGGAATGGCTATAGGAATTCTACTTTTGTATCACCTCATTCACTGGTCTAAACCGTGGTGCTGGATTTACAGCATTTCTTATTAATAGATTCTGTAAAAGTCATTTGCTGCCAAGAGCCCTGGAGCACCTCGGATTGAATGATGCTCTGCCAGCGTGACCGGTATGTGTAGAACATTAGGATCTTGCTTTCGCTTACACACGTTGTACACGTTACTTAAACAGGATTTACAGAATGTAGGTGCAGCTCTCCTGACTCTGTTGAACAATTGATTACTTTTCGAAATTTTGTTTTAGAATTTGTAACAATTCAAATGCCTACACTTTTTTTTTTTTTTTTTTGCCTATAAATTTGTTTCCCTGGAGTTTTACTTATGACTGCTTCAGAAAATGTCAGTTTTACGTCATTGATGTCATTGTCTTCACTGGGTCCTCAGAATTCAAAATTTACCCAAAAATGTGCAACCTTGCATTCAGTCTATTCTCTTCCCTAGAAAGGAAATGAGCTTCACAGTTAACCTTCTCTAAATAAAGAAGGAAATGGATCCGCTTTGTGATTCTCCCTTCTGTCTGCCCCACAGGTGTGCCGACATGAGCGCCTTTTGTGTGCAGGGCAGTACCGGGGAACCCTCTTCGCTGACCAACCAATGCTGTTCATCTCGCCGGCCAGCAGCCCACCCAGGGCCAAGCTGTGTGAGCTGGTGCACCTGTGTGGAGGCCGGATCAGCAGAGCCCCCCGCCAGGCCAGCATCGTCATCGGGCCACACAGCGGAAAGAAGAAAGCAACAATCAAGTATCTGTCAGAAAAATGGATCTTAGGTAGGAATCTAGGTGCAGAGACCACTGTTTTGTGGCCCCAGCCGCATGGACAGCTTTGGAGAAAGGGGAACTTGGTGTCATGTTCACACTGCCTTCCATGCGGCTTAGGGGAGTTTGGGCTGATGTCTGGCTTGACGGAGTTGTGGAATTTTCCCGACACATTCCTGCTCTTTCCTGTCAACTGAAGTAGAGTCCACAAAGAAGTCCGATTAGACTTCACCCACTCTGCTTCCCTAGAGCATGTGAAAAACCCAGTCTACCCAAAGCCGCCCCAACCATGAGCCCCGAACACGGGCTCTCCATGCATCACCCCGAGACCATCTCTCCCTGATGGGCTTCCTCCTCTGCTCCCCGGATTCCGGGCAGCGCCAGCTCTTATGGCCCAAGCCCCCATCCCTGTCACATCCCCCTCCCAGGCATTCCTTTTGCTCCTTTGCTCAAAGTGATGTTAAAGACATAAAAGGAGATACTTCTTTTATTCAAAAAGTAAGCACAATGTCACTATAAGATACAGGTTTGGCAGTGATTCAGCATGCAGTCGTGCCAGGCACCACATGGGATTCTCGAGGGGAAAAGGTGGTGCGAGCTCAGCCCTGACTGTGGGAAGCTATAGCCCACGTGCGGTTACAGGTAGGCCGCGTCTGTCATGCTGTCTCTGGGATACTGGTGGCAGCTGCCTGGAAGACGGGTAAGGAAGCTCATGAAGCAAGGATGCCGTCGTAGGGAGCAGGTGCAGGGAGGCGGGGCGGCAGCGCTTATGTGAGAACTTTCCTCCCTGTGATGGGGCCTCATGTGGCAGGAGCAGCTGAGGGCTCCACTGTGGAGTGAATTCCACTGCCTCCTCCAGAGGGTTTTAATAAATACATTAGTCTTCTAGGGCCGCCACAGCGAAATACACAGACTGGGATGTTTAAACAACAGAAATTTGCTTTCTCACAGTTCTGGAGGCTGGAAGTCCAAGATCAGGGTGTCGGCAGATTGGTTTCTCCCGAGGCTTCTGTCCTTGGCTTGTGGACAGCCACCTTCTCCGTGTCCTCACATGGTCTTTCCTCTGTGCACACATCCTGGGTCTGTGTCTGAATTTTCTCTTCTATAAGAAACCAGTCAGATTGGATTAGGGCTACCCTAATGACATAATTTTAACTGAATTGCATTTTTAAAGGCCCTATCCTCAAACGCAGCCACATTCTGAGGTACAGGGGATTAAGGCTTCAACAGATGAATTTAGGTGGGACGTAATTCAGCCCGTAACAGTGAATAGCTCCAGTTTCAGTACCTTTGGCCAAGATCCTTCCATAGCTTCTCCAGAAGTACCTTTTCTCTCTTTCTCTTCTTCTCTCTCTTTCTCTCTCTCCCCTCCCTCTCTCCTTCCCTCTCTTTCTGTGTTTCTTATTCAGTCTCCCTTCTATGTGCTTTCACTTTTCTCTAAATCCCAAACTTCTGGCTTTTCTCACCCCTGTTAGACATTAACCTTTAATAGATAAGTAGATACCATGTTTGTCCAAGTAACATACATATAATATAGAACCACAAACATTTTATGAATATCTTTGAAATGATTGATGGCCATCCTTTGATATATTTTAAAAGTATGGCAATCAAAAATAATTTTTTACTGTATGGTAGAGTAATTTGTCTTCTGCCTGGAAACTAACTCCAAAAAAAATATGATTTAAGCCACATTCCAAAAGCCAAGAGGCTGTTTACTCTTTTTTAAATGCCAAGACTATAACCTTCAAAACATCCTATGTTTTGAAGCAGAGGTTCTTATTTTCTTTTTTTCTAGAAAAGTGTATTATCCAAATGACACTGACTGCAGACCAGATTTGTGCTTTAACAAAATGTCCCATTCAGCTAACGGAACTGTGCGCGTGATTGATATCAACAGCTAATCTTTTCAAAGTTTGGAAACTGTGCCCTGTGCACAGGCCCAAGTCTGGGTCTGCAGTCGCATTATTTCCAGGTTGGGTCACCCTGGCGGCCCCTTCCTGTTGCTCACGCGCTCTTGTGTACGAGTTACACTCCATTCAGCTGCCTGCTTAGTTCCTCCGGTTGTTTTGCCACTCAGCACTCCTGCGGGTGGGATTTTAGGAGGTGAATGTCTACCCGCTTAACCCCAAGGTCTAATTTTTGCAAGGCCATTCAGGATTCTCTGAGTTGCAGGGCTGGGCTATGGACCCCAGCTTCTTTTTCTTTCCTCTCCCGTAACTCATGTCCTGTTTCTGATTTGTCATTGATTATGCCATCCGTGTGTGCCCTTGGCAACATCCGGGTATTGTGTGTGCTGCAGTCCTCACCCGTGCGAGACAAGTCCCCCTGACTCAAGGGCCACCAGCCCTGAACACTGTGTGTCCTCCCCAGCCCAGTCTCTTTGGTGTAAGACCATGTATTTTTCAAATATTTATTAGTTTATATTTTTCTCTTTGTAAATTGAATTACAGTCTAATAACTTCAGCTGTGTACAAATAAAGGAGATTTAATTTTTATGTCTTATACATACATGCATAAACCTACAGAGAATACAGCCCAGAGCACACAGCCCAGAGCACTGCATTTCCTGTCTCACCCAGGTTTTGCCTCCAGCTGCTTCTCTGTCCTGGAGGCAAATCACCTATTCTCTCTGGACCCCACTTGCTTCATCCATAAAACAGAGCATACCCTCACCCTGCTTACCTCACGTGACCCTCAAAGGAGGTAACACAAGAGAGTGCGAAATGCCATGTGTTGGCAACACGCGTTGTCAAGAACTCTGAGTGACAGTATCCGTGGATGTGTCCAGCAGTCGTTCTCATTCCTGACCCTTTGACAAGGCAACATTGTGTTTTTTGAATACCCTTTTCCTCCCATTAACTTCCATTATAATAAACACTTCCCTAGAGAATATTTTATTCTCAGAATGTTGTGAGATTAAAATTATCAAACTGTTTTAAGGCACCAATTGAAAAGAAAGA
>NW_012147930.1:4177525-4207536 GCF_000956105.1 Propithecus coquereli
CAACATACGTAACCTAAACATCTGTTCCCCCATAATATGCTGAAATTAAAAAAAAAGAGTAGTTTGGATAAAATAGTTAAAAGTCTTAAAAGTAGCTTATTGTGTTCACTTTCAGATTTGTAACTTACCATCCAAAATGAAGACTCCAAGGTTTGTTTATTTTTTGTACCTTCATATTATTCTTACATTTTATGGTCTTGTTTTGCAGATAATAATAAAGTCATGGGGATAAACAAGCAGGAGATTGTTTAGCCACCAGAAACAAGAAACCTCTCTGGGAAGTTTCTTTCTTTTTCTTTTTTTTTTGACCAGAGGAGGTGGACACCAAAACCAAATGAATATCTTTCCCCAGTCCCCCGACATCTTAGCACCATATCCATCAGATAAGCCTTTCATCCCTGCACTGTCTATATTTCAAAAATGACAACCCAATGTTTATGAACATAAAAAAAATTGTTAATGATTATTCTATTTATAAGACCCCTCAGCATTCACCTGGCTTGCCCCCAACCAGCGCATGTTGCTGGCATAGGACAGGGAGTGGATGTGTGAAGTCACCAAACAAGACTCAGCATACAAAATTTAAGCCACACCTTCCTCATTTGCTCCGTGGAGAATTTCATATACGCCGTGTTGCCTTATAACGAGGTTATTGGAACAGTCACAATTGTGTTCCCAATTCACTCCCTAGGGTCTGCTTTCCCTGAAATAGTACTGCACTTGGGCCAAGATTCTTGATGACTCATTCAACCGAAAGGAGAAATGGGGATTTTTGAGAGAGAACACTCTTTCGGGCACTCGAATATGTATGAAAATAAACAGGAAAATAAAAATCGAATTCCCAGCACTAGGAAGCAAAATGTTACTTTTACTTGGTACGGATGGTACATATTGTATTTGAAAGCGTTTTCTAATTATTGGATTTCCCTCCAAAATTTCCATGAAATATAATTCGCATTTTACATGTCAAGGAATGAAGACTCTGGGGTCTGAGGGAACTTGGCTGGGGTGAGAGAATGAGCCCGCGGGAAGAGCTCTGAGCCCCAGCGCGGTCCTCACGGGTCTGCGACGTTTGTGCCATGGTCAGTTCTGTCCATTCTTTCATCCCCGCTTGGTGTTATCACTAAGGCTGGTTTGGCCTTTCTCATAAGGCGTATTTCAGACGCCCGTTTATTGTCTGGGCCGCGTTCAAGTGATAAGACATACATTTATGCTATTGTGGGAACGTAATGTAATATTCTCAACAGCGTTGCCAAGATAAAAAAGTGTAGCCTCGGCATGCCTTCCCTATAACTTATAAAGAGTATTCAGTTTGAATGCCTCCCCATGTGGCTGTTTTCAAGAAAAAGATCCCTGATTGCACATGGGCCCTTCTCATGCCCATCACTCATTGTTTCCCTGACTGCTGGGCAGAAAAATACGGCTCTCACGTGTGGCCACTCGGGAGCCCTCAGGCCTTCGGGCTTCGTGGTGAAATAGATTACGAGGGCTGTCCACCGCATAGAGGAGGAACGCGAGACGGGAGGCCATCTGCTGCCGAGGGAGAGCGGCAGAGGAGAGGGAGACAGGGAGGCAGGTCTGCCTGTGCTGATTTATTCAGCCGCACCTGCAGCTCTGTCTAAAACCGGTTACAGCTTGTAATTTTCATGAAATAATCAAGTTCCAAACTGACAGGACTTCAGAGCTCACCAGTCCAGCTTCTCCAACTGAACTATGAAGAATTGAGTTTTAGCAAGTGTGTTTATTAACTTTGTACTCCATATAAAATACCTATCCCAGGTAGATAGAATAACACAGCCTAGTATTGTTGTTAGTGTCACAGTTAAAACTGATTTGTACATTTATTTATACTCTGCCTCGTATCAAGAGGATGTGAAGTAGCTGAGATTAGACTTCAGGTCTCCTGTGCCGTAGACTGGCAGGTTTCCCACCCTGCCCAGCAGAATGTTCTGCATGATGGGAACGACCTCTGCGTCCCATGTCTCACAGGACATGTAGCTACTGAACACTTGAATTGCAGCCAGTGTGACTGAGGCACTGAATTTTTAATTCTATTTACTTTTAATTTAAGAAGCCATGTGTGCTGTATGGACAGGTGGGCATATGAACAGCACAGCTCATGACCATTTAAGAGTTTTTAAATATGGTTTCGTGTATGTATAAAAAGCATATTACTTTACCATGCAGCTGGCTGTTATGCATGCCAAACTGCTTTCCCCTCTCTCCCCAGATTCCATCACTCAGCACAAGGTCTGCTCCCCTGAAGACTACCTATTGCTGCAATGATGGAGACATCATCGGCCCGTGGCAACTGCAGGCAGCTCGCCAAGCTGTCTTTGGACGTTCAAATGAAAAACAGCACCGTGAAGGGAAAGAGCTGACTTATTAAAGATGACTTTAGATATCATCACCTTTGCCTTGTGAGTGTTGTGGTTTTTTCTTAAGAATTCCTTTGTGTGACTTTCTATTGACTGAATTTGTGTTTCAGAGAATCGTTAGCTGGACCTTTCTGGGACTTTTCTATATAATGCCAGTCTTTGTATCTTAGTTTTTGTTGTTTTGTTTTGTTTTGTTTTGTTTTTTGAGGCAGGGTTTCACTCTGTCACCCTGGCTTAGAGTTTAGTGGCGTCATCATAGCTCACTACAACCTCAAACTCCTGGACTCAAGTGATCCTCCTGCCTCAACCTCCTGAGTAGCTGGGACTATAGACACATGCCACCACGCCCAGCTAATTTTTGTATTTTTTGTAGAGATGGGGTCTCACTCTTGCTCAGGCTAGTCTAGAACTCCTAGCCTCAAGCAATCCTCCCACCTCGGCCTCCCAAAATGCTGGGATTACAGGTGCAAGCCACCGTGCCCAGCCTGTATGTTAGTAATGATCATAATTAAAAGGTCACCAACCTTTGTCATTAAAGCACTGTACTGTCAAATAAAGAGTGGAAATTTATTTAAATTGTTTTATTACTGAGAACAATCAAAGAACCCCCTAAGTTTCTTGGCTTAGGCTCTAAGATCTGTATGAACATATCATATACTAGATAAGAAGGACATTCATCGGTTATTAAAGTTACTTTTATATATCTGAGATTCCTCTCAAAGTAATCAGGGAAGACAGGTGTCAGGTGTGTTACACAGTAATAATCTGAGCAGCCCAACTTCTGCAAGCTGAGTTTATGGTGAGCAGAGCATCAGCGACAAGAGACTGCCTCCACTGGCCACTTAGTGTCCCCTAGAGGAACTTGGCAGGTGGGCCTGATGCCTAGAAACGCTGATTGGCGGATCACCTTCTCAAAAAGAGAAACGCTAATTCCCAATGAGCCTGAAGATGCCAGTAAGACCTCCTCGTGGTCCTGGTCCCTCTCCGTGTTTGTCTGTTGCTCATCTCAGCTGTTGTTTCTACCTCGAATAATCCTCACGTCCCTCAACAAACACAGTGGATCAACCTCTAGAACAAACCTTTGAGAAAGGCGGTAGTCGTGCAGCTGGGCATAACGAAGGGTTTTCTCCTGGTTTTGAAATAATGTTTGCACCCCAATCATCTTCTCCTGATGCTCATCCTCTGAAGCAGTTGAACTCTAATACGGTTCACACTCTGACGTCCGTTCTCTTCAGTGTGTGTGTTTCACGCTGTCCACAAGCATCCCAGGCTTGGCCGCCTCTCAGCTCAGGCGTTCTGGCAGAGCTCCCACAGCACCAAACGTTCCCGAGGAGCTGACAAAATTGTGCTGACTCATGCTGCGGACAAGCCGCAAAGAACCTCCATCTCCCACCCCATCGGCCACGGGTGCCACCTCGCCCTCTGCCCACCCAGGCCTGTGCCCAAGTGCTGGCCAGTGGCCAGTCCAGGTTCCCTCTGTAGAAGCTCAGGTTTTGTGAGGACCGACTTGCGCTAGGCAGTACACTAAGCATTGTATAGGTGGGACCTCATGTATCCTCCTAACAATCCTGAGTTGGATACTGCAGGTCTCTTCTGCAATCTCTTACTCTAAACATGTAGGGCTAAAAGTTCTCAGAATTCTGATTTTTTTTTTCTTTTTAGTTTGAAAGGTGTATGGCTCTCTCCACTTATATTCAACATCATGCTAAAGATTCTACCCAGAGAAGGCAAGAAAAAGAAATTAAAGGCATACAGATTGGATGTGAAGAAACAAAACTCTTTATTCTCACATTATGTGATACTATCTATGGCAATTATAAGAAATAAAAAAAAAACTACTAGAACTTATAATAAATTTAGCAAGATTATAGGATACAAAAAATCAATATATAAAACTAACTGAATTATATTGAATTTCTATATACTATCAATAAGCAATTCAAAATGAATTTAAAAAATACAATTCTAGCAGGGCATGTTCCTGTTGTCCCAGGTTTACATTAATCAATTGGGAAATTAAAAACCAGCACAGAAGGGTGAGGTGGCTGAGAGCAAGCCTTTGGCCAGACGCCGCCGATGCTGTTTGAGTATCAAGGACTGAGAGCAACTCAGAGGGAGATTATGCATTTACATTCCATTGACTCCTGAACTGTAATTAACGGTTTTATTTAGTCTGGGGATCTGCCAGCTCAGAGTCACCGGCAGTGCCAGCCATACATGCCCATCCCTGAGCCCACTCTCAAATGGACGAAGTTGGGACCCCTGGGAGAAGTGACTGGTTTACACAGCACCCCAGGTGACTCACGCACCCAGAGCCTGTGATCCTCCAGCTCTGCTCCTTCCCGGGGAAGCTCTAGCAACCTCGGCTCCTGAACACCACCACACCCAGGCCCGAGAGTGAAATCAACATTCCACAGCTGGTCTTTTGAGAAAAGGACAACAAAGGTACTTATTGCAAATAATTAAGATAATGAGATTCAACGCATAAACCAAAAGCAAAATGTGTAAAATTCTGCCACTCCACAAAATAGCCCTATTTTACAGAGCGTATCATTTGGTACTGTGTATTTTATCAAGGCAGGTTAATCACTACGGGTGAACATAAACAGCAAGTTCATTTTCCTTTCTCTGTTTATGTGTAAAGCCATTAATAGTTTATTTTGTTTCACATCACAAGTGGTGACTTAATTGCAGAGCAAAATAACAATCACAAACATTCATTTTTGGTCTTGCCATTACTTCCTTATGTGACATTTCCTCTAATTAGTTAGAGGGAATCACATTGAGAAGTATAGGTTTTGTTTAGAGAGAATGTAAAGAAAAAAAAAGAAACACAGTGGTAAGTTTTTGCTTTCCAAATATTGGGGAAATGGTAGAGTAGTTGTAATGACCTAAAAACCCTTCTGCTACAACATGCCTACAAATACTGAAGAAAATATACAAGCTTCTTTTTATTTATTTTTATTTTTATTTTTTTAGAATAGTCTCACTCTGTTGCCCAGGCAGGAGTACAGTGGAGCAATCATAGCTCACTGCAGCCTCGAACTCCTGGGCTCAGGCAGTCCTCCTGCCTTAGTCTCCCAAGTAGCTGGGACTACAGGCGTGCACCACCACACCTGGCTAATATTTTCATTTTTTGTAGACATGGGGTCTTGCTATGTTGCCCAGGCTGTTTTCAAACTCCTGGCCTCAAGCGATCCTCCTGCCTCAGCCTCCCAAAGAACTGTGATTACAGGTGTGAGCCCCACGCTGAGCACAAACTTCTTTTTAAATGTATTGCCGAGCACCTAACAAAGAAGGGAAATCCCCAGGGTTTGGAGCCAGGAGGGAGCCAGTGTGGGCTGAGCCTGGGTTGGGGGCTCAGTGCTGCCACCCAGGGAGGGGAGAACGGGCGCTGGGGAAGCAGGGACCTGGGTTTTAATGGCAAATGGGGTCAGCAGGTGAGGCTGTGGCCTGAGAGAAGTAAGTGGGATTGGAGCTGAGACCCACTAAATAAAACCAAAATTCTAGAAGAATATACATCCAGACGAGGAGGAGACTAGGACAGGTTGCCAAAGAAGCCAGACTGTCTGGCCCAGAGCTCCAATCAGGGAAACTAAGCAAAAAGAAACTCAACAAGTTTAGCGTGATGGCTTTCATATAGGTCATGTTTTCTGAACTAAAAACAACTTAGAAAATCAATGATATGAAGAAGTCCAAAAGCTATATTTGTAGGTTTGAAAACATACTTTATAAATAATTGATATATCAAAAGAAATCACAATGGAAATGAAAAAATATTTAGAACTGAAAAAAAAACCTCCTGGGATATAGCTAAAGCAATATTTAGAGGGAAATATATAGCCATAATTGTGTATATTAATAAAGGAAAAAACACCTAAAATTTCATTAGCTAAATATTGAATGAAAAAATTAGGGAAAGAACTACATAGTAGTAAATTAAAGAGAGTGACAAGAAGGAAAAAATAAAGTTAATAGAAATTAGCAAATTAAAAATAAGAAAAAAGGTAATCCATTAATCAAAAGATAATTATTTGTGAAGACTAATAAAATAGGCCAATTTCTGAAAGTTTGATCCAGATTAAAAAAGAGAGAAGGAGCAAAGCAATATTAGGCATGAAAACTGGTTGTAATTGAAATCTTATGTTCCCTGTTCTTTAATTCTTCTACTACTTTATTTAAAACTATGAAGTGTATCTTTTGTGCCAGGAAGACAACATCTACTTTTATCCCTCAATATTTGAACTGTTAACTGAGACAATAATTAAAATTATTGACCTGAAACTAAACAAGAGCATACAAATATTCTTCAGGCTAAGCTATTATTTTATTTGGTGTGCATTCCCAGGTTAGGCATTAACATTTTCCCAAAGCCTCGGGACCTTTCAGAGACTAAGCTCCACCTAGAACTGTAAGATACTGGCAGTAGCTGTCACTTTATTAATCTGGTTTCAATTTTTTAAATGTTTGGATTCACAGCTTATCTATGGGAACACATAATTGTTCCATCTTTAATATTCCAGAGAGGAGATTTACTGAAAAAGTTCATCTAGTATCCCCGTCTGCAAGCCAGCAAATGAAATCTTAGCCAAAGCTCAAGAGAGAAGACTCATTAGGAGGAAATCCATCCCCAGGGCTCGCCGGCCATCCCTCCGTCCATCTGTCAACAGCAAGACAAGAACAGCGGCTGCCACGGGGGCCCCGAGAGAGCAGGAGAGGAGGACACTGCCAGACCGCAACGCTTGGCACCAGAAGCCAGTTATCAGCCAGATGATGTGCTCGGCCAGCGATGTGAAACCCAATCATTAAGTTATCGGGAACTGGTCAGAGAAGAAAAGGACTCTGTCCCGCGTGTGTGAAGCAGCGATGGCATGGCCAGGAGGGCTGTGACTCGCAATGCCACAAGGTTTGTTCCCCAAACAGAACTGGGGACACCATGTGGGGACAGGGCTGACAGGCACAGTAGAAGGGAGAGGGCTCGAGACTGACATCACTGGAGGGGAGATGAAGGTCTGTCGCCTCCTCTTGCCGCAGAGCCCAGAGGAGATTGTGGAGGCAGATCTCCAAGGCGACTAGAGGCTGGCAGAGGAATTCAGTTGTTTTGAACTCTTTTGGCATTTTGCTTTTCTTGAGCAATTTTCACCCTACCCTTTTGAAAGATTTATTAGATTTAGGAGCCACTTCGTAATATCCTTTGAGCCCAAATTAGACTTTAGCACATAACTTTTCTGCCCTGAAGGAGTTAGAAGCTCCCTTTCTACACTAAAGGAGCAAAGAGATTTGGAAAAATGATCCCTGTGGTCTTTGCCATTGATGGACTCAAGCAAAGTTAACCTGTCACCAGACGCAAAGGGATACTGTTTTTAAGACGTGGGAACCTTTTCCATATTTTTGTTAGAAGCAAGAATCTGAGGGCTTCATCTTCTCAAAGGCCCCGTCCACACCTGGTCTTCCCCACCCGGGATTCGTGGGGCCAGCTCTGCTCTCTCTCTGCCAACGCACAGCTTCTAGCAAATGCCTGGGATTCATTCACACAGAACAGAAATAGCCGAGGTTCCTGAGCTGCTCATTGAGCACCTGTTCTGCATCTATTACTGTACCAGGCTGCAAGGGCCAGAAATAACCCAGACAGAGCACCTGCCCTCAGAGAGCTGACAGTCTTGAAGGGCTTAAGGTGAGAAAACAAATTGTGATGCAGTGCGATAAGTTCATTACAGACCAGGTAAAGAGACAGCCTTCAGAAAGGGTGATTAGTTCTATACGGAAAGGGGAAGGGCTTAGGAAATGCTGAAGAAACTGACACCTGAGTTAGGTTTTTCAGGAAGCGCAGGTGTTCTCAGAGTGGCAAAGAGACCCAGGATGCGGCCGGGCACAGTCCCGGAGGTGTGGGAGGCCTGTGGGCTTCGGGACGGTTGCAGCTTCCAGCGGGAGGGGCGGGAGGGGCGGGCAGGGGACCCAGGTCGGATGTGGGGTTAGCCAGGTAAGAGAGGCTCGTAATTTTCCAGGGAGAAGTGCTGAGGTCTGGACCAACTACTCCTGGAGACGGAAAGGAGGAGGTGGATTTGAGAGATACTGGGAATGGAATTAACAGGACGTGTTGGTGGAGTAGCTACGCAGGGGAGCACGAAGGCGAGTTTAGCTGGGTAGGTCTGGGCTCAGGCTTAGGGTGTCGGCTCTCCCAGGGATCCACATCTCCGCCAGAACTGCTCCCTGAGCTAAAGGGAAACAACGTGTCTGGGCTTGAGCCAGCACAGAGCATGAAGAAGCACGGTTCTTGTTGCTAAAGGCAAGCATCAGAAAGGAGAAGAAAATTAGGTACAAAACTTTATATTTCGTAACTATATTTTAGGCGTAGTAGACATTCCAGAAAGTAATGTTTAGGTTTCTAAACTGAGTCATTGGTGTTGTGTGAGAAATTAGTGACTTACATTTCCAACAAGTAATGAACATTACAATAGACACCTAAATGCGCAGAATGAAATATAGAGAATTTCCTTTTGGATAATGGATAAACCCGTAGGAAAGTTGGAGGAATACTGTAGGGCTGGAAATAAAATGACAGACATGGGTCCACATGGAAGCCAGGGAAGATCCTAGTGACCAAGAACTGTGTGTGTGTGTGTGTGTGTGTGTGTGTGTGTGTGCATGGGGGGTGTGCAGGGGCGAGGGAGTTAGAATGGAGACCATGATAAAACTGGCACTCAGAGGAGTTCCACTACTAGGAAGAAGGTTAAAAAGAGGGAAGGTAACTTCTTCACAAATGCAAAAAATAGCAACAGCCTCAGGCACTTGGAAGAAGCAAACACATACCTTCCTGGAAGAATGTCCCCACCCTGGGCTTCTGCCTGTTCTCACAGATACCATCTCTCTCTCTCTCTCCCCCGCCCCCCTCTCTCTCACACACACACACACAATTCCAAATAAATCATCCAGACTGTCATTAGGAAAAATAAGCAATAGCACCAGGCTGACCAAGACTTTAGATGTTGGCATCATCAGGCATCGATGATAAACTAAGTGTTCAACATGTTAAAAGAAATAAAGAGAACATAAAAACATGAGAAAGGAGCAAGAAATGCTCCAAAATGATAAGATAGAGTTTAAAAAGAACCAAATAGATCTTACAGAAATGTTTTTAAACTTAAAGTTCAATAGTGCTTAAATCTTTCCGAATCCTCATATAAAAATAGGATAGCAAAACCAACCCGAGGTATTCCCATGGGCTCTGAAACACAATCAGGTAGGGCCAAATCACCATCAGCCAAGCCCCACGTGGTACTAACATCTGCACTGGAGGGAGAAGAAGGGAGCTACGGGGCAACAGCACGCACCCGAGAGCGGTAGAATCCCCAAATCACTGACAGTTATTACTCGGAAGAACAGACCGATTTGAGAAAGGTGCCTGGGTCTTGACCAATCCAACAGCATGTGAGTGCAGGGGCCTGCGGTAGGAAAGACCGAAGAGCGCTGGAACCATCCGGCAACCATGAACTCTTGAAACCGACCCATCTGATGCCGGGCTAGGCCAGGGCCCTACCCAAAGGAGAAAGCCTTGGGAGTGGAATCACATCAGTCAAGACGGGCAGGACCAGGTCAGAAAATCTCTTCTGCAAAGGACACAATTCAGACTGTGAAGGCCAGTCTCTTGTCACTACTGCACTGTAGTTATTGTGCAAAAGCAGCCACAGACGATACCTAAATGAATGGTCTTGGCTATGGGCCAATAAAACCTTATTTATGAACACTGAGGTTTGAATTTTATTTGATTTTCTTGTGTTACAAAATGGTATTCTTCTTTGTTTGTTAGAACCATTTAAAAATGTAAAAACCACTCTTAGTTCACAGGCCACACGAAAACTGGTGGCAAGACAGACTTGGTTTTCCAACTCCTGGTTGGAGGAAAAGACTCCAGAAAACTCAGAAAGGAAGTGCCCTTGCATCTGAACCATTACCAACAACAGCAGAGGAGGGTGCTCTGTGAAGTTAGAAGAGGCCTCCTAAACCATGCCACATCCTAAAAGTTCGGGCAAGCTAATTTCACATTAAAAATAAGTAACAGAAAATATCAAGGCCAAATCCCATGCAAAGTTATTATAAGAAAAAGGGATTAAGGAGCAGAATAATCTCACTACAGACGATAAAAACGTAACAAAAAGACATGGCGGTGCTGAGGCTCAGAAAATAATATCCCAACACGAAAGCCTTGGACACAAGGTTTCTCCCTGACCTTCTGCCCTCCTGTCTCGCACCCCTCCTTCTCCCCTGAGGCAAGCCATAGAAAAAAGAATTCCTTTTCCTCAAGGTGGATCATAAAAACCAGAACTCCTTTTCCCAAAAGCCAGCCATAAATTCTGCAACTATGACCCGGAACTTCCCCCGACAGCTGGCCATTAGAAGTTTAAGACCCTCATTGTACCTCATTCCAGAGGGGTCCTACCCTCTACCTGAGAGGAAGGAAAGCTGCACAGGAGGCCAAGAAGAGTACGAGCAGACAGGCCTTGCTGTGTTTGCCCCTCACACCTGCTTTGTCCCGTCACGTTTCTGTGCGGCTGTCCCTGCTCCGTCAACCTGGGCATAAAATGGGATAGTTCACCCTGTGTGTTTGGGTCTTCACTCTGAGGGCTCCCATGTCACGTAAAACCATGATCAGATAAAATTCCTATGCTTTTCTCTTGTTAACTCGTCTTTTGTTATAGGGGTGTTGGCATAAACCTTTATGATGGGGAGGAAAGGGATCACCCCCTCTATGCCCCTATAGCCACAAAACAAAGCAAAACCTATTTCAGAACAAGCTAACAGACTGTAAGAAAATTATATAAGACATGAAAGAACATGTGAATCAGATTAGAAAAAGTCATTGATGAGGAAACAGCATTCAGGAAAGAATTAGAAATTTTAAAAATGAATTTCAGAAGCAAAAACCAAACTAGACGGAACACAGTAACAAGTAAGCACAATAAGTAATGCCGCAAGAAAAATAGAAAGTGGAAATGAGGGAAGTTTTACAAATAAAAAAGAAATGAAAAAACAATTTAAAAAGATGTCAGGAAAAGTGACAAATATTGAAGATAGGCACAGGAAATCAGACATAGGAGTTTTTGAAGAAACCAAATTTTAAAAAAAGAAAGAAAAACTGAATACTAAAAATGAAAATTCAAGAGCACTTTACTGAATTAAAAAAAAAAAGACTTGAAGCCACATATTGAAAAAGTACACCACATACCTGAAAATATCAATTCCAAATTGTATTATATAACTACTCAACTTTAAAGAAAAAAAAAATCCTTTGTGCATTATATTAGTGATCAGCACAGGAGTTTTGACTTGCTCAAAGCTGGGCTGGTTCACCCCTCCTTAGGCAACCTGGTGGTCCCCGCCCCCGGGAGGTCACCATATTGATGCCAAACTTAGTGCAGACACCCAATCGCACAGCACCCTACAGCCCAGAACTCCTGGACTCCTGCGAGCCTCCTGCCTCAGCCTCCTGAGTAGCTGGGACTACAGGTGTGCACCACCACGTCCGCCTGGACATTATATTAGCTAGCTAGGGCTACCATAACAAAATACACAGACTGGGCAGCTTAAACAAAATAAATTTATTTTCTCACAGTTCTGGAGGCTGGAAGTCCAAGATCAAAGTGTTGACAGGATTGGTTTCTCCTAAAGCTTCTCTCCTTGGCTTGCAAATAGCCATCTGCTTCCTGTGACCTCACACGACCTTTTCCTTGTGCCAATACTGGTGACATCTCTGGTGTCTCTTCCTCTTCTTAGAAGGACACCAGTCACACTGGATTAGTGCCCACTCTTAAGACCTCACGTAAACTTCATTACCTCCTTGAAAGCCCTGTCTCCAAACACAGTCACAGTGAGGGTTAGAGCTTCCACATACAGATTTCGGAGGGACACGATTCAGCCCATAACAGATATTTTTAAAGAGTGTGTGACTTATGAAGAAAAAAATGAGATTATCATCAAACATTTTGATAGCAATGCTTTATGTCATAAAGAAATGAAGTAACATATTTAAATTACTCAAGGAAAAAACATATAAGACAAGAATTTTTTATCTGGCAAAACTGAATTTAATTATGAAAGACAAGACAAACTGCTATCAACATGCCAGAACTCAGAGAATACTGTCACCGTTAGCCTTTCCTGAGGAATCTACTATGGATCAAGCTTCAGACAACTGAAATGAGTAGAGAGATGTTGACTTAAGCACTGGTAGTGAGATATATAAATACCTACACACACACATGAATTACTGAAACGGAAAGATAATAGAGTATATAAGGGCTACAGGCTCTGACAATGTCGATATTATGTAATACAACTATTTCAAAAATGAGGGGGGAATGGAGGAAGAAAGGGAAAACACATGCAAAAAAATTATATTTTCAGTGATCGTGTTGGTAGCAGAATTAGTATTATTATTCTGAAACTGTTGTGAGTGTAATTTGGCATAAAACAAATGGGTTTTTATGAGATGTTCTAATCCTATCAGATCCTGTATATTTGGGAATTAGGTTCTCAGATATGGATGAAAGGGGATATTGATGTCATCAAGAAGAGGTTAGCTCCATAGACTCTAATTTGAACTGAATTCATGAGGTATTTTACTATACAAATAAAATAGCTCTGTCCACTATACATCCCTTAGTGCCAAAACTGTAGTATTGAAATACCATTTCTCACTGAAAAAAAAAAAATCAAGACTTCTTGGAGAAATGGCTGATTTCACACCTTCAAGAGAAAAGTAGGAGATGAGTCTGGAATCTCTTATCATACCAAATAGCAAGGAGGCCATCAAAGACTACTAAGGTGATGTCAAAAGGACCCAGGAGCCAACTGGAAGAGGCTCCCACTGAACAAAGTCAGACACTTTGAGCTTTAATACTAATAAATGCAGTGGATTAAAACCCCTCAAAAATGCTTATCCATGAGTTCTTAGTGCTGTTGAAAACAGCAGGGAGGAAAGGGAATGAACACACGACCTTGAAAACTGCCAACCACAGGGAACCAGCTGAGCATCTATATTGCCTTTCCTTTATAACCTTATCACTGGGTGAACTAATGGTAGATGGGGGAAAGCGTATCTTTATAAAAGTATTCCAACTAATAAATGAAAACTAAATGGTAGACTTAGAAGATTTCCCTTTGCAATACCATAAATGGAACCAGATGTTAAGCATCAATATCAGTGACTGCTGAGATCACAAAAAAAGAGAGATAATCAGACATCATATGTTTCTAATAGTTTCTTTTTTTTCCTGATAGTTTCTTGACAAAATGATTGAATCTGAGTGTGATCCAGTCAATGGATTCAGCCACTAAATTCCAGGAAATGCAGAGGACAGAGAAACATGCTGAACTCATGCCATGAGTATGCAACCACCAAAATCCACATGGTGAGAAACCGTACAGACCAAATGACCGTGTCCTTCCAAAGATAAATTGGACAACTGTAAGGAAGGGAAGGGGATAGAGGAGGAGTATATAGATTTTAAAAAGACAAAGTATATTTCAAAAATTTGTAAATGGCCAAGGGTAAGAAAAATCACTTAATGAAAATGTAACCTGCAAATTAGACACAGTGCAAGAGAGAATTTGTAAACTGGAAAATATATCCAAAGAAATTACTCAGAATGCATAATAGAAGGAAAAATCGAAAATGTGAAAGAGAAGAAAATGAAAAATAAAATAGGAAGCTCCAACATAGGTCCATTTCAAGTTTTAGAATTTAATGGTAGAGTTTGGGTAGGTTCAAACTCTTGGTGCGATATTCAGTTTCAGCTCAAACACTTCCAATGTCAAGGCCTCTCTTATTTTGGGGACACTGAGAGGGCACATGGGGAGGATTAAGACTTAAGGGGCTTAAGAAACGGAGTGAGGCCACAGTGGCTGTGGGAGAGGAGGGAGCGGAGCAAGTGGATGTGGGGGCAGATCAGGACCTCTGCAGCCCCACCAGTAGGAAAGTGCTCCAAGGTCAGGGCCGTGGATGACGGGGCTGCGGTCAGCTCGGGACGGGCACAGGCTGGGGCCCCCAGGTCGGCTGTGCAGCTGCCGGGACATCGTCATGGTGTTTTTCAGCCTGGCACATGGGTATCTGGAACCTCTTTCTGTTCTCTCCATGCGCTCGCAGAGGTCCAGTGAGGCTCATGTGGCCGTTGAGTTGCACCTCGGCCGAGGGCTCCAAGGAGCCATGAAGCTATGACCTGGCAGGGGAGGTGGCTGGCAAAGGCGTGACACCCTCCCCGGGAGCAGGGATTGCCAGGACAACCTCTCCCACAGCTGGGCATCTGCAGGCTAACAGGAGGGTCCCTGGGGGGTACTGGTGATGCACCTGGGAAGAGAAGTGTGGTGGACAGTGGCCCGGAGCCTCCCGAGCCCCCAGTGTCAGGGTGACGACAGAGCACGCGGAACCACCAACCAACTGGGCTTGGACGTGCAGCGCTGCTCAGCCCTCCCAGCAGCAGAGCCGCACCTTGCGAAGAGCTTCAGGTCTCGTGGGGTGTACCCAGGCAGGTGGGGAAGAGGGGGAGAAACAAGTCCCCTGCCTCCAATGAGGCCCAGAAAAGTAGTGAAATTCGGTTTATCCTAGAATGGTGGGGTTGGGACAGGGTCTAAGGTCCCACATCCTCAGCCTTATAGCCGTATTTGTCAGTGATCCAGGGATGTCCCCCACACCTGGAGCTCCCAGAGGCACCATACGGATCACATGAAAAAGATATAGGATGGAGGGAGATTAGCTTCTCCTCCTTCCCTCTCATCCCTTCATTTGAAGAAAGGCAAGGTCTGGATTGAGATGCTGGGACACAGTCAGGAGAAGGAGAAAGGGACTGAGCTTACGTGGTGGCCACCCACCCATGTGGGCTCAAAACTGCGCAGCCAGCCTGGTCTCCGTCACCTTCCCTGTCCCTTGGTGAGCCTCCTCCCACCTCCCTGTGCACCCAGGAAAACTCTCTGTGGTCTGATGTCGCCAACTGCCCAGACAGCCCATGACGCCCAGATTTCTGGTCCCAAATTGAACTTGCATTCCTTGCCCGTCTTCCCCAATAATCTGAGTAAAGCAACTCATAGTGAGGTTAAAAAGTCACCTGCTTTTTAAGAGACTAATAACACAGATGAAAGGGACTAACTGGCCCCTTTCCATATAGGAGTTTTGCTTCATTATCTCACTGACCCAGCAGAAGCTGGTCATAGAGGAAGAAGTGTCTGCTATTAAGGGTTAAGCAACTTGCCCAAGAAGGTCACCCACTTCTGCGTGGCAGAGGGGAGATTCTAATTCCATCTCTATGATTGCAAAGGCTATGTTCTTTCCAAATATTAATACATTTCCACGAGACAGAATATGTGAGAGCACTCTCTCCTCCAGGACGGAAAGGCTCTCTAGGTATCCGTTGCTTTGGGCTCATGGTGTTTTGCCTTCCGTCCCCCTCGTCCCCCTGAAATCCACACGTGGGGTTAGTGTTGCAGCCACATACGCTCTGGAGCACCCCGGGGAAATCTCTGCAACAGAGTAATTACTTGGAGGAGGGAGCGAGTTGGGTTGGCACGAGAAAGGCACAATCGCAGACCACAAATGCGCCAGCCCTGCGCGGTTGCCGCGTCTTGGCTGGCCCGCTGTTTCCCTTTTGCAGAGCCCGCTTGACACGGCTTGCCAGCAGGTACCGATTAAGCCGCAGTAACTAATAACAGCTTCTGAGGGAAAATGGGGGGATTTAAATCAATTCAGTACAGTGAGTTGTTACCATGTGAATGTTCCCAAACCAAAATGCCAACTTGGAGATTATTTAGAATTAACTAATAATATAATGCTACCTCTGCCAAACAAGATAAGCTATCCCTCGGGGATATAATAACATATAAATTAAGTATAATGGCTGCATGCTTTTCGTGAAATGGGTGAGATTCTCAAAGTCATGAGTACAGGCAAAAAAAATCGTGGATAGACTTGAGAAAAGATAAAGTGATGTAAAGAATTAAATATTCCATCTAAATTGAATTATGTTAATACAATAAAACTAAGCTGTGGGGATTTAGTGAGGGAAATGGAGTTTAGAATCTCACTTAGGTTCACAGTTGGAACCCTACAACTGACCAAGAAATATGTCACATTATTTACTGTTTTCAAATTTAATAAATCTCCAGCTAACCATGATGTTCGGAGACAGGAATGTCATAGTTCTCCGAATTCCCTGGTTCGTATGGTTAACCAGAGACCCTTTTTTGAGTTCAGTCCTCCTTTTTGAAAATCTTTCAAAAATTTTTCTTTGTTTTCTTGTCCTAGTAAATACAATGTACTCACCAGAGAATCTTTATTCCAGAACCTCAAAATTATCGTACCATGCTATGTTTGTGGAAAGCCTGAGAGATTGGGCTGAATTTATAACAACTCTGGAAAACAGCCTGTTGCTCTTTTTGATAAGTGTCTGATAGGAATTCACTGAGTTGTAAGTAAACTCTTCCAAGTAAAAATGTGGGAAGCAAAGCCAAGTCATCTATTTGAAGTTTCGATGAATTCCATCTTGATAAATAAAGGCCCCTGGAGTTTCCCAGTTCAATTAAATACACACTTGCTAAGCACCTCTTTGACGGGGAGGTTTCATGAAATAGATACTATCCTTGCACCAGAGCAGCTCGTAGCCTAGGATAAATAAATAGCTGAGATACTCTGTCTTCCCTATTTTATGGAAGTAAAACTTTCCCTCTATCCGCCTGGACTCCTTATGTCTAACTCAGGCAATCAATAAGTCCCATTGATCCGACTTCAAAAAGACTCACGAATCTCTTCCTTCCCCTCCATCTTTGCTGTCACAGCCCCAGCCCAGACGCTCATCATCTCTAAACAGCCTCTTGCGATAACCTAACAGGTCTTTTTGCCTCCGGTCTTGCCTACCACACCGTCCGCCACACTCCTGTCAGAAAGACCTTCCCAAACACAGATTTGACCTCGCCGTTCTCCTGCTTAAAATCTTCTGATGGGTCTCTCTGGCGCTCACTAAATTCAAACTGCATTCGCATGAAATATCCAGCCTCTCACTGACTCATCCCCATCCCCGTTTCTGGCATCATAACCATCCTGTCTCCGTCTCACGCCATACCCTCTAGTCCGCATGGATGGATAAATTACTGCTTCTATAAGTGCTTTGCACGTATATCTAGATGCCTTTATCAGCGCTATTTCCTAGTTCCAGAATGGCCTCCCCACCCTCTTCCCGCTGTCCAGAAATTTCTTACACATTTTGAGACTCATTCAAGTGCCATCTTCCCTGCTGCTCACCCTTATTCTTCCCTCTTAATTCCTGTCTCTGCTGTACTTAGATATACCCTACATAAGGTGACAGACACCAAGTACAAGTATTTATTAGTATTTATCCTTAGGCTACGAGCTGCTCTGGTGCAAGGATCGTTATCTATTTCATGAAACCTCCCCATCAAAGAAGTGCTTAGCAAGTGTGTATTTAATTGAACCGGGAAACTCCAGGGGGCATTTATGTATCACGAGGGAATTTGAAACTTCAAATAGATGCCTTGGCTTTGCTTCCCACATTTTTACTTGGAAGAGTTTACTCGCAACTCAATGAAGTTCTATCCAGTACTTATCAAAAAAGCCTTTAAGAGGCTTAGAAAAAAAGATCGTGAATTTGAATTTGCACCAGGTCCAAATGAAGATCTCTAAGAGGCAGCTGGATGGGTCACTGCATGACTAAATCCCCCCCAAAAAATCTTACTGCCAAGTTAATGACTAAGACAAGTTTAATGACTACATAATACTAAATAACACGAATGTTCAACATTAAATACGTAATCTGCAAGTAAACACTGAAAACCCACAAAACTCATTTGCCACTCCCAACGGAGAAGTCTGAAGATGTGTGCTGTTCTCAGGCCTCAGTTTCCCCACTATCTCAAGGCTCCTCTGAACTCCTATCTAAGCTTGCCTGAGCAGAACCTCATGAAACAATTATCTTTGATCCCCATTTTATCTCCCAGTTTACACTCAAACTTGATGATTTTCCTTAACAAAGAATTCTTTCTCTTTCTCTCTCTTTTTTTTTTGGAAAATGCAGTGAACAAGCTATGTATGCTATTTAGTGGATGTCATCTTCCTCTCGTTGTCTGTTCTCATGTGCTGACTGTGTGCAGTTCCCCAGTCAGTTCCTCAAGGCCTCCACATGCCCAGCATCCCACCCTGGCCCTCCCAGTGGTGCCTTCTGTATTCCGTCATGTTAGGGGCGATGTGCCGTGCAAGTCCTCCCCCATGCGAGCTAAGAGTTCAATCTCAGCTCCACGCCAGGACTCAGCCGTCACTACCAATGACCATGGAGATGTACTGGATTGCTTATTCCAGAAAAATAATAATAATAATAATAGCTTTCTTATCTGAGCACACAAAGCAATTTTATCACAAAGATTTAAGCACCACATACAATCACTTTTTCCATATAAAATCAGGAGGATAACTTCATTATTGCTTTGGTTGTACTGTTAAATCACTTTGATCTAAGGTACAGTAAGCAAGGGATTCCTTCAAGGATCTGCCAAAGCCGCTGCCAGGGTAGAACACGTGGGAAAATCAATCCAGTGTAAAAGGAGATTTGTTAGGAGAGCAAGTCCAGTGAAGGACAAGGACAGAGGTGGCTGATTGGATCACTTGCTTTCTTGTCACGACTCCAATTCAGTGGATCTCAACCCTGGTTATGGGCCAGAGTCACCTAAGGAGATTCCTTTTTTCTCCAAAAAAATACTGTGCCTGGCTCCCAGTCCCAGAGATTCAGTGGGACCTCCCACCCCGGCGTGTACTTTTGGCATAGTCATCATTCTGGTGCCTCTTATTCATGACATATGAAAAACTAATGACCTTTGAGAAGAAACTGAAAATAACTACAACCATGCATTCATTTAGCCAACACGTGAACACCCAGAGCCTCCAGACCAAGCGCTTTGGATCCTGATCTCAGCCGAGGATGTAAAGCCCCACGTAGGTTCACCTGTGCGAAGGCCAAGTGCACGGGGTTAGCGGCTGCCCCAGCGAAGGCCTCGGGTGTTTCCTTTAAGGGAGCTCACGGCTTCTGAGTGAGAGCAGCTGTCTCTTCATTAACCAGCTTGGATTTCCTTAAAACTAGTCTTACACTTATTTGGGGGGCGGGGGGAGCGTAGAGTTGCAGATATTATCTTCAGGTTTGGGGGATGGGCTGTAAAGCGGGATAATGTGGTCCTCAAAGCTTGGTCCAGTCCACAGAGAGGGTGGAAGGAAAGGGAATGAAGCCACTGGAGCTAGAGGGGCCTTGCAGAGAATCTGGCCCAATCTTTCATTTCAGAGCAGAGGAAACAGAGACTTAGAGAGGTCAAGTGATGGTCCAGAATCACTCAAAATAGTGATAGCAGAAATAGGGTGAGGACTTCAGGGCCCCAACTTTCCACCCCAGGTTCCTTCTGGCTGATGCAGCCCATGCGGCTTCCGCGGAAATCAGAAAACTCTTCTACAAGAGAAAACGACGTTGCTGAGGAGAGGTTCCAAGGGTGCATGCAGACACAGTACGGCGGCCACAGGAAACAAGCGCTTCAAATGGGGCTGCTACAGGAACAAATAGAGAAGACAGTGGCGTCAGAGGTGGCGTAAGACAGCATACAGTTAAGAGGCAAATGGGTGGCACATACAGCTAGTGCTTTGGGAGGTGAAAAAAAGCAATCGCTGGCACAGGTGGATGGAAAACAAGTTATTGGGTAAGTTTTATCCTCCAGCCTAAAGGGTGAGGCTCACTAGGAGATTTATATTGTGTTCTTCTGTGATACCACCCAGGCAGCAGAATCGAATTTAATAAGAAAAATGGGAACTGTAGTTTAAAAGGTTTCGGTGTGTTTTGCATTTACAATTGCATTTTAGAGGCTTGATATTTCTGTCTAACCTGATTGGCACAAAATCATATTGGGTTCTGCAAGTTCTACTTACAGATGAGTACTAATGATGATTAATAACTTCTAGTAGTTAAGTGCGATTTTGTGTGCGATATATGCAAAGAACCAGTTGTTGAGGCAGCAACAAGATTTCGTTGTGTTTTCCCACCATTGTATTTATCCATTCGTAATCATCCTAAATTTTTAGGCATAGCCAAAGCTCCCGTTGTTATTGAGGCAAAATTTTTCCCTTGATTGGAAGAATTTCATTTTTAACACATTAACTCCTCAACAAGGCCAACTGAGTCTACTTCTAAAAAGATGCCCAGACATGTCCCTTCCTCTCCCTCCTCATTGGCCACTGCCCTCGCCCAAGCTCTCATAAGCTCTGAACATTCTGCGCAATAACATTCTAACTGTTCTTTTTGCCTCTAGAAAATACGTATTCAGAAAGTAACACGATCAAATTCCTAAGGGTCAAGAGATTATTCCATATTGCGTGAGTGCAAATTCTGTGCCATATATTCGAGGCCAGAGAAGAGTTCCATGGTATAGTCTGGCAGAACTTTTAGAAATTGGTATTCCCCTGACCAACGGTTAAAGTCTGCTGTTTGGAGTTCGATAATTTTATCTGGCCTTCTTTTCATCCTCATGATCAGCCAGGATTGGAAATTCACTACCTTGTGTGCAAATTTTTGTAATGCAGCTATGCTTCCCACTTATTAGAAATCCCATGTGCTACACATAGAATCCAGTTTGTGGGTAACTTGAAAACATAAGAACCCAAATAGGAATCACTTAATGGGAGAAAACATTGCTCTTCTCAATTTAAACAAACAGGTTTTTCTTCTTAGCCAAGATGTATTTATTGTCATTTCTACATTTACTCTTATAAGTTTCTGGTTATCATAACCACAGAGAGACAGCTTATTAGTTTTAACTGCTGGATAAAAGCATGCAGCATTTTCAAGATTTCTGGTTTCACCCTTTTAACCCAAAGAAAAACTATAAATAGATGGTAAAGTCTGGGATTTCCACAGCTAAGTGCTGCTATAAATAGTTTTAAACATTTTCCCACTTCATGCTTTCTAAAAGAACATTCTCCACTTCCTTTCTTGGATAACCTCTGGGAATAAAGGGAGATCGCATTCAGAATTTTATGGAGGAAGTTTAACAAAACACTTTTAATGAACCTTTTAGCAACTGTAAACATTCCTCAGATATTGAAAAAATGGAAAACAAAATGATTTAACAAATGCATTAATGTAAATGGATATTTAAATTTAAATAGATTTCTTTTTGGAAAAATGCATTTTAAAATTAAGCTGTCAATACTTTCGTCCATTTTCTCTTGTTTCCGGGAATTTTTCTTCTAAAAAACAAAATTAAGCCAAAACCTGATCATTCCCTTAACTTTCTTATTTAACTTAAGTGACATTTATTCCAGTTTTCTTCAGAACTTAGTTAGATTGGGCACTTTGGTGGCTACAAAAAGAAAGAAATATATTTCTTTCCACTTTCCGTACACACTAACATCCAGAGAAAGGATCAATTCACCTCAGTTGTCAGGTGCCCAGACTATCTGTCTCTTTTCTTAAAGAATATACATAAGACACCCTGTAGAACAGACAGGAAGATTCTTCATTCTTTGCAGAATCTCTGCCATGCAAAACTTTCCGGTGGTGCACGCCTGTGGCCGTCAGCGCAGTGCGGAATCACCCGTCTCTTTCCCGAGCAGAGACTATCCTAATGCCTGCGCTCTAGCAACCTCTGCTGGTGGTTGTTTCTGACTGGGAAGAAAGTAGAGGTCTTCCCAAGGGCAGGGAAATTAAGAAAAGAAAGAACAGCAACAAAAACAGGTCATATTCGTGAAACTAATGTCCCTGTTTTATATTTTAATTAAAAAAAGGCAATGGAATGGCTATAAAAGGTTTCTAAAATATTAGTGATTTTTTTTTTTTAGCAGTTTTAGGTTTTTTAGCAGTTTTGGGGGCAGTTCGTTATGCAGTTAACCTATTAATTGAAATAATAGGCTAAACGTAGTATAATTCGTTACTGATAGCCCAGGAGTGCACTAGAACCTGCTAGTACTAGTTCACAAGAGCCAATTATTAAATTTTCAAGAATTTTGCAAGCCATTATTAAAAATTGCATTATATAAACTTGTAATTAGATACATTTAAACAAATTATGTTTAGATATTTTAAAGATTTTGTAATTATTTTACTACTGTCTATTTCTTGAGGTTATTTACATGCATTGTGTCTATATGGTAGAAATATCATGTAATGGTATGCTACAATGCATCTCTTCCCAACTCTGTGTTCAGCCATGTGTGAGTATTTGCACTATGGAAATGGGCAAGTGCTATAAACCAGAGCTTGTTTTGTCGATTATCTAGACTTAAGAAAGTGTTGGAGAAAATGTTAATATAGATTCAACTTAAAAGTATGTTATGTCTATAGCTACTATATTATGAATAGCACAAAAATTTGAGGAAATGTTCTTCCAGAAAAGTATTATCCAATCAGGAAACAAACGAGTGAAGTTCTGACACACATCTTTGTTATTTTACTTTGGTCTTCCTCATAAACATAAACAAAAATATCAACCAACATTCATGTTGGAACTATATTCATTTGACAGTGAAACCAGAGGTTGGCTAAGAATACAAGAGTACTGTAAAAATTAACAAAAATACTCTATGAGAATTAATTGGCTATATGGAATTTAAAATAAATACAATAAGGAGGAGTATAATTTTATTTGCAAACTGTGTGCTATGTATCTTTTATATCAGTAAAAATTTTGATAAACTTATATAGCTACATGTATGCACACATAATTTTTTTCTCCAGAGAATGAATTGTT
Organism: Propithecus coquereli; assembly: GCF_000956105.1. Taxonomy (NCBI): domain Eukaryota; kingdom Metazoa; phylum Chordata; class Mammalia; order Primates; family Indriidae; genus Propithecus; species Propithecus coquereli. The sequence continues at coordinate 4,200,676 of NW_012147930.1, forward strand.
GAACAGATACCAGCACAGCACTGGTTATCTCCCACTGTAGCACAATCCAGCCTGTTTCACTGACACATTAGTAAATGAAACAGAGTGACTTCAGCTCTAGTAGAACAACACTTTTATTTGTTATGTTTAATGTGTTTGTGTTTTATTTTATTATATCTTTCTCTTTAGAAGTCTGGCTGAAGTAAGTGGTAAGGGAGATGTGTTCTGGATTCCATAGTTTCTGAGAGTTTTTGGGGGAGTTTTAGAGATGCATTCTCGCTATGTTGCCCAGGCTGGAGTGTAGTGGCTATTCAGAGGTGTGATCCTAGCTCACTGCAGCCTCAAACTCCTGGCCTCAAGCGATCCTCCTGCCTTCGCTTCTGAGTAGCTGGGAGTACAGGTGTGCACCACCATGCATGGCGTGTTCTGGATTTCAAAGCACTTGGTGTGACACTGAGCCACTCTACATTGTAAATAGTGATTTCTCACTCCCCATCCTAGTGCTGCCGGGCCAAGCATTTAATTTGCTCCCTGACTACTGAGAGCTAAGAGGGAGCCTCCTTCTCCATAAAAACTGTCTTCCCTGATTCACCAAGTTAAGTGCTCTGGGGTCTGGACAATCATCCCCAACAAGGTCAGTCTCTACGAGTCTTTATCAGTGAAGATATCTCTGGATTCTGTGGTTGATTTTTGACAGTCTAAAGACATTACCCACATTTATTAGATTAGTAGACATTAAAACAAGCAAAAAAGAGCAAAAATAAAAATTAGCCAGGTGTGGTGGTGTGCACCTGTAGGCCCAGCTACTCAGGAGGCTGAGGCAGGAGGATCACTTGAGTGCAGGAATTTCAGGTTGCAGTGAGCTGTGATGACACCACTGCACTCTAGCCTGGGTGACAGAGCAAGACACTGTCTCAAAAAAAACCAAACAAAAATAAGTGAATTAAGATATAAATTTGGGGGTGGTAGAGCATTACATTTATTTTACACTTGAATCTGCACATTGGGCATGGCTCTGAGGGCTGGCCCCTCTCTGCTGGACTCAGTGCCAAGTGGAGTGACCCAAAGGCTGCTGCTGATATCATTTGAAATCTCACTCCCTCACATGTCTGGTGCCTATGGTGGGAAGACTCAAACACCCAGAGCTGAGGGGAAGAATTAAACCATTTGTACTTGTAATTTTGATGAAATCCAATTTACCTATATTTTTTCTTTTATTGCCAGTGCCCTTGGTGTCATTTTGAAAAAATCATTGCCAAATACAATGTCATGAGAATTTCCCCCTATGTTTTCTTCTAAGAGTTTTATAGTTTTAGCTCTTCTATTGAAGTTGTTGACCTATTTTGAGTAAATTTTTGTGTGTGGTGTAAGGGAATGCCCAAGTTCATTCTTTTGCATGTGGATATCCAGTTTTCTCAGCACCGTTAGGGAAAGGACTATCTTTTCTCTGAAGAGGGATCTTGGCACCCGTGTCATAACTCAACTGATCATACATGCAATGGTTTAGGTCTGGGCTGTCTTTTTTATGCCATTGGTTTATCTGTCTGTTCTTGTGCCAGGACCACACTGTTTAATTACTGTAACTCAGTAGTAAGCTTTGAAATCATGAAGTGTGAATCCTCCAACTTTCTTCTTTTTCAAGATTATTTTGGCTATTCAGGGTCCCTTAAGATTCCATCTGGCAGCCAGGCACGGTGGTACATGCCTGTAATGTCAGCTATTCAGGAGACTGAGGCAGGAAGGAGGATCGCTTGAGCCCAGGAGTTCAAGTCCAGCTTGGGCACCACAGGGAGAACTTGTCTCAAGAGAAAAAAAAAATTCTGTGTGAATTTTAGGATGTGTTTTTCTATTTCTATATAAACAAAAATACCATGGTATTTTGAGAGGGATCAAATTGAATCTGTAGATCAATTTAGGTAGTAATGACATCTTGGCAATGTTAAGTCTTCTGGTACATGAACATAGGAGTTTTTTTTTTTTCCCCATTTATTTATGACTTTTGAATTTCTTCCAATAATTTCTGTGTGGTTTTCAGTGGACAAGACTTTTGCCTCCTTGGTTAAATTTATTCTTCAGGATTTTATTCTTTTGATTCTATTGTAAATGAAATTGTTTCCTTAATATCCTTTTCTGATTATCATTGTTAGTAAATAGAAATTGTGACTGATTTTTGTGTGTTGATTTTATAACTTTCCTGAATTCATTTATTAGCTTTTGTTCAAAAACGTATTTTGTCTTTATTTCTGAAGGACATTTTTAATGCATGTAGAATTCTGGGGTGACAGGGTTTTGTTGGGGGAGCTGTGTTCAGCCTGCTTCTTTATTTCTTTCAACACTTAAAAGATTTCCACTGTCTTCTGGCCTCCATGGTTTCAGAGGAGAAATCTTCATTTTCCTCCTTCTATATGTAATCTGTTGTTTTTATGTAACTGCCCCCGCTCCACATTCTTCTTCCTGTTTTTCCTTCTGCAATTTGATTATAATGTTTCTTGGCACAGGTTGTTTTGTTTTTTTTTTTAAGTTTATCATGATTGGGTTTCATGGAGGTTTATGTTTTTCCCCAAATTCGATAAGATTTAAGCATGCCATTATTTTTCAAACAATTTTTCTATGCCTGTCTGTTTCTCTTCTCCTCTGGGACTCCAAGGACATAAATGTGAAAACTTTTGATATTATCCCTGGGGCTCTGTTCATTGTGTCTGAAATCCTTCTTCTCTCTGTACTTGAGATGGGTGATTTTTCCCATGTCTTTCTCTGACATCCTCATTCTGCTATCGAGCCCATCTAGTGAATTTTTTTGTACTGTATCATATTTTTCAGTCCTCAAAGATTCGTTTTGTTCTTTTCTATCGTTTCAATTTCTCTGTTGAAAAGTCATTTTCTATTGTTTTATTTATTTCCAGCATGGTTTTAATAGCTGCTTGAAGACTTTGCCAATTTCCTTATCTGGGCCATCTCATGGTTGGCATTTGTTGATTGTCTTTTCCCTTGAGAAATGGTCATATTTTCCCGGTTCTTTGTATATCACGTAATTCTGCATTATATTATATCTTGCACGTATTGACTATTATGTTGTGAGAATCTGAGTCCTGTGTGATAATGCGGGTTTTCTGTGGTTTGCTTTAGTAGGCAATCAGGCTGTTTACGTTCAGACTGTAAGTCCCTTTCTGCCTTCTGTGGGCAGTGTTTCCTGCCTCTGTTTAGTGCTTCAAGCCCTTGTCGTGCTTCTCCAGGTCTGCACTATGCATCACAGCTCGGGCGATCTCAAGATGTGGGTAGATTCACGCATACCTTTAGGGGACAACCTTGTCCGTTCACTTCTCTCTGGGATTTCCCCCACACTGTCCGACTCCCACGGGCCCCTTTGCCCAGCGCCTCTGACCAGAATGATAATTTTCTCTTGGGGTTTCATTGTATGGAATGGCTGTCCCCACCACCACTGTGGCAGGGCAGCTCTGCAAGGTGAGCTGGGTTCGTGGCTGCGCCAAAACAGAAAAAGGACAAAAAGAAGAAAAGAAAACAGGGATTTGTCACTCCTGCACTCTTCAACTCCCTGTTCTCTGGTCAGAAAGAGAGGGTTTCTCTTTGGAGTGTTTGCTGTCTGTGTTCACTGTGCAGTCTACAGCTCAGGTTGCCACGGGTGAAGGGCAAGAGATTAAAGAAAAATAAACCTGGAAATCTACTAATATTGGTCGTTTTTCAAGTTTTTATTTCTCTGCCTGCTATTGTTAACTTTTCAGAGTCTTCAAGTAGCCGCTTTTTGTATTCTCGCTGTGAGCTGTAATCAGTGAAAGTTAGGTACTAACATATGTTTGTTGAATGAAAAAAAAGTCTGGTCTATCTCCCTTACTGGACTGTTAGGGTCCATAAAGCATGGATCATGTCTGTCTTGTGTAACGTGATATTATGGGGCCCGGTCCAGTGTGATACACGGTAAGGTCAAAATGTTGAATTAATTAATATTGGGCAAAGAAGAATGAACAACAAAATATCGAAGTAATTTTAAAAAACAGAATTTAACCTAGAATATACGTGTGAGCCTAAATGTGAGATAATGTTGTGAGAATGATGTATCTTTTTCAGGCTTGAGATTAACAGTGAAATTTCTAGACACATCAGTGTTCTGAAAGAGATAATTGGAAGGATTTTTTTTCAGTTGTAACATTAAATAACAGAGCTCTTGGCAGAGAGGATAAATCTGAAAGTAATATACTATTCAGGAAACAATAGGAATTGGCACAGGTTTTCAGAAGAGAAAAAAATCATTTAAAAATCCAAGCTTTAAGTTTTGATGACAAAAATAGTAATAATGTGTGTTAGAGAAAATAAAGGAAGCCAGGAAGCTTATTATCCCCTCTAAACAATGCAGAACAAAAGGCCTGAAAGCCACAGACAATGGGAGCTGTCCTTTTGAACTGTTCTTTGAGCTATGGGTGCCTGTCCCAATGAAGCCACCAGAAAGACCCGCAGAAGCCGGATAATAAAGTGGTCACAGGCCGAGGCCAGAGACGCATATCTGGGGTCATCTGTACAGACAGAGGGACATTATATAGGACGGCTGTTGACATCTCTTGGCAGAGGAGAAGGGGACTATTATGGGGTTTCCCTCGTAGATGGGAGAGTGACTGATGTTCGGGCACAAACAGCCATTGCTCATTCAAACGGTTTGTCTCCAGTGGGAGTGTTTTCTTTACAGAAAAGAAAGGAATTAGGAACATTTCCAAAATATCTATCTTTCAACGGAAAAGAGTAATGTGTTTAAATGACAGAAGTTGTTAGAAGATTGCAGATTGGCGAAACGGTAGGGCCGAATCCTAACAGTCTTATTATTTCAGAACTTTCTAAACAATTGCTAAGAAAAAAATGTTTGAATAAAGCGATTTTTAACACTTTAAAGCATGTAAGTCCTTGAATATTGACTATAACACTGCCTAGCATTAAAAATAAGATTAAAAAATTAATATTAGGCTGTATAACTAAAAGCTAATAGTGCAAAAAAGTTTAAAAAATCATTTAATTTTGTATTTATTTATTTATTTTTGAGACAGGGTCTTGCTTTGTCACCTGGGTAGAGTGCAGTGGCGTCATCATAACTCACTGCAACCTCTAACTCCTGGCCTCAAGGAATTCTCCTGCCTTGGCTTCCCAGAGTGCTAGGATTACGAGTGTGAGCCACCACGCCCGGCCTAATTTCATTTTTAAAGGCAGGCTAAGTGTAATGTGGTATTTTGGACTGGATCCTGGGCCATTCCTAGCAAACAGAAACAAGTATTATCGGATCAGACAGCTAAAGAGAATGGTGATGAGTGGTGGAGGAGCAGTGTTTTCCTATTCCCGGAGTACTCAATCGATGTCCAAGAGGCAGTTCAGCCAGCTCAGAAGCCCAGTAAAGCCTGCATTTGGCAAGCCCATCACAGAGCCTTCTGCCTGGTCAGCGTCCTACTATAATGAGCACGAATTAAAGGCAATCATTGCAGGTGCCATTATTACATCTTATTTATCAAATTGTTCTCTCTTAAATATAAAGACTACTGGCACTTCTCTTGGGCAACTTTTATGGACGCAGGGCTCTGAAAGCTTAGTGCCTACTTCAGCCTAAAGCTGCGGACCGACCACAGAGAGATCTGCATGGCACAAACATCATCTGGTTGTCACCACAACTGCCTGTCCTCATTTTCTTTTGCCTCCTTTTATTACTTGTTTGGTTCTCCAATCTGCACACATCGTTATAAGTCACAGTATAGCTTCTTTGTAACAAGGTGAAATGCAGGCATTCGTAGCTCGACCATGGGGGTCCGTTCTGAGAAATGCGGTGCCGAGGCGACCTTGCTGTTGTGCAAACATCACAGAGTGCACTCACACGCACACCTATGGTGTAGCCTCCTACACACCTTGGCTATAAGGTGTAGGTATAGCCTGTTGCTCCTGGGCTACAAACCTGCACAGCATGTTCCTGTACTGAATACTGTCGGCAACTGTGACACAATGGCAAGTATTTGTATATCGAAACCTATCTAGACATGGAAAAGGTACAGTAAAAATACAGGATAAAAGACAAAAACCAAATAATACAGCTGTATAAGGCACTTACCATGAATGGTGCTCGCAATACTGGAAGTTGCTCTGGGTGAGTCGATGAGTGGGCGGTGAGTGAATGCGAAGGCCAAGGACGTTATTGTGCACTGCTGTATAAATGCTGTACACTTGGGCTGCACTAAATGTATAAAAAATATTTTGTTCAGGCCGGGTGCAGGGGCTCACGCCTGTAATCCCAGCACTCTCGGAGGCCTAGGGGGAAGGATTGCTTGAGCTCAGGAGTTTGGAACCAGCCTGAGCAAGAGTGAGACCCCGTCTCTCCTAGAAAAATTGAAAAATTAGCTGGGTGCTGTGGTGCGTGCCTGTGGTCCCAGCTACTGGGAGGCTGAGGCAGGAGGATCGCTTGAGCCCAGGAGTTTGAGGCAGCAGTGAGCTACAGTGATGCCACTGCATCACTCTACCCAAGGCGACAGAGTGAGACTCTGTCTCCAAAAAAAAAAATTTTTTTCTTCACTAATAAATTAACTTTAGCTTACTGTAACTTTTTACTTTATAAACTTTTTCATTTTTTAACTTTTTGACTCTTGTAATAACACTTAGCTTAAAATACAAACACATTGTGCACCTGTATAAAAATATTTTCTTTCTTCCTTTATTTTTAATTTTTAATTATCATGGGTACGTAATACTAGTGTATATCTTTATAGGGTACATGTGATGTTTTGATACAGGCACACCATGGAATTAATCAAATCAGGGTAATTGGGGTATCCATCACCTCAGGTGTTTAACATTTCTTTGAGTTAAGAACATTCCAATTCCACTCTTGGTAAAATATGTTCTTTC
>NW_012147930.1:4207586-4296634 GCF_000956105.1 Propithecus coquereli
AAATGTTTCAGTTTAATTGAGGCTACTGTAACTTTTTTTTCTCTTCTGACTGACAGGCCTAAAAATGCATGACTTTCTGATTTTTTTTTTCTCAATTGCATTGCCCAATACTGGTGTCTGCTTTGTCCTTGAGGGTTACATTCATCTCTGCCATTGTGGCGGGCCCAGTGCCAGATCTGCCAACCCCAACACAGGTGTCTGGATGACTGAAACCAAATGAACTCTCGTTAGAATCCCAAGGCATATCAGCTCTCCCTCATGCTTCTATTTTATGATTTCTTTCTAATTTTCTTTGTTAAAAAAGTTTAATTTTTAATTATCATGGGTACGTAATACTAGTGTATATCTTTATAGGGTACATGTGATGTTTTGATACAGGCACACCATGGAATTAATCGAATCAGGGTAATTGGGGTATCCATCACCTCAGGTGTTTAACATTTCTTTGAGTTAAGAACATTCCAATTCCACTCTTGGTAAAATATGTTCTTTCTTCATGGCCTTATTTTATATGCTTTTTTTATTTCTCAAAATTTAAATTTTTTTTTCTTTTTAAACTTTTTTGCTTAAAACTAAGACACAAACAGGCAGATTAGCCGAGGCCTACACAGGGTCAGCATCATCAATATCATGTCTTCCACCTCCAAGTCTTGTCCCACTGGAAGGTCTTCAGGGGCAGTAACTGGCGTGGAGCTCTCATCTCCTCACTGTGACAGCCGTGCCTTTGCTGGGCACCTCCTGGAGGGCCTGCCTGAGGCTCCTCTTGAGGTGTCACCCTTTTCAGAAGCATGTCCGTGATGGTTTGCTTCATTTGTTTTTGGTTTTTTTCATCACACATTTGTTTGTAAGCAGATGAGGCACCATGAACATTCCTCTCTCTTAATGAAAACCTTTCAGTGCCCCTTTTAAAGAGCTTTTTGAGGTTTCCAAAAGCTTCTGCTAAACCCTTCCCTGTGAATTTTCTTGGAGGTTGTTTTTCTTCTCAGGCAGTTTCCTTTTCTCTTGCTGCTTCTTTAGCTCTGCGTTCCTGTTCCAGCTCCAGCAACTCCTCTCTGGGCAGATCCTCAGATACCACCACCTCAGTGTCATCCTCCACGCTCGGGTTGGGGCTTTCTGCCATCTCAACCCCAGCCTTGTCGATTTTTGCAACCTCCTCATCCTTGGCACAAGAGAAAACGATGCCATCAAGAGATGCAGTAAACGCCAAATGTGTGAGTACCCGACATCATGGCTTTTCTAGAGAACTGAAAGTAGTCTGGGTGAAGGAGCTTAGGTTAGAAGAAGACAGGTGTGGAGATAAGGTCTAGAGAGAGAGGCTTAGAGGAGTCCCAGACAGAGGAAGTCAGGGGACAGAATTCCTATGGTTGAGGGTCTGCCTTTGAGTCGTTTTAGGTAGTGATCTAACTGGGATTGGGCACATGAGGGGCAGACACAACTAGGCAGGGGTCTCAGAGCAAGTCTGAGGCGCAGACAGTTCTGTGATTAGCACCCGTTGGGTCTATTGTCCTGAGAGGGCTGTTTACCCAGAGGAGCCTCCTGGTGTGCTGAGAAGGGGCTAGCCCCCCAGGCTATTGTTTAGATAAATAAAATTTTAAGAGATTCCCAAAGAAAACAACAAAGTTATTTACTGGTTTACAGCCTTATCTTCCTGGACAGGAATTTCCTGGAACAAAGAGTGAAGTCCCTTTGGAGTCAGCTTAGTTCTGATACACAGCAGCACACCTGAGCACAGACATATGTGAGCACAAACACGCCTGAGCACAGACATGCCTGAGCACAGACATATGTGAGCACACACATGCCTGAGCACAGAGCCCGAGAGGAGCCTTGCATGGGAGCTTGGCAGGTGGGGGGTGGTTCATGATTCAGTCTTGTAGGTCACAGACAGGATCTCATTTGCGCTTTATTGTGAGACGGAAGTGTTGCAAGCAGAGAAGTGGTAAGTGTCGGCTGTAACACGGCACCACACACCAGGCAGCTTAAACAACAGACATTTATTATCTCTCAGCGCTGGGTGCTGAAAGTTTGAAAACAAGTTGTCAGCAGGGTTGGTTCTTTCTGAGGGCTGAGAGGTAAAGGAAACCAAAGATATTTCACTCCAATATACTTCTTTGACGTATTTTGAAGTGACTGTTTAGAGGGCCTGCAAATGCAATAACAGCCCTGCAACGCTGTCTTTTGTGGGGAGATTTGCATCTGCAGAGGAAATAACGCGAAGTAAACAACACATGCAAGCAGGCTTTCTCTGAAGCCCCCCTTGTCCGGATCTAGGAAAGATTAACCGAGAGTCTGACATTTTTAAAGGTCTGACAGAGAAACATAGACCACCAGCTACCACCTATTCCTCGAGAGCTGCGGCCTGCAGGTTTCCTCCGCATAACAAACCCCCTCCCCAGCCAGGCCTCCTCTCCCCCTCACAGCACCTCTGTTCCCACCCTAACCTGTTTGGCCCTGATCCAAGCCCCCGTTCTTTCTGTAATCTCAAGATGGCAAAAAAGCATCCACCATCTGGCCATTTTCTTTGAGTTTTTCATATTTTGTGCGACTACTTTGCCTGTATGCGTGTTAATAAATTTGTATACCTTTTTTCCCCTGTTAATCTATTATTAGTTTTGTTTGATAGATTCAAATTATCAAACTTTCAGGGGAAAAATTTAAACTTCCCCGCAGAGGGAAGGAGCTGTTCCAGCTTCTGTACGTGGATTGTAGATGGCTGTCTTCCCCCATGACTCTCACATCATCTGCCCCCATGCAGCTCTGTGTCCAAATGTCCCCTTCTTCAAAGGATTAGGGTCCATCCAAATGACCTCATTTTAACTCGGTTATCTCTGTGGAGACCCTATGTCCAAATAAGGTCACATGTTCCGTTGGTGGGCGCTAAAGACCTCACTATATGAATTTGGGGAGGAGGCACTATTCGACCCCTAACCGCAGCTGTGTGTGGGGTGTAGTGAATGGGGGAGGCATGGATGGAAACAGGGAGACCAGTTAGGAGGTGATTACTGTTGCACAGGTAAGCAATGATGGTGCCTTTGGATGTATTCTGATGGTAAAACCTGTGAAATAAAATTTAAAAGTTGCTGGAACTCTAAAAATATTTAAGTCTTGAGAGAAATGTGACTGTGATTTGAGTTATGCAGCAAGCAGTTGTAACTTCTGTTTTTAAGATTATAGATGAACTCTCTTTTTCATTGTTTTTTGGCTTATAAATGATCAGAAGAGACAAGAGACCAGACCTCCTCCCCTTCCAATGACCGATCTCTGTTATAGATTAACTGCCTCCTTTATTGTCCTGTGCCTGACAGATGGCACGAGAGACCCCATAACTACCACGTCTTCAGCACAAAATGTTAAATATACCTTTCCCTTAAAAAAGAAAGACCTCCTCAACTAACCAGATTATTGTAACTATACATTAAGCTTTATATAAAAGGATGTTAAAATTCTGTTAAGCTTCCTGAAGCTTATCTCTAGGAATGACCCCAAACTTTATACATTTCCAAACACTGACTTTCATTCTTTGGAATTTTTGCTTCCCGGGTGACTGTCTTCAAACTTTGCACTTAAATGCATTCTCTTTAAACTAGATTCTGACTCTTTTGATTATTTTAGGTTGACATTTTGGTGATCACAAAGGAATTCAAAGTGAACGTTTGGTTTGGTAATCCCTGCTGCTTGTCCAGCAAGCCAGCCTCCATACCCGCACAAAGGGCTGTTGTTCACCTGACCTCACTGGAGCCAGCAGGGGGCTCTGGCGAGGCTCCTCTCGGGTTTCAAATCTCCAGTGGCTTTAGTTAAAATTCAGACTTTACTCCGGCGACCCAATTCCACACTTGATAGAACGAAAATTCAAGCTCTGCTTTAAGATAAAAATTTCATTTTTTACTCTCTAAATAGTCTACTGTTCACAGATTGATGATTTTCACTTTTTCTCTGAAATTAAGCGTTCTTTATTAAACTGCTCATCAGAGTTTATGAGCCTTTTCTCTCATTCTAATTTTAGTCAGGAAAAAACCAGTTTCTCTTTCTAAAAAAAAAAAAAAATCATGGCTTAAACGGAATTTATAATTTTTTTTTAAAAAAAACCTTAACTTCAAAGCTTGGTTCATTTGACACATCTAAAGTCCCTTTTTGAGTAACCAAAACCAAAAAAAACCCCTTTCTATAAAAACAAAGGTAAGTCCCAAAGATAAGAGACACTGTTCCTCCTAGCTAAAAGACACCTTAGGTAACTAAGGTCTTGATTATCTTAGGTTGACAAACAAATAGAATTTACTGTGTAAATGGAAAAAAGACCAAACTCTGTAAAATAATTTTAAAGAGATTTACTCTGAGCCAAATCTGAGGACCATGAGCCGGAGCCATGTCTAAGAGGTCTTGAGCAGTGGACTCGGTGTGGCTGGGTTACAGTTTGGTTTTATACATTTCAGGGAGACAGGGGTTACAGGTGAAGTCATAAATCAATACGTGGGAGGCATACATTGGTTTGGCCCGAAAAGGTGGGCCATCTCGAAGCGGGGGTGGGGCCCTTACAGGTTATAGGTGGGTTTAAAGATTCTTTGGCTTGTAATTGGTTAAAGACATGAAGCTTTGTCTAGAGGCTTGGAATATTTCAACATAAGGAGCTGTTTATCAGAGATAAGCCAGGGGACATAGATTTGTTGTGTAAATTGAGGACCTGCAGGTTTGGCTTGCATACCCTTAGGCCTGTTAATGGGTTATAAATGATGTCTCCAAGGAGGGAGGGGGGCATGGTAAGGCATGTCTGACCTTTCTCCTGGCAGGCAATTTAGTTTTAGGATATTCCTTTGGCCACGAGGGGGTCCATTTAGTCAGCCGGTAGGGCGTGAGCCTTAAAATTTTATTGTAGTTCACAACTGGGATGAGGAAAAGAGTGACTATGAGGTTTTTAGCCCCAGTTGATTAAAACTGTTGCTTACTCAACTCCTTCTCTGCCCAGGACCTTTGTACTCCACAAGAGGCATTTCCAGACCGTACAATTTAAAGGTGCCATTCCATCACTCTCTGTCACGTCGCCCTATTCTAATTCACGGCTTGCCCTTATAACTTGTGGTGTTTTTATTATCTGTCTCTCACCACTGATGTTTAAGTTCCACTAAAGCAGGGACCTACTTTATCTGCCTTGTTCCTAGCTGTATTACCAGATCTTGGAACAGCACCGGGCACATAATTAGCACCCAAAAATTATTTATTGAATGAATGAATGATTTACTGCCTGAATGGCTCTCAGCAGGTGAGGAACAGGGAAACTTACAGAATAACCTCTAGGTTTCTAGCATGGATGGTAGATAAAAGAATAACTCACCTCAAACTAGGTTTAATAATAGAGATTTGGGCCAACACTTTGGGAGGCCAAGGAGGGAGGATCGCTTGAGGCCAGGAGTTAGAGACCAGCCTGAACAACAGAGTGAGACCCCCGTCTCTACAAAATTTAAAAATTAGCCAGGCATGGTGGCACACACCTGTAGTCCCAGCAACTCAGGAGGCTGAGGCAGGAGAACCACATGAGCCCAGGAGTTCAAGGTTGCAGTGAGCCATGACAATGCCACTGCACTCTGGCCTGGGCAACAGAGCAAGACCCTGTCTCTTACATAAAAAAAAAAAAAGAAACAAAAACCAATAATAGAGATTTGTTTGCTCATAAAGTAAAGGGTTAGAGACAGGTGGGATTGACAGTTGGTTTGATTCAGCTGTGTGACAACTTCGTCAAAGGCTTCTTGTCTTTCTGTTTTTCTGCTCGGCACTCTGGCCATCAACTTGATCTAAAAGTGGCTTCCCATATCATGGCATTTACGACTTCCTTTAAAAATAATAACAATACATCCATTATATGTTAAAGTTTCATTTAAAAAACTTTTCAAAAACAAATTTAGTGAGAAGAGTGGCACTGTTTTACTTTTTTTTTTTTTTGGCAAATCTCTTTACTATCTGGCTTAATAGATTACAGCTGGATTCTTCTAGTTGCTTCTGCATTCATTTGATCTGTTGCCATGATGCTTTTTTGGTTGACGCTTATGAAGAAAATCTGGCCTCATGCAGCTATGTAATTGGTTAAAAGGAGGAGTATTTTTATGGCCTTTCCAGATAATGTGACTACTCTTCTTTCATCTTACACTAAAAACTCAGGAACTGGTAATTTCTTCAAGGTTAGTAGCAACAGAGAGTTTGAAATTACATCAGTGAAATTTCTGTAGTTACATTATAACCCACTGGCACATCTTGTGCTTTGAAAGAACCATTTACCCATACCTGATTTTTTTTTTTGAGACAGAGTCTCACTTTGTTGCCCGGGCTAGAGTGAGTGCCCTGGCATCATCTTAGCTCACAGCAACCTCAAACTCCTGGGCTCAAGCGATCCTTCTGCCTCAGCCTCCTGAGTAGCTGGGACTACAGGCATGCGCCACCATGCCCGGCTAATTTTTTATATATATTTTTAGTTGTTGGATTAATTTCTTTCTATTTTTAGTAGAGACGGGGTCTCCCTCTTGCTCAGGCTGGTTTCGAACTCCTGAACTCAAACAATCCGCCCGCCTCGGCCTCCCAGAGAGCTAGGATTACAGGCGTGAGCCACCGCGCCCGGCCTGCCCCCATGCTTGATTTTTAAACATCATGCATTGTATAGAAAATAGTTTCACTGAGTTATGCGGATCTTCCAAATGCTGACACATTGATTATACAAAATTGAAAAAATCACAATGTCTGTTACTATTACCACAGACCTCATCAGAAAAGTCTTCAAGAACTGGGAAAGTATCAAGCACATGAAGCAATATAAATTTTCCAAAATTCAAATTTTCATCGGAAAGCTCAAATTTTATTATTTGGCAATAATACCTGTTTTCTTTGAAGCGACAGAATTTGTTCATGTTTGAGAAAATGTGTGCCAGAATCACTAGTTTAGCTGCTAGTTATTCTTTCAAGTAAAAATGATGTTCCATGAAAAAGGAGTTCGTTCCGCTGGAAGCTCAGAGGTCTTCCCCCCAGTGGGCTCTTGTTCTTTGTTTTGCATCCCGTGTGCCTCATGCATGCCCCATTTAGTCGCACAGAATATTAACAAGATGTGTACTCCGGTGCTGAGATTTAATCAGATATTTTTGCTGCTTCATTGAGGATATTCTCACGTGAAATGAGTGTTTTTTGCCAAGAGTATGGGGTGATGAAGAATGGTGGCCACTATTACCTTTTGGTGTCACTCCCTTAAAGTGGGCAAAGGTGCTATCGGATTTACCCACCACTGCAGATTTAACAAAGGCACATGACATTTCAGTATCACCGTGAAAGTACTTTTTTGCCTGGGACCACCTGAAAGGGTCTTGGGAAGCTTGAGGGGTTCACTGCCCTCGACTGATCATGGCGCATCCCAGGAGAGTGCGTGGGGGCAACTTCCCCCACAGCACATGAGCAGTCCCGGGAGGGGTGGCTTTCTGCACGAACATCTCAGTTATCTCAAGAGGGGAACCAGGCAATGGTCTGCCAAACGTCCACCGCATACATGCACAGGAAGGCAACTAGCAAAGTACACAGCTGTACCCTCTGGGCGAGAAAGCAGGACTGGGGCAGCCTAAGTGAGGGAGGCTTCCTCATTTCATTCAATATTCGAAACAGAGTATTGTTTAAATCTGTTGCAACAAGAATGCTTTCTTGCTTTATTTGTACAAATAGAAAAATAATGGCACGAATGGGAACTGACCAAAGAGAGGCAGAGTACTGGCTACAATTTAGCAAAGTTGTTTGTGGATAGATAGGAGGTATTCTTGTTCAAGAACTTTCCATTCTTTCACAGAGACAAGCCAGTTTCCCTTTGCTTCTAAAGGTGCTGCATTCAGATCAACACCCTTCTGTTACCACTTAGGAAGGTCAACTTACGATACTACTGATTAGGTTACGTTCCAAGCCCCAGTTCAAGTGCATTCAATTTGGGTGCTCCCAAGGCCCCAGCTGGGATCTCACAGCACCCAGGCTGAATATTCAGCAGTTTGAGTACAGAAACAGCATGTTTATTCGGCTCTGCTTTGTCAGATGCTCCGTGGAGATTCTAAGACCCCCTGAGAATCAACACTTTATGGTGATTATTGGCCTTAGGATCATCCCAAGTAAAATCTTATGCTCCTCAAGATTGTAAAACTTTTATCCTATATTTTTCCTAGTACGTCATGCACTGCATAACAATTATAATGAAGCTGACAAATTTCTATTGCCTAGTAATATCCTAGCTGCTGTAACATTGTAGCACAATTACTTTATTTTTTATAAACTTAGTGTCGCCTAAGTGTACAGTGTTTACAAAGTCTGTACTAGTGCAGGGTGATGTGGCAATGTCCTTCACATTCACTCTTCACCCACTCCCTGACTCACCCAGAGCAGCTTCCAGTCCTGCAAGTTCCGTGATAAGCACCGTCTCTGGGTGTACCATTTCTTATCTTTTGTATCATATTTTGTATCATAAGATTTCTGTAACCACTTTATTTTCAAAATGTCATTTACAACTTATCAGAACTTTTTTGTAACTATTTACATTTATGATAAAAATTTAAACATCAACTTAAGAATGTGTGAAAGGAATACTTTCAGGATGCATATAAAAAAATTAAAAAACAAAAGTGTGGCCCATTCCAGGGCTCCACAGAGCCCACATTGCTCTCTCAGCTTCAGGCCTCTAACATGCTACTCTCCCCGGGAAGGCTCCAGCCTCACTAACTCCCTCAAGCTTTGTCTTAAATGTCACTTTACCTGAGAAGCCTTCTTTGTCTCCATGCTAAATTAGATCTCCTTGATACATGTCCCCCTAGGACCATGAACTTCCCCTGTCATCCCGCATGTAACTCCTTGTCAAGTGTTGCCCCAGGAAGGCATCAACGGAACCAGTCTTTTCAGATACACCTGTGTTCCCACAGAGTCTGCTGATGTCCCAGCCAAAGAGGTCAGCTGTGCTCTTTAAGAAGCACCATCCACCTGGAGTGGAGGAAAAGGCAGTCGGATTGCAAGAGGTTTACAAAAGTACAAGGTAAGGAAGCAGAGGCCGAGGGTGTGGGTTAATTATCAATTAAGAGGTTTGGATGGAAAAGGGAGAAAAACAGAGGGGAACAGAGACCTCTCTTTCTGCGACTGCTCACAGGAAGAGAGGTGCATGAAGAGCACAGAGAATAACCAAGGAGGTCAGAGAGCTGGGTTTGGAGCTAAACGGGACAAGAGGAACTTAAGTTCTCAGTGTCTCCAAGCCAAAACGTCGCACAAAAGTTTACAATTTGGCGACTAAAAGTAATCTGTGATAATTCACAGAAAGTACCATATTTACACATGCACATTTATTGACTTTATACATATAAATCCTAAGGTGAACACAGACCCTGCTTTCTCTCTTCACATACTTTTTCTAACATAGGGATGTCTGGTCTCAGTTAAAGGAAGCATGAGTGGCATTAGTTGTGCACACTATCCACGCCCATGACTTCTGCCCTCCAAAACTAACCCTAATTCTTCTTAGTTTAGGGTTCTAAACTAATTCTTCTAATTCCCACAAAAAGGGAAAGAAACACTGTTGAAGATCTTTCTGCTGTGTCGTGCTTCCTGTTGGCACTCAAATATTTATGACCTGAGATCTCTCTATTCATCTGGCTTCCTCCCCAAAGATCACTATGTACCAATCACGTTACCTGATGTTAATCAGGTGTGAAGAAAGTAGCTACCCTCCTGGCGCTGATTAGAACTTTCCATGGAAATGCGTTCTCTGATTAGAACTTTCCATGGAAATGCGTTCTCGTCTAAAGTTACCCCACAGGCTTCCATTATGGAAAAATTATTTCGCCATCTGGCATTCTTTTCAAGTGCAACTATCCTTGAAAAGAGTTACATATTAAACCACTTTTACTACAGTAAAAGGGGAGTAGAAGGATCCAGAAGGCCTGTGGATCTGTTTGTACATCTATAAAACAGTTACCCTGCCTTCCTAGATTTTTGTGAAGTTCATGTATGGATGCATTTTATGGACTTTACATGTATACATAAGCACTTTAATTACTGCACAAATGAGGCTCCTTAAAAAAAAAACCAGAAACGAGTCAGAACAGCAAGGCCCTGGGGAAGGGAAGCAAGACTGAATTTTGAAAGGGTCTAACCAAACACACACTGGGGAAACATCCTTGTGAAAAGGTTCTTCAGCTAGGTGTAAACATGTAGTTATCATCACTACAGTGATGGGAAAAAAAGTGGGGTCTAATCCGAAACACCCAGGTGGAGAGGGAGGGACGGAAGGGAGGTTCCCGCGCATTCGCGGGGGGCGAGCGAGGAGCTGGGGGCCCCCAAGCTGGGGCCTCGCGGTGGGCACAGGGTCGGGAGCCCCAAGCTGCTGCGACCTGCCACCGCTGTAACTGCTCCAATTGTGTCCTGCTGGCCTTACCAGGTAAGCCTGAACACACCTGTCGAATGCATAAGTCCTCTTAAGCGGCGGCGTCCGCGCCCCCCGCCCCTTGGGGGGTCGCGCACCCCAAACGCTGGGGCGTCCCGACTGAGGGGCACGAAAGGCGCCCGAGGGCCCGCACGGCGTGCAGCCAGGAGATGCGTGTCCCAGGCACCCGAGCGGCCCTCAGACCAGCCGACGCACGTCCTGCCGCGGGGCAGGCAGCCGCCGGGTTCGCTCCCCCAACCCGAGCCCACCCACGCGCCGCTCAGTTCCCCGCCGCCTCCTCTTTTCCCGCGCCCGCAGCCGGACCCGCCCAGGCAGCATGCGAAGTGGCCAGAGCCCGGCCGTCTGCGCCCGTAGGCGGTTGTGGAGCAACCGTCGGCCGAGCTCAGCCAACCAGGGGACGTGATATTGCTGCGGAGCCCCGCCCCGTGCGGGGGAACTATGGTGACGAGAGGCCAATCAGGAGTCGTGTTATTGCCGCGGAGCCACGCCCCCGGTAGGGGGCTGTGGTGACGGCTGAGGGTCATGGGGTGTGAGCGCTGCTGAGCTACCGAGCGTCGGAGGACCACGGCGTCCCCTCGCCTCGCGGCCGCGAGCGACACACCGGCCCTGCACTCGCCCGCCCGCCCCTCGGCGGCGGCGCGGCCCATGCGGCTGGGGGCGGAGGTCGGGGGTCGGGAGCGGGCGGCGGGCTGGGAGTCTGGGCGGCCCGGGCCCGGGCGGTGAGGGGCGGCGGCGGGCCCGGCTGGCCGCGGCTGAGGGCCCCGGGCGCAGAGAGCAGGCGGAGCCCTCGGCCGCCGAGCCGGGAAGATGCTGCTGTCCCTAGTGCTCCACACTTACTCGATGCGCTACCTGCTGCCGAGCGTCGTGCTCCTGGGCACGGCGCCCACCTACATGCTGGCCTGGGGGGTCTGGCGGCTGCTCTCCGCCTTCCTGCCCGCTCGCTTCTACCAGGCGGTGGACGACCGGCTCTACTGCATCTACCAGCGCATGGTGCTCTTCTTCTTCGAGAACTACACCGGGGTGCAGGTGAGGCACTTCCCGCCCTCGGCGCCTCTGCGTCCGCCCGAGCCCTCGCGGGCGCGCGGGCCTCCCAGGTCGGACCCGTCCCCTCCCAGGTGGTTTAGATCGCTCCGGCCTGCCTGGCGGATCCAGCTTCAGAAACACGTGCCATCACCGCCCTTCCACTGTGGGGGAAGTGTCACGTTAGGGTTTGGCCTGATGCTTCCTCGCAGGTCCGCCGAGATCTCTAGGAAGCTGTAGCAACATCGTTCTGAGGCTACCGGTGGGATCAGCCGCCCCTCGCCCGGGTCTGGTGTCACTGTCTGTCTTGGTGCTTAGCAAAGTAGGTGCAGGGGAACATTTAAAGTAGGGCAGGCATTGGCCCAAGAAGGTGGTAATGTAAGAGGATATGTTCGCACTCGGAAGTGCGCTTTTAAAATGACCTTCTCTTGAAACTGATAGATGTTACTATTTGGGCTAGGTTTTGTGTTCTTCCCCAGTACAAGTGAAAGATGGGCGAGGAAATGAATACATTTGTTACGGTGGAAGCCTTACTGTAGATACAGTTCTTGCCAACTTTAGGCGTAAGCACGTGGGTGATCTTTTGTCTGATTACTTTCTTACTGTTTCTTTCTATGTAGGGGTTGGATTTGTAGGTGAAGCTTGAAAAACAAAAGTAGAAGGCCCTCTTCACATTAGTTATTTGAAGTCTCTTAAAAAAAAAAGAACAATTGTGAATTTTCCTTTTATTTTTCAGTTCGAAAGAAGAGCTTTATTCTTGGTTATTCCTAATATCCAGTTAGTCCTCTTTTAATTTTCTTGATGGGAGTAGGGTAGAGTGGGGTGGAGAGAATGAGATAGTGTGGTTTTGTCCTTTTGCCTTTCTTTTTTCCACCTACAGCATCTGTTTTCACTCTGTGGTCAGCCAGCGACTGTAATGAGTTTGCAGTTGCGCTGCTGATTGATCCTTGATGACTCTGAGTTTGCCCCAGTTGGGAGTTGTTTGGGGGGGGGGGAAAGGGCCTAGGAGAGGCTAGGGCCTCCACTTAAACCATTATCTGTGTTTCCTAGGGAAGAAAGAAAGAACACAGTTCCAGATCATGGTTCCCTGGTATTTGACTTTTAAGATGGGCCTCCTTTAAAATTTTCAGTAATTCAGGTTAATATTTTCGCCTTACACCGTTATTTCACCAAGTTTGTCTAAATGTATGGTTTTATCATAATTATTTACTTTCACATCATATGAAAGCTGGCCTGGCCTGGGGGATATACGCTCAGAACACAAAGTCAGCCTACCTGTGGTGAGTTATTTCAGTTTTGTTTTAAAGAGTACACAGCGTAATACACAGTATACCATTGAAGTACTTTGTGTTTGGCAATTTCTTATTTTTTTAAAATAATTGCAAAACTTCATAGTGTTTCTGAAATTATATGCCTTACCTTACTTACATGGTGCTGACTGCAGCTCTCCAGTTTACTTCTTGATTTCCCAGCAGGTGGTTTTTAAAACATTTAATCTATCATTTTCCCCCTTCCATTGTTCCAATAAAAGGATCTAGCATCCAGCGATAATCTTTGTGCATTTATGAAAGGATATCTGAGGGCCTTTAAGTATAATTCAGAATTTTATTTAACGTGTGTCCCTTGATGAAGTTTATTAGGAATCCTAGAACAGATTGCCCACTGATCATCAAATGTAGGTTTTGAACATTTAATAAAAATGTAGAATTGGGAGTTTTTAGTTCCTGCTTTTTTTTTTTTTTTTTTTGACAAGGAGTTATTTGCTATTTAGTAACAAAGAGCAGGGTATTTTTAATATGTTCGGGTCCTTTTTTGGAATTTGCATTTCCTGTGTAGACAAGTCTACCTTCTGATATTTTTGATAGTTTCCCTGAAGATTAAATCACTAGAAGAATAAATAGTTGTCTTCAAATATAAGACCCAAAGGAGAAAGATTTACAGGGACATGCTGTCACCTTCTTACTTTTTACTTATTATTTTTCATAATTGACTTTGTCATTGAGATGTTTCAATTAAAATTTTAGCTTGTTTTTCCTGTTTTCCTAGTATACTTTTTTATTTGAATTTTTTTTAAATGAATTAAACGAGCATCAAAAGAGAAATCATAGGCCGGGCGCGGTGGCTCACGCCTGTAATCCTAGCTCTCTGGGAGGCCGAGGCGGGCGGATTGTTTGAGCTCAGGAGTTCGAAACCAGCCTGAGCAAGAGCGAGACCCCGTCTCTACTAAAAATAGAAAGAAATTAGCCGGGCATGGTGGCGCATGCCTGTAGTCCCAGCTACTCGGGAGGCTGAGGCAGGAGGATCGCTTGAGCCCAGGAGTTTGAGGTTGCTGTGAGCTAAGCTGACGCCACGGCAGTCTAGCCAGGGCAACACAGTGAGGCTCTGTCTCAAAAAAAAAAAAAAAAGAGAAATCATCTTGAAGCTTGCCCTTTTTGGTGTCACGACATAAAGGTGAATCATTTCTACACTGTATTGTTACATGTGATGAAAATCGGATTCTTTTGAACAATCACAAGCATTCTGCATGGTGGTTGGATAAAGGTGAAGTGCCAAAAGACAGTCCAAAACGGAATATTCATCAAAAAAAGCTAATGGTGTCTGTTGGTGGTCCATGGCTGGTATTATCCACTATACCTTCAGGAAACCTGGTCAGTTGATTACGGCGGATGTCTACTGCACTTGATTGGACAAAATGATGAGGATGCTTGGGATTAAGCAACCCAGATTGGTCAACAGAGACAGGCCAATGCTCTTGCAAGACAACGCTTGACCGTATGTCTCACAAACAATGCTGCTCAAACTACAGCAGCTGGACTTGGCATCTCTGTCATCCACCGTATTCTCCAGACCTTGCACCGACGGACTACCACTTTCAGGCTTTGGACCACTTCTTCTTGTAAGGAAAAATATTCAGTTCTCAACAAACTGTGGAAAACACTTTTCGTGATTTCATTTCCAGGCTTTGGACCACTTCTTGTAAGGAAAAATACTCAGTTCTCCACAAACTGTGGAAAACACTTCTCGTGATTTCATTGCCACTTGCTTTCTAGGCTTCTTTGCTGCTGGCATAAACAAGCTACTGTTCAGATGGCAAAACTGTGTCTATAGGTAGTCTAGGCACATACTTTGATTAATTGTATGCTGCTTGTTTGAGATATAATAAACTACACATTTGATTCGAAATCAGACATTTCATAATGATCTAATATTAAAGCATTTTGTTCTGTGCTTTCTTTGACATGCTAAAAATAAAAGGAGCCTGGTTTTTATGTTAAGGTAACTTTTAAAATAGGTTTCTATAATCTTTTAGTTATTACTCACAAACTTACTTTCCACATACCCCTTAAATAATAGCATTTGATTAGTTGTCTTATTTTCAAAACCAATGTACATTCTGTGTAAAACCAACTTCTTGTTCATATTTTGGTGTTCTTTTAATTCTTAGTTGATTCTGAAATTACCAACTCTTAATAGTATACAAAAAAAAAAAGAACTAAAAACCTGGTAAATTAGAGGTATTATAACTTCTAAGTTAAGACTTTATTATATGTAATATGGTATAACCTTGGCATTCGGTTTTCACCTAAAATCCATTTGGGATAGGAAATATCTTGAATGTGGGATGTTTGGAGACTCAGAATAGGAGACCATGTGTATATCCTTGAGGTGGAGTTTGAGCTAAACTTATGAGTAGCTAAGAAGAAAATGGGTGTACTGGCAGAGCAAGTGGTTAGGACTTGTGACAAAGCACTGAAGGCAACTGCAATGTTGTTATCTTTAGTTGAAGTGAAACTAGATTTATCCAACTTTCTACCTGAGAATTCTATCCTAGGATTCTAGGTGTATCCTAAATGTTGCGATAACTGCATAAGCAATAACCCTACCAGTTATGACGAACAATGAAAAATCTTTTTAACATATTTTCTGAAGCTGATAGAAGTTAACATAATTTTTTCAAATGTCAGAGTTCTTTTTTCTTTTTAAAAAAATGTCTTTTCTTCCATTCCAATGTAGTATACTAAAAACTGATTACTGATATTTGCAGGCTGAAAAATTACCAGTACCTAATAAATTAATCATCAATTTATTCTTAAATCAGTAACATTTGGAATTTACTTTAAAATATATTTTATATTAATGGCTCTGACTGCTAATCCCCTTTCCCCCAAATGCTAACATACTATAACAATAAAATGTGAAATTTTTAGTGTATATAAAATGAACTTAGCTTTTCAACTGACCTTCAAGTGTAAAATAGTTTGAAAAGCACTGGAAACAAGATAATACAAGTTTAAGATTTTTGACATTTCTATAATATGCTCAGCTAAAATACTCTTCACTTCTCTAATGATTCATACTTTTAAGTGAAATGTTGTTCCAAGTTTCTCAGAAACAGTCTTTTTATCTGGAGACCATTTATAACTGGTTCTTTTTGTAGTGCTGACTCATCAAAATAGTCCTAAGCTCTTAAGTTAAATTTATATTCTGAATCTTGCTGTAAAAGCGTGAACATGTTTATTTAGAGTGGGGAAAGGACCTTACAAGTCATCTCTCTAGTTCAATCCCTTTTATCACTTCTGAATTCTTTCTGCATTTCTGCCAAAATGTTGCTTAGTTTTCTCTAATATCTGTAGTCCTAAAGAGAATATGAATTGTAGGTTGTATCCTTAATTTTATTCTTCTCTGCTTACTTACCATTCAGGTGAAGACCTGAAATAGATCTTAGATTACTTCCTTCCATTTAGCTGAAAGTAATCAGACAGGGCAGGTTTGGGTGTGCCCGTCCATTTGTTTATTTAAGAATTATAAAAACTGTTGCTATAGGAAATTATACATTTGCCAGTCAAATACAATTCCAGTCAAAAACAGGTTAGGTCTGGCTAGGGAACTGATTAACTTACTAGACTTATAAGAAAATCCTAGATAAATGTAATTAGGACTTTATTTTTCCACTTTTTATAAACTATGAAAAACCGGTTATTTTAGGTTGCATTTGTGTGTAGTTTTTAATGCATTATTTTTCTATTTTAAATCACAGATGCAATAAAACATGCAAACACAGCCACAATATTTTGAGAAAGTTAAAAGTTTCCCCTACTCCTACACTACATACACCTTTCCCAGGTATGTAACAGTTTGGTGCATAACTTTAGATTTCTTCCAAGAGCTTTTAAATTAATGTTTGAATTGTGGGAAGATTCCTCCATTAAGTTGCCTTCTTGGATGGGTTTTATGGTGCAGTAGCAGTAAATACACCTGTGTACCTACGGGGACAATTCTGTGCCATTATGATTGAAAGCAAAGGAAGAAACGATTGTATATACATACTTCCCCTCTTTTTTAAATTTATCTAATTTTGTGGAGCAGAACAAACAGTTGACACTTCTTAAATGGAATTAGAAGTTAATTTTTTCTTATTCAAATTGAAATTGTTTACAGCTGCATTTTTGTATCATCAGACTTTCTGAGGGGTTAGACTAGACAGCTGTTTCTCTTACCCATTAATCACTTAACACAGTTTTGAATTAAAAAATTTGGATAGTAGCAGTTAACCTTTTTTTTTTGGATGGTTACTATGTTTTAGGCATTGTATGAAGTAGTTTGCATAGTCTCATTTATTTTCACTACAACCCTATGAGGAGTAGTTACTATTATACTCATTTTATAGATGGAAAAAAAAAATAGGTGTGAAGAGGTTAAGTACTTTTGCTCAGGTTCTCATAGTAGGATTATGGAGTAGGATTCAAATTCAAGTCTTAATCAAATCCAATACTTTGAAGTCTATGTTCTTAGTAACCATTACGTTACAGTGTAGGGGAGAAAAAACTTTTCCTCTACGCTCCCTCTTAGGGTGACTGGGGCTTATGAATTAAGAAACAGATTAACAGGAGAAAAGGCATGCAGATTTTTATTGATGTTAGTATTTTTACTTGCACAAGGTCGTGGGAAAGGAGGTGAAGACCCAAGAAGCAGTTTATATGTGATTTTAACAAAGGACAATAAATTGTAAAGAAGTGACTAGTCAAAGGAAAAGTAGGTTTCAGCTCCTAGGGGTGGTAAATTGTGGGAAGGTGACTAGAAACTGTATAGTAGATAAGGATTGTTTAGTAAGGTTTGTTATGCAGATTTATGTTGGCAGTTTCTGGTCTTCCTAGTAGGGGGCAGGGGAACATCTTTATAAGTGGAAGCATACCACCTTTACACAGGGAAATTTATGCTCTGCCTTTAGGCAAAAAGAGGGAGAGCAGAGAGCTCTTCCTGTATCTGCTGTTTCTCAATTGCCTTCAATTCAAAATAATCCTTATGCCAAAGTGTTGTGTTTGGGGTGGCATATCCTGATCCCTTTCAACAGCACCATTTATATGTAAGGACAATGAAAGGTTCTTTTTTTTAATCATATTTCAAGTTTTGAATGCTGAAGGCAAATGGGTATTATTGAGATAAAAAGTGTATTTTTGGCCATGCGCGGTGGCTCACACCTGTAATCCTAGCTCTCTGGGAGGCCGAGGCGGGCGGATTGTTTGAGCTCAGGAGTTCGAGACCAGCCTGAGCAAGAGCGAGACCCCGTCTCTACTAAAAATAGAAAGAAATTAATTGGACAACTAAAAATATATAGAAAAAAAATTAGCCGGGCATGGTGGCGCATGCCTGTAGTCCCAGCTACTCGGGAGGCTGAGGCAGGAGGATCGCTTGAGCCCAGGAGTTTGAGGTTTCTGTGAGCTAGGATGACGCCACGGCACTCTAGCCCAGGCAACACAGTGAGACTCTGTCTCAAAAAAAAAAAAAGTGTATTTTTAAACAAAGAATACTGTATGTTTAGGTCTCTGTGCACGCTTGTTAGTTGGAGGGTAAGGTGTTAAGCATGTGATTACTTTAGATTTCATTTAACTACCTGCTTTTAGCATACAAAAGAGACAGTCATCAAGTAGTGTATATATGATGGGAGCAAATGAAAATAACATAGGTGAAAATAGTTTACATCTAATCCAAGTTTTCCTGTGAAAGCCAGTTTGTGCACGATAAACAAGTTTGACTAAAACAGAATAATAGCTAGTGTGTTGGGTGCAATGAAGATAATTATTCAAAAAGCAGTTTTATTGTCTGCTATTCAAAACCAGTTTTATTGTGTGCCTCTTAATAAAAAGAAAATTATTTTTTTTCTGTAAAGGGACTTTAGATGAGTTTTTAAAAAATGGATGAACCTAAAGCAATTACGAAGAAACAATTATGAACATAAAATTACTTAATTATGTAAAACAAAAGCCATATGTTTTCACATGCCTTGTTGTGAAGGAACAAATTATCTGTAGCATACATTAATAGAAGCAACTAATGTGATTTGAAATCTGAGTACTAGAAGAGTCACAGAGTGATGCCTTTAAAAAGTTGCTGGTGCATTTAAAGTTTTTTACATTGAAAATGAGGTGTAAAGGAAAAATGAGCTATGAAAATCTCAGGACCTTTCCCCAACTCCTTATGCAAAAGGGAAGGTCAAGCCCAGAGGCTGAGACTTTCAATACCCCCTTCCAAATGAGTAACTGTTGCTAACATGCTTCAGCCAGATCCCTGCCAAAGGTAAAAGGCCTCAGGCAACTGCAAGGGATTGTCCCCTCAGATCATTCATAAGGAAATTCCTTGCTGGCCTCCCACAAACAAGGATGTGCAAATCGTAACTGGGTTTGCAGGCTAAGTCTAGCTCCTAAAACTAAAGTCTGTTGATCCCACACTAACAATGTTGCTGACAGATTTATCTTCCCAGGTTCAGAACGGAGACAACATCAAACATTCTTCCACCTACCCAGGAACATCTGCATAATTGATGATTCCTTTACTCCCCTTTTTTGTCTTCTAACATTCTCCTTATCTTGTATAAAATACACATTTCCTGGGTCTCACAAGAATGTAACCATTTTGTCTCACTGCCCGCACCCCTTCTTCTGTTTCTTTCTATATGCCTTATCTCCTTTAAACCTGAGTTCCCAAATTTCGCTTTGGAAAAACAACCACAGATTTGTCTGTGGTGTGTATTTTTTCCCAGTGTGTCCTCAACTTTGGCTTAATAAACCTCCATTGATTGAGATGTTTGCCTCAGTCATTCATTTTGGGTTTTTATGGGTATGGCTTTCTTACTTTGACAAATAAAAGTGCAAACTTGTCAATGGAAAATAACCCAAACTATGTGAAATATTTTACAGAGGTTTATTCTGAGCCAAATATGTGCTACCATGGCCTGGAGAGCCACACCCAAGAAGCCTTGAGCAAGTGGTGTCCCCGTGGTTGGGTTATAGTTGGTTTTATCCATTTCAGGGAGACAGGAATTACACAGAAAGTCATAAATCAATACATGGAAGGTGTACATTGATTTGGCCCGAAGTGGGGCATTACAGGTTATAGGTGGGTTTAAAGATTCTTTGATTTGTAATTGGTTAAAGAAATGAAGCTTTGTCTAAAGGCTTGGAATGTTTTGCAGTAAGGAGGTCTGTTAATCAGAGACAAGCCACTGGACATAGACTCAATAAGTAATCTGTTAAGTAAACTGATGACCTGTGGTATGGCTTAAGCTTTGTCTTGCATAGCCTTAGGCCTGTTAATGAGTTACACAGGATGTCTCCAAGGAGGGAGGGGATCATGGGGAGGTATGTCTGACCTCCCTTCTCATGACCAATAACTCAGCTTTAGGATATTTCTAGGGTCTCCTTGGGCAAGAAGGGGTCCATTCAGTCAACTGAGGGGCTTAAGATTTTAGTTCACAAATTTAATGATTCAATAAATATCTGTTGAAAACCATCTGGGTACTAGGCTCTGGGGGCAGAAAAATGATCAGATATCTATCACTGAGGAGCTGATAAACCTAAGGGGATATGACTTGTGAATAGGGTTAGGTACAGTGAGTCCTAGCTGCACCTAAAGAAGTGTGAACAAGGTACCTCATGGTGCAAAGGGGGAAATGGTTAATCCTGGGGACTGGGTTAAGAGGTGCAAAGCCTTCAGTGGGTGTTACTAGCCAACCAGGCTTATTGCGCGCTGCTCAAGAGGAAGCCAGTACACTGAGACAGCAGAGTTTACAGCGGAAAAGGAGTTTAATATCACAGGTGCCACCTGAGGAGACAGGAAGGATGTCTCAAATCCATTTCTCTGAGAATTTGGGAGCCAGGGTTTTTAAAGATGGTTTGGTGGGCAAAGGGCTAGGGAATTGGATCTGCTGATTGGCTGGGGATGAACTCATAGGACTGGGAAGCAGAAATTGTCTTCTTGTGCTGAGTCAGTTCTCTGGTTGCAAGACCAGTTGAGTTGGATGCTTGGGATGGGCCACTGGTCTGGTTGGGTCAGTTGGTCCACTGGAATGCAGGGTCTGGAATGTATCTCTGAGACTAGCCTTAGGTCTCACAAGAGTGATGTTGCCTGTAGGAGCAACAAAGAAGGTTAAGAATCTTCATGACCATCAGCTACGTGACTCCCGAATAGTAAGTAATTATAGAAAAGCAAGCTAGGGCACAATGGCTGGTTATATATGTATTTTAATCAGGCCCCTACCACAGTTCCCACCTCTTTTATTAATTTTATAAAGGGTGGTTTCATGGGGAGGTAAATAAATGAGGAAAAGCTGGTATAGAGATGATTACAGTGAGGTAGTGCAGGTAGGCTTATAGGTAATCATATAATCTAATAATTTATAAGGGTATTCTGTAAGTTCTCAAGAATTTTTTTAAATTTGGAAAACACTACAGCTATCTTATTAGTCATCTACTTGCTAATAAGACAGTAATAACTCTAAGTGTTTTGAAAATGTGTGTTTGTCAATGAAAATGTTTTCTTCTCTTCCATATTACTATAATAAACTTAAAAGCAAAGAAATAACCTTTCACTTTGATGAATGGAAGAAATTTGAAAATTTTAAATTAAAATGAAATGCTCATTCACCTTTGGAGCCTTGGAAGTGAAGGAAATAAAGGACCTTAAAAATTGTGTATATTTGATGTGTAAAGATTGTAATTGTGTATTCCTTTCTTCGGTTAATCAATGTCTATTCAAAGTACTTAATGATCTGCATCTATTCCATTGAAATTTATAGTTCATCATTTCACTTACTTTGCTTTTAGATCCTTTGAAGTTTTAAATATGAAGGACTGCTCTATTTTTTAACTTATTTTTGTTGAATTCCAAGTAATTTGTGGTTTAAGTGATAAATGAAAAATCTTAGAGAAGAGGCTGTCATCCAGATATCTACTTTGAGGTCCTAAATTATGTTTTATCAGAGGTTTACGCATTCCAGTTGGAAATATCTTTTATTTCAATTAGATATTGTGCATATTGAAGAAAAATCTTAAAAAGTATAAATTTACATATGTGTATATATATCTTCAAGGACTACGAATAAAGAATCTGAGTGATCTAGTAGTTGAACTGCATTTTCCCTGTTTACCCAGTTGAATTCATTCTAGATACTATTGAAGATCTATTTTTAAATACTGAGCAAGTTTAACTTTGTTGTTAATCACGGAAAATATTGAAAATAATGAGTTGTATGGAAGCCATTTAGAGGTGGAGAAGATTAGTGAATCTTATAGGGATTACAGAGGTGGCTTTTTCTTTTTTCTATTTTTTTCATAGTGTAAATACTGTATTGCTCGCATTGATGTATCTGTTAAACATTGTGTGCACTTTATAATTGTTTTTTTAAAGATTGGAGAAATTCATTGGCAAAAATAGTAGTATCTATAAGAAGAGATGGCTTTTTCTTCGAAGCTTTTAGGTTCATACTTGTGTCTAATAACAAAGGTAGAAAATTGTGGCATTTCAAGGCTAGCAGGGTGGTATGAAGAGTGAAGATGTGGAATCTTCTTAAGCTTGTAGTGCTGTTAACTAACTGATCATGGGTCTTTGGACAAGGACTTAGTTTTCGTAAGGGTAAAACCAGAGGGCTGGGCAAATAGTGTTCACAGGTCCTTCCCGTGCCGATGCTGCGTATATTGTGCTTTCACCGCTGGGAATTACCGTATCATCACATTAGGTGATTGTGTTTATTTTTGTGGTTGCTTTTCTACTCTCACCAGGCTTGTTTTATTTTAAAATGGGATGTATTTAGTTTTATAAAAGACAAAATTTGCAGTGCTATGTTTTCTATCATTGGTACTATATTTCTGTGAAAACAGCCTTTTAATAGCTTATTTGTCTTCTGCCTTCAAAGGCTACAGCCTAGCGGTCTCTTACCCAAGCTTGGCAAGAAAGGAAAAGTCTCATCTCTTGAATGGTTCAAGTATCGCCTTCAGCTTGGGGGCCAGGCGTGTCTCCAAAGAGTGGTATTCGAGTTGAATCAGTTAAACCTCGAATATCCTATCTAAGAAAGTTAAGCCAGAAATATTCTTCCATCTATCTGCAAAACTTTTAAATCAAGTGCATACCCAATGGTCCTGATGCAGTTCTGGCTTGTTGGGAAGAGAATGGGGGTTGCTCGTGGCCAGAACTTCATTTTTTTAACCCTGTGCAGATCAAATTATTGGTGTTATTTATTTATGCAATCAGTAAACTTTACTTATAACAACTCATTGAGCAAATATTTAAACATATTATGTACATAGCACTGTGAGATTTTTCTAAGGAAGTTAGTAGAGATCTGAGTCTCAATCCCTGACCTCCAAAACTTTCTATCATCTAGTTGTATTTATCTACAAAGATGCTGGGCTAATGTCCTTTTCTTTCTTATGTTTTTAAAATATTAGTGAATAGTGTCATGACCAGAAGATAATCACTATGGACAAGATAGATTTAAAAACCCTTAGCCAATTAATAATTTTGCACAGTCCATGATGACAAGACACAGAAACAAGAATGCCCTAAATAAAAAAATATCACCATTAGCAGTCATTTCCTTTGGAGTCTTTAAACGCATATACCCAGTTTCTTTAAAAATGTTGTTATGAAATATTTAAGACATTACAAAACAGCAGAAAGACGAATGGAGGTACAGTGGACATCTGTGTACCCACCACCTGGTTCAAGAAATAAAATGTGACTGTGGACTGGAAGCCCCACTGTGTGCCCCTCCTCTTGCCACTCCTCCCTTGTGCTAGAAGTCGCCTTACTCTTGAACTCTGTTCTTTATGGAGATAAAGGGAGTCCTAATCATGGAACCGCGTTTCCCTACTACTTACAGAATAAAGTTTTAATCTTCAGCAGGGTATTCAAAAGACTTTAGACATTCTTGTTCAGAGCCACCCTTGTGATCTCCTTGCTCCAGGGTACTAACTCCTCAGCCACGGCTGCTCGCGTACCAGAACAGGCCTCCAGCGTTACCGCTTCCATTTGGTCTTATTTTCGTGAACATTTCTCTTCATCTCATCTGCTGAAATCACACCTAATGAATACTTCCTGTTCTGCAGT
Organism: Propithecus coquereli; assembly: GCF_000956105.1. Classification (NCBI taxonomy): domain Eukaryota; kingdom Metazoa; phylum Chordata; class Mammalia; order Primates; family Indriidae; genus Propithecus; species Propithecus coquereli. The sequence goes on from NW_012147930.1 coordinate 4,231,414, forward strand.
TTATAATTCTTTAAAATAAAATGTACTGTATTTTCATAATATTTGCATTATGTCTCATTACATTTACTGCATGTGTATCTCTCTCTTCCACTAGATTGTAGGCTCTTGGAAAGATTTATCTTATGATCAGTGCTTTATATATTGTTAGCAATCAATAAATGTTTTATTTTTCTCTTGGGGATATTGATCAGTCTGTTTTACTTTATGATCATTAACCTGCCCAACGCTTAACTGCATTATAAACATGAACTCTTCATGGTCGCTGAGGCTCCTAAGAGAAGTCTAATTTTTGGTAATCATGGATGGAAATATTCACAACATCATGTGATTTTTACACATTGTCTTAATTTTGTGTATTTCAGTAGTACATGTTTTAAAATATCAAAGTAATGTTTCTTTTTATCTTTTAGATATTGCTATATGGAGATTTGCCGGAAAATAAAGAAAATATAATATATTTAGCAAATCATCAAAGCACAGGTTTGTATTTCATTTGCATGAAACTTATGTTTTTCCTTACATGGTACATGGACATTCAAAATAATGTTCTTATGTATTTAAATGGATTTAAAAAAAAAAACATGAATTTTCTCTGCAGATATTATATCTGTCCTTATATTTTTGTGATCTTACTTTTTGGAAAGTCAGAAATGTGAAAGCTATGAGTTTTGCTAAATTTGCCTTCTCCCTCTGTTGGATGTAAATAAGCTATTTTTTTTCCCTTGTTTCTTTGAGTAGCTTTTTAAATAGTCTGTTTATTCTTTTTGTAAGTAATGTTTCTAGAAGTGGAATTGGTGGGTCAAAATGTAGATACATTGTATGTTTTTTATTGTTAGCCTGCAGAAAGGTTGCACTGCTATGTGAGTACTCATTTCCTAAACAATATTTATTGTCTGCAGTTCCTTTTGCTTTTTCAAATGTATTTGGTTTAATTCTTATATCAGAGGAATCACAGAAGACTGGTCTCCAAAACGGTACAGTATATACTTTAGATTAGGTTAAGGTACTTTTAAAAAACTTTTTAAGTAATTATAGAGTCACAAGAGTTTGCAAAAGTAGTGCATTAAGTCTTGTAACCTCTTCACCAATGTTTCTTTCAATGGTGATATCTGAATATAACTGTAGTACAGTATCAAAATCAGAAAATTGACATTGATTAAGGTGCTTTTAAGTTCTCTAAATAATTCAGTCCAAAAAAAATCCCACTTCATATTTTTTCATACCTGTAGCTACTTTTGATGCATGCTTCCTAAATTCTATTATTACTTTAAAAAATATGGTACCTAGAAGCTCAAAGCTAAAAACAACCTGATCAATGATAATACTCTTAATGGAAAATCACTTGTGCCTGTGGCTTTTCTTTATTTTCTTCCTGTCAACTGTCTCTTCATGATTTTGTTGCTTTTATTAGTATCTATACCATAGGTAATGTATAGAAAGTAAAAGAAGATGAAGTACATTTTTCTCAATTTAGCATATTAATGGTGACATTCAGATTTATAGGACAAGAACTGAAATTACAAGGGATTGATAGGACTTTTGATGTATCTGTGTATTTCCCCAGACTTGATTACATGACTGGCTCAGACTATTTTATCTAACTACGTTTGACTTTAGGCAAAAATAGCAAAACAACCAGCCCGTGGTTAGTGTCTGCTTATAACTCTGGCCAATCCAGATATATTGGCCTTTTTACTCCTAACACAGTGCTGCTATTCCTGTCTTGCTGTTGATGGAGTATTTCTATCAGAGTTCAAATATCCAAATAAAAAGAATTTATGGGCCCAGAACAGGGAATGGCTCATGATAGATTTGATTTCCTCCAAATGTCCTTTATATTGACCCGGTGGTTAATTTCACGTAGAGTTTTCTTTCCGTTTAACACGACTCTCTTAAAATTTCTTATTCAGGGGCCGGGCGCGGTGGCTCACACCTGTAATCCCAGCTCTCTGGGAGGCCGAGGCGGGTGGATTGTTTGAGCTCAGGAGTTCGAAACCAGCCTGAGCAAGAGCGAGACCCCGTCTCTACTAAAAATAGAAACAAATTAATCGGACAACTAAAAATATATAGAAAAAATTAGCCGGGCATGGTGGCGCATGCCTGTAGTCCCAGCTACTCAGGAGGCTGAGGCAGGAGGATCGCTTGAGCCCAGGAGTTTGAGGTTGCTGTGAGCTAGGATGATGCCACGGCACTCTAGCCTGGGCAACACAGTGAGACTCTGTCTCAAAAAAAAAAAAAAAAAAAATTTCTTATTCAGTTTCCCCGCCAACTTTCCTTTTTCCAGGTTTTAGTGTAAACAGTGTTGTATTAACAAAGCTGTGGTCCTGGCACTGAGGTGTGGAATAAGCACTTTCTGAACGTTGCCGGAGGTGTAATAATGATGATAAAACAACTGCTGCTCTCATTTGTGTGCTTACTATATGTTGGCCTTCATCTACATTCCTTCAGAGTGAGGACTTCTGGGAAAATATTTGTGAAAAAACAGATTTTTAAAAATTCTCGTATTTGGCTCTAAAAGATACTATGAAAAACATGATCTTACTCAGCCTGCACTGACCTGAAAAAGTTCCATTTGTCAGTTTAGAGAGAACCACCTCCCCTCCCCACCCCGCCCCCCCAGTGCCTCTGACTTTTCAGCCCTGCTCTAGCACTACATCCTCTCACCGGTTGGTCGCCTTTGGGATTTGGGAAGGCTACTTTTTGAATGTCTTTTAAAACTCCATAACTTGGGAAAATACCAAAGGAGTGATTTTAAATTACTTTAGATTTGCAGGCTTTAGTGAGTATGTGATGAGCCTTTTCCTAGGAAAATGTGCACATACAAATTTGCATATAATTTTAGGGTTCCAGAGCCTAGCCGAAGACCTGGGTCATTGGCCTGTTGTGTTTAGGTGCTCTTTTAAAACCTTTTTGAGATAGTAAGAGTCACAATGGAATAGTTCGGAAAGTGTAATTAGCAGAAAGAACATTTGAAGGACTGCTGTTCTGCTTAGACTTTCTAGGCTGCTCTCTGCTCTGCCTGCCAGAGTAAATGAGTTTCCTGGCCTAACTAATGTTCAGAAGAATTGACATTTAAATCAGTCTCTCCTCCCTGGTTTTCACTTAACGTACCCTTGTTGTCTCTATATCCTTAGTCTCTGTTAATTTATTTCTCTCCAGAGTCAGCAAGGATATAGTGGCTATTATTCCTTTCCCTGTCCTTTAACTATCTGCTTTTGACACCTTTTACCTTTTCAGTCTCATGAAATGCTCCCTTTTCTTGGATTAGGTGTCACTTTCTTGACTAACAGTGTGCTTGGTGAGTAGAATGTCATGAAAAGGCATAGGCTTTGGAGTCAGAGAGACCCTGCTTTGTATGCTGTTTTGCATGCAAATTTGTTAACCTCTCAGAGCCTTGTTGGTAAGGTGTGAGTTGCAGTTTATGTAGGCTATCTCATAATCCCTGTAGGGGGCCTGGCCCATAGAGGATGTTAACAGTGGTAGTGATGATGATCACTGAAGCTAACCGTTAGCACAGTGCTGGATCCAGGGTAGGTAAGGGCTTCATGTGCAGTGTCTATTTTAGACCACACACTACTCTTAGAAACAGTTATTACATAGTGATATAGACGAGAAAAATCTTGCTGCCCTTTCCTCACTGCCCTCCACTCTCTTCCAAGTTAATGGAAACAATGACACTGTTTTGGCTGGATCACTATTTAAGAATTTTTACATAGCCAGATTTATTGATATTTTAATCAAGTCATTCATGCCAGAACACAAAATATGAATAGTTATTGTAAAGGTAACATTTATTACCATCTCAGCTGTACTCTAGTGTCACCTATCTGAAACCTAGCTGAGAATAAACAAAAACTAAAAAAGATAATTTCGTAGAAAATGTTGATGACACAAAGCTTGTATCTTTCAACATTTGTTTCCATTAAGATTTTCAAGTGTAAATGGCAGAGCCCAGGGCAGTTTATTATGAATATGACATATTTTGGAAATCTTATACTTTATTTTATAAAGTTCTTGGAAGGTGCATCTGAGGCCGTAATATTAATATAACTATGTTTTAGTATTAAAAATGTATTTTTTTATCCTTCCAAACTTTAAGTTGTTGCAGGAAAAGGTGCCAAATTTGGCTTTTAGCTTTATACTCCAAATATGTTTCCAAGATGTACTTTTGCCTGGGAACCATACAGAACTGTACAAAATTAGTCTTAGAATTTATTCGGTTTGTTTAATTTTATATTAGACACAGTTATAACTGGCTGATTATATGGTTTCCAAGATATGATCAGAAAGAAATGTGCTTGTCAATAATTATTTGATCTGAATTAGAGAGAAGGGGCTGGTGAGAGGGCTTCAATAGGAAGTTACATGTTTTGGAGAAAAGTGATCATTGAAAGCCCTGTAGTGTAGATGTCTCAAACTAATAGACACAGCTGTCAGGGACCGCACAGCACAGGGGGAAAACCTTTGCAGGCAATATTCTATTTATAGGGAGCCATAACAAAATTTATATATATAATCCTAAGCCTTACATCATCAGGAAAAAGTTAACTTGTGAATAGTAATCCCTGATTAAAAAGACATGTATAGTAATCGATAAAAATATTTTTCTAGGTTAATTTTCAGTATTTAAGTGGCCCTTTAGGGATAGTCTATCTGGTATGGTGCATTGTCTAAAGGATTTCACGTAGCTGAGAGTTAATCACCCTGTAATCTGTGGAAAACTGTCCCTTTTGATTAAAACTTTATTCTAATTCCTTTAAATCCCCAGCTTTTATTTCCTACAGTGTTTTAAAAAACATTTCCCTCTCTGGTTCACTTTTGTTCTCATTTTCGTGGCCTCAACATACATGTGATGCTAGAACTGTATTCTTTCCACAGATTCATAACAATTTTCTTTTCAAGGATCCCGTCATAGAATTCATTTGTAGATTAACTAGAAAAGTCTCCCTCACATCTCTTCAAACCGTGTCCCTGTTTGCCGTCTTCTGCACCCAGGTTGCTGCTCTGTGTTTGTTTGCTCTGCTAATGGCCACTCTCTGTTGGGAATTTCCTCTGTTTTAAGGCTCAACTAACTTAATTCTAGGAAGTTTTTGGCGCTTTTGTTATCGGCTTGATCACACCTTCTTATTCTTGTTTTTGCAACCTTTTGTTAAAACCATATCTATAAAATTATAGTTATTAGCAGCTGGGGACCATGTCCCTTGGTTATGTAAGGAACACATATATTAACCTACCACAGTTTTGAGACACGCGAGACCTTCGTTAGAATGCCATTGTAACCTAGTACTGAGTCCTAAAAACTCATTAGTAAAGATAGTGTCCTTACCTTTTGTTGAACATGTGTATACACACACACACACACACACACACACACACACACACACGGAATAGTTGCACTTGATAGTTTCATTTAGCTATCTTCCCATTTTTTTGTTAAAAAAGAAAACATCTTTGTTGTCTAAACTTTAGGAATCAGAGAAGCTCATTTTATTCCACGTACATGCTGCTGTTGAATTATTTTGGTGTTTTGTGACTTTCGTGTTTTATCCCCGAAACAAAAAGCCTTTCAAGAAATATTTTTAAAAAGCTTCCAAAACACAGAATTTATATTTTTAAATTATCTGGTATTGATTTAAAGTAATTTTAAACATTCTAATCATACTATTTTCAAAACATATTCCTAATACAGTCCTGTGAAGAGACTTTTTCTGTTTCTGCGAAGGGAATGCTGGGATTGACATAGCAACCATGTATGCCCTGGCACTGATTGGGTTCTGTCTTTGCAGTTGACTGGATTGTTGCTGACGTCCTAGCCATTAGGCAGAATGCTCTTGGACATGTGCGCTATGTGCTGAAAGATCGCCTAAAATGGCTTCCACTGTATGGGTGTTATTTTCCTCAGGTAACTTTGTCCATGCTCTCTCTTTATGTAGTTTATAAAAACTTCTATATCTTAAAATTTAACATGTTAACATATTTATATAAATGGATGATTTTTTAAATGGGTTTAACAGCATATTCTAAATTGAAGTAATTTTGTTTGGTATTTTTAATGGTGTGTATTTATATACATGTCTGGTTATCCATATGCAGTTGTCTCTCAACATCTGGAGGGGATTGTTTTCATGACCCCCACAGATATAAAAGTCCACAGATGCTCAAGTCCCTAATGTAAAATGGCATAGTTTTTACATATGACCTAGGCACATCTTCTGGTATACTTTAAATCATCTCTAGATTACTTTGTAATATTTAATACAATGTAAAAGCCATGTAAATAGTTGTTATACGCATTATTTTTATTTTTTGTTACATTGTTGTTTTTTGTTTTTATTTTTCCCCAAATATTTTCAATTCATGGTTGGTTGAATCTGTGGGATGTGGAAACTACACGTATAGAGGGCCAACTGTAATTAAGTTAAATGAAAGAGGAAAAATGCAAATGCAGAAAAGTCAAACAGAAAATGTAAAGGCATAGAATACGATAGGCTATTATCTTAAGAAACTAATTATAAAAGTAATTAGTGATTTGTATGATATAAAAAAACCTCGAGCTATATATGTAAAGTACTTAGTATGAAGAAATGTATTGTCTAGTTCTGGAGGATAGAAGTCCAAGATCAAGGTTTTGGCGCAGGGTTGGTTTCTCTGGAGGCCTCTCTCCTTGACTTGCAGACAGCAGCCTTCTCCCCGTGTCCTCACGTGTTCGTTTCCCCAGGCACGTTCACCCCTGGTATCTGCTCATCGTCTTAGAAGGACACCAGTCACGTTGGATCAGGGCCCCACCCTTAGGGCCTTCCTTAACCTCAATTGCCACCTTAAAGTCCCCATCTCTAAATACAGTCACAGTGGGAGTTACGGCTTCAATATACTGATTTTGGGGGAACACAATTCAGTCCATAAGAGTGCCACATAAATATCTAGCTAGGCTGATTTTTTTAAAATCCCTAAAGATTGGTGTGTTGACATTTTAAAGACACTTTTCTAGTGGAAAAATTGGAGGTTAAGATCCAACTGATTGATCAAGATTTTTATTTTAAAAAATGTGTTTTTAAGAAAGAAAGCATTTTTATTTTAACTCTCAACAAAAATAAATGTTCATATATTTTTCAGTACAATGTAGCATGCAGTTTTATTTGAATTATGTTGAAACAAGAATTTTTAGCTAAATGTTAAGATGCTAATATTTAAATTTATTGAATATTGTCCAAATTCTGAAATATTTGTTTATTCTTTATTCTTTAGAAGCAAAGTTGCCTTTTTGATGACTATAGCCATTAGTTTTTTTAAGAGTAAATCCTCTTTTCCTCCCAATTTTTTTTATGTGGCAGCATGGAGGAATCTACGTAAAGCGAAGTGCCAAATTTAATGAAAAAGAAATGAGAAACAAGCTGCAGAGCTACGTGAACACAGGAACTCCGGTAAGATTATGCCCATTTTTATTATTTTTCTCATCAACTCTCACTTTTAAATTTAAGAATTAAGTTTAAAATCCAAGAATTATTTTGAAAATATATTATCCCATGTGTAATTAATAATTCAGTTTTGTTGAAGCAACAAAAATTCTCTAAATATAGGTAAGCATTTTTCTTTGGCCATTAGAAAGATTGTTGTAGATGATTAGATTTTTTGCTGGTAGTTGTCAATATTGACCTTCAAGAGGAATAAAAAGAACACTTGGTGTCCTTCAGAGTCTATAAATAGAAAATAGAACTGCCCTTGTAACCCCGTATCGAAGCCACTTCAAGAGCTCATCTAACTCCTTATCTTCTTTAGCATCAGATTTAGTTTTAGAAGCAGCTGCTGTTCTCTGTCAGTGTGAGTTTGGATTTCTTGTATGTGCTGAGTTATTTAAAAAACCAAAAAAGTATGAATGTCTACAAATGAAAAATCATTCAATGTAAATAGTATTTTATAAAACTTTGCTCCAAAAAAGGTGGGGGAGGATCTCAATCTTCTGTTTGAAGGATGCTGGTGGCTGCCAGTGCCTTTTCCCCATGACTCTTGCCAGGACAGAGCCACCTGGTTATAACGGCTCCTTGGGCGTTACCTTTCAGTGCATTCCAAGTGCTCAGAAGCTTACCTCACGTGCACAAGTTCTTTTCTTTGTGCTTCCTTCTCCCCTTTCTCCCCCCTCCTCCTCTTTGCCCTCCCCTCGCTAGGGCTCCTAGGCAGCAGCCAGAGCTCACGGTGAAGGAAGAGTTCTCCAGCGTCAGCGGGTAGAGTGCCCAGTGTGAACATCGTTTACTCATGTACATTTTCTAGGTGTTTTTACATTAGGAAATTGCATCCTGTTTTGGGGTGAAGGGAGTAGAATGTAATGAGATGAACAGTGGCCCTTTATCCTGTTACAGTTTACCCTCAAAAACCAAGTGTGGTATTTTAAAAGAGCCTGCTTATTTTGAAATAGTATGGTGAATTTTGGCAGAATTGCGGTCATTGTTTATAGATCTCCAAAAGAGAATAGATTGGCACTATGTATATGTATATCTACTTTCTTTTAAAAAGCATTTTTGAATTAAAAATCATGAATTTATACCTTAAAGTGTCCATCCCACTTCTTCCTCCAGCTGGCCAGCCACCCCAGCCACACTTAACTGCTATGGAGTTTCTTGTGTATTCTGCTTTAAGCGTTGTACACAGGAAACAAACAAATGTAGCCCCTCTTTACATGAGTGTTAGCATTCTGCACACAGTTCCCCCTTGCTTTTCCCCCCCTGTAAATATAGTTGTCAAAAGTGCCGAGGTTGATAAATTCTGCTGTATTTATCGTACATCCTTTTTCTCTGAGCGCCTTCAAGTTTCTCCTTGTTTTTGGTTTGCAGCAGTTTAAGTATTATATGTCTGAGTGTCATTTTAAAAAATTTATCCTGGTTGATCCTCTGTGAGCTTGGATCTCTGGTTTGGTGTCTCATTAATTTGGAAAATTCTTTGCAGTTATTTCTTTAAATATTATTCCTACCCTGTTCTCTCTTCTCCAACTATGTGTGTGTTGGGTCATTTGTTACTTTTCCACAGCTCTTGGATGCATTATTCTGCCCCCCTTCCCCTTTTTTCTTGTATGTTACAGTAAGGGTAACTTCTGTTGGCCCATCTTCAAGTTCACTGATTCTTCCCTCTGCTGTGTCGAGTCTACTGATGAGCCAGTTAAAGGCCCTCTTCGTCTCTGACTGAGTTTTTCATTCCTAGCGTTTCTCTTTGATTCTGTCTCATAGTTTCCATCTCTGCTGAAGATATCCAATCATAAAGGTCATCCACCGTTTCCCTTGGAACCTTTATCATGTCACTGGTAGTTATTTTAAATTCCTTGTCTGATAATTCCAACGTGTCTGCCATACCTGAATCGGGTACTTTTGATTGCTTTGTCTCTTCAGATTGTGCTTTATCTTGCCTTTTTTAATGCTTCCTAAGATTTTGTTGAAAGTTGAGCATCTTGTGTAGGACAGTAGAAACTGAGGCAAATTGTTTCGATACCTGGAAATGGATATACTTTTCTTTTTGCTAGGCCTTTAGTGTTGGGGGGTGAGTCTGTCCAGTCAGGAGTTGTACTGGATTTGGGTTTTGCTACTACTGTAATTTTACTCACAGACTTCAAATTCCTGTAGTATTCATTCTTTCTGTTTAGGATGGGGGATGTTTTGCTAAAGCACTTTTCCTCAATATCTATTCCACGCTTAGCTTTTTAACATAGTAGCTCAAGGTGGGTCTCGTCTTTGTACTCCTCACCACGGTCATTCTCTGAAATTTGTTACTGAACTCTCCCTTAGCTTGGTGGTGGAGAGAGAAGGAAGGAAAGTGTCTTTTTGTTCTGATTAAGTCTTAGGGAAGATCTGGGGGGTGGAGCCTTCTCTGATCTTCCATTGCTTCCAGCTCTAAATCTGTGCCCAGGATGTATTCTTGCCTTTCCCTCCATAGAGGGTTTTTTTCATTTCTGTTCTCTTCCCCCAGCCTTACTGGGTTTTATCCATGTCCCAAGGGTAGCAGGGTTTTGTTGCCCTTCTTCCACCACTTTAAGGCAGCTGTTCCATAGGAAGGATAGAGGAGGGGAAGAGTGTATGCTGCGCCTTGCGCCTCACCAGCAGGGCTGGTGTCCTCCCCCACGCCTGCATCCAGGGTAGCCCTGACCCCAGCGTTTTTCCTTTCTCTTTTCCTTCTTTCTTCCTTTCTTTTTTGAGTACATGATGAGGTCTGTGAGTAGAGCTGTGAGTTGGGGCGAATTCTCCTTGTGTCTGCAACCCCAGGAGTTCTTCTCATCCACCTACTCACACTTGGATTTTTGAGAATTATTAAAAATTTTAGCTAAATTCTTTTTACTGGTATCTGTTAACATTTGCCCCAAGTAAATAAGTGCTTGCATCTCATCTCTCCTTGAATTATCTCTCTCCTTAGATTTTTGGGTTGGTTGATTGCCTTGTAACTCTTCAGCTCTCTGAAGGGTCTAAGAAAAATTGTCAATTTACAGATTGTCCAGTGTTGTTGCTGTAGGGTTGGGAGCAATACTCTTTCCACATTTTACATACTTATGGAAGCCACCCTCTATTTTTGTTAAAAAATTTTAAAATTTGGAATAGTTTTAGATTTACGAAAACATTGCACAGAAAGGACAGAATTTTCTCATTTACTCTTCATCTACTACAGTTTTAATGGTGACAGCTAATGTCGTCTTACATAACCATTTGTCAAAACTAAGAGATAAGCATTGATACGATACTATTGTATTGCAGACTTTATTCAGATTTCGCCGGTTTTTCCACTAATTGTCCTTTTTCCATTCAAGATACAATCTAGTGTACCACAAATCCATTTAACGCCAGTGTTTTTAATTTATTGTATTTTTCATTGTATGAAGTGCTATATGGTTTTTTGTAGATCTGTTATTTTTGTTTTAACCTTCAAGCTTGTCTTTGTTTCTTTAAATATTGAAGGTACAGTTTATAAGAGGGGTTTGGTCATTTCAGTGCCTAAAGTCCCATCTGAGTCTATTGTTTTCTGCTGGTTCTTGCTCAGGGTGCCTTCTTTCCTTGTGTGCTTGGTTATCTTCCTTTGCTACTGACTGTATTTGGAAAATTATTTCTAGAAATCAGTTGAAGCTTCGGATGAAAGTGCCTTCCTCCAGAGAACCTTTGTACCTGCTTTGGCTGGGCCCCATTCCGGTTGCTCTAGTCTGGGCCCCACCCAAACCAAATTCTGAACTTAAGGTTAACTGGACCTTCAGGCAATGCAACCAGGGTTGCAACTCCTCGTGAGACTGGTGTTACCTCTGGTTTACTTTTATCCCTTGAGTGTAACCTTCGTTGTTTCCTTCCCTTCTGGTTCACTCTTAACATTTCTAAAAGAAGGTCCATGGACTTTGATTTCTGTTCCCCTCATCTTGTAAGTCTTTTAAAATAAAAGTTCCATTCAATGCTTACTTCTGCTTTACTGTATTTGCTTAATTTTGGTCTTACCAGCCTGTCAGCTTTAATACTTTTAAAATAATATTATATCCAACTTTTAAAATTGTTTTCGATAGGAAAGTTGGTTCAAATAACCTAGTCTTTTATTATTGGCTACCAGAAGAACCTCCCTGTTTTCAAGGGCAAGAGTCTATCTAGCTTTTTATGTTCCTAGCACAATATTGAATAGTAGACTAGCAGGCTCATAAGGCAATGTTGAGTGGTTGTTGCTTTAAGGTCACTGTGTGTACAAGGTCTGGCTTCTTAGAATCCAGATGGTTGTTAAATTTTTTAATATTTAAGCCCTATGAAAACATATATATTGCTCAGGTTCTTCATTATACGCTTTTGTTTCTGAAAGTTAATTAAGTGATTGACATGGTAAAATATATTTATCAAGTCACCTTTCATATGGCTTAATATTCTCATATGAATCTATTTCATGATTAATTCAGTTCTTAGTAGTGAGAGATTACAGAATTCTGTTTCAAAAATGAATATTATAAATTATTAATATGAAGAAATATATCTTCTCCATAATTATTGCTGGGATAATACAGTATTTTCATAAGGTACTTATTAGTTGTAGATGCAAATTAAACATATTTATGATAAAAATAACTACTTATTTGTAGAGATCATTTAGTCAGAATTTGAGCTAGTAAAATTTATGGCACAAATATGGAGACTGATGCTTTGCTTTTCTTCCAACTTTTATTCTAGTTCCTTTTCAGATGAGAGGCAGTCTAGTGAATAAAAGTATTGGCTTAGAAATGAGTTTTGGACTTAAATTCCAGATCTGATTTTTAAACTTTATTTTGCACAAGTCACTTAACCTTTCTCAGCTTTAGTTTATGTATTAAATCTATTAATAACTACTTAATTTGGTAGCTGGGATTAAATAACATGCTTGAAAATTATACTGTCTTATTAATAGTTTCTATTGCTGCTTTAACAAATTAGCACAAATTACTGGCTTAATATAACACAGATTTATCATCCTAACCATTCTTGGCTTAACCGTTTCGTCAAGCCGTCCAACATGGGTCTCACTGGATCGAAATCAAGGTGTTGGTGGGACTGAGGTACTTTCTGGAGACTCTCAGGGAGAATCCATGTTCTTGCCTTTTCTAGTTTCTAGAGGTTGCCTGCATTCCTTGGCTCACGCCTTCTCTCCCTGTTCACAGCCAGCAGTGGCTGGCCTGGTCTGTCTTTGCTGGCGGTCTCCTTGGTTCTGACCCCTGCTTCCCTCTTTTCTGTTTAAGGACTCTTATAATTACATTAGACTTCTTGGATAGTCTAAAATAACCTCATTGTTTTAAGGTCCAATGGTTAGTAATCTTAGCTCCCTCTTGCCATGTTAACAATGTATTCATAGGTTGTGGGGATTAGAATGTGGATGGATGGGGGAGTAGGGGGAAGTATTATTCTGCCTACCACACTCATGTATGTATCTGTGTGATTTTATAATTGTTTTCTGATCATACATATAACGCTTCCATACTTCCATAAGTTCTTGAGGAAAGAGATTGTTATTTTGTATTCTGCCACGTTTTTGTATTTTTTTCTCTGTAAATATATAATGGAATTTTTAATGAGTTGAGTGTTTCTGATTATAATTGTAGTAAACTTTATAAAGATTGTGGTTTGATGGATTAGATTAATTTTGGACATACTGCAGAGATGAAGTATCTTGTTTATAGTCTATGTATCTCAATATGAAATAGCTTTTTAAAGAGAAAGCAGTAATTAACAGACTTACAGCTAATCAAAGTTTATTGAGTCCTGTGATATGGTTTCTATATAAATGTGCCAGCTTTAAAAACTATTTAATAAACTAAATAGAATTTTTAAAGACTAGAGGAGGAAACTGACAGTGTCTGACTCTGCCACCCCGGGTAGAGTGCAGTAGCATCTTCACAGCTCACTGCAACCTCAAACTCCTGACCTCAAATGATCCTCCCAGAGTGCTAGGATTACAGGCATTAGCCACCTCACCCAGCCTGAAACTTAATACTTATTAAGAGTCTGCCACTAGTGCTTGATATTGTCACATATTTCCTTTAATCCTTATAGCAACCCTGAGTCTTCATTTTGGAATGAGAAGCTACGACTCAGTTAAAAAGTAAATTAACTTATCCAATGCATGGAGAGTAGGCTATTTTTAATAGAAAGTCATCAGTTCAATAGTTGTTTGTAATTTGAATATATTTAAAATACTAAAATAGCTATTTTCTTTTTGAATAGGTTTTTAATGTGAATTAGCTTGCTAATTTTCTATCAGATGCCAAAGTATCTATGGTATATCAAATCTTGATTATAGGTTTTTCTGAATATGGGAAGTCATCACAGAAGAGAACGGAATCTCTGATTCCTTCAAATGAAAATTTAGCCCAATGGGGTATTTATGTGTATAATAGCAAAAAATTTTCTACATAATTTGGTTTGTTTGTAATAGTTTGCCAGTTTCTTTCTGTACTCTGTTTCCCCCGTCCTTGCGCAGAGATTTCATTTTTATTACGTCTAATTGAGAAGAGGGTCCAGAAATATCAGACTGCCCTGTGGTAATTCTTTTCTTGCTCTGATGTTCCATTTTTAATCTTTCCCCCTCCTATGTGGCCACTTTCTCCATTTCTCTTGGGAACTAAAAAAGCTGTTTTTTTTGTCAGCAATTTGAAACCACTAGCAAAGAAATTAATAGATAAGATCACCTGAAGAAGGAAAAAAAAGTTTTATTTTTAAATCTTGAGGCTCCATCTGTACTATCTGCCATGCATGGCAGACCTACAGGAAAGAGAACTAGGAGTACTACTCTAGCCATGCTGCCTTTAGAAGAAGTCGTTCCTGCGATTGTGACACGTTAAGACTGACCTTGGGAAGGCAGAGCACCAGGTTGGGATAATTAATGACTTTCATCCTGTTGCTCTTCTTCCACCAAATGGGTCATCTCAGATTTCTAAAGCAGGTCTATGATGTAATTGAAACAACAGCAAATTGCAGGATTTTGTGCCAAGTAGTATAGTAAGTAGCTTTTGTGTAGTACTGCCTTTTACCTTCACACTATCTCTATGAGGTGTAGGTACGGTTATGATTTTCATTTTCTCGATGAGGAAATTTGAGGCACAAAGAGGATAAGAGTATATCCAAGGTCTCAGGTCCTGTAAGTGGAGAAGCTGGGTTTTGGAGCCAGGCATTCAGGTACATTTTCTGGAAGGTTGATTTCCTGTAGAATATCACTGACTTTGTGGAGCGGAGGTCATAAAATAACATTCATTTGGTGTTTATTCATGACTTTATACATCCACCAAACTATATTTTACTTTTTATTTTTATTTATTTTTTAGCAAAATGAAATCACGGGTATGTATTTTACTTTTAAAATGTAACTTTTATTCTGTGTAATAATGGGTCCCTTTTAAAATTTGGAACCCTATTTGCTGACTTGTGGAAAATAGAGGTAGTGATGGATTTTTTGGTTTTGGTTTTTTTGTTTTAGTTTTCAGGATTGAGGTATAATTCACATGCCATAAAATTCACCATTTTAAAGTATACAGTTCAGTGGTTTTTTTAATATTTTTCCTCCTGTTTTTCCTTCTAGTTGCTGGAATATAATAAGGAATTTTTAATTTTTTTCCTAATTTTACCCATTTTTCTACATTTTCCTGACAGATCTGGTCAGTCTTCATCATCAGATATGATAATGGGTTCTGAAGATTATTATATAGATGAGTAAAAAACTTGTATATTTGCATGGAAGGTGAAAATGGAAAATTTTCAGAGACACCATTATACCAGTATTTCAAATGAAACTTTGGAAGAGTTTGATCCTAATCTGCTGTACCAAATGTATATAGGTAGACAGTATTGTCTGGTATATGGCAAGAATGGATGAAATGAACATAGTTTTCTCCCGTGAACTCCTATATTCTGTTTGTATTTGAAAAGATTTGGTATGAGTGTCTTATTTTTGTCTTTTGGCTATCAATCAAAACTATTAGTATAGTTTTTGTAAGTTAGTTCTCAAGTTAGAAGTTTTTTTTGCTGTATAATTTTTTTTTTTTTTTTTTGAGACAGAATCTCACTCTTTTGCCTGGGCTAGAGTGCTGTGGCGTCAGCCTAGCTCACAGCAACCTCAGACTCCTGGGCTCAAGCAATCCTTCTGCCTCAGCCTCCCAAGTAGCTGGGACTACAGGCATGCGCCACCATGCCCGGCTAATTTTTTTCTATATATTTTTAGCTGCCCAATTAATTTCTTTCTATTTTTGGTAGAGACGGGGTCTCGCTCTTGCTCAGGCTGGTCTCGAACTCCTGAGCTCAAACAATCCGCCCGCCTCAGCCTCCCAAAGTGCTAGGATTATAGGCGTGAGCCACCGCGCCCGGCCTTTTGCTGTATAATTTTAATGTTTCTGTTTTTACCTTCCCAAGCGGGTAAGTGTAAAAGCTTAGGCTAATTGGATACTTAATAAACATCCAGCTTAATATTTTCCTTTATTTATAAATGCATTATTTCAAGTACAATTTATGTAACAAATATGAGGTTGCTTATAAATTAAGTCATTTAAAATGCATTAAGGAAGCTGTGTAACATAGGAATTCTGTGTGAACCTTTTGCAATATGAACACTTACTACCTTTTACATGCTGGAAATGTAGGTATTTATATATGATTTTCCTAAAATGAAATGTACTTTTTAGTGTTGATATTTGAGGGTACTGATCTCTAAAATTTCTACCTTTTAAAAATGTCATATTACAGGATCTTGGGGAGAAAGGTTGTTTCATTAATTGAAGCTTTATGCAAGTCAGGGTTTCATGACCAAATTTTTAACTAGTAAGCTATTAGCATGTAATTAGAAATGTTTTTAGATTCTTAATGACTGATATACCAGCGAATGTAGGACTGCATTTTAATTTTTTTTTTTTTTCCCCGAGACAGAGTCTCGCTTTGTTGCCCGGGCTAGAGTGAGTGCTGTGGCGTCAACCTAGCTCACAGCAACCTCAAACTCCTGGGCTCAAGCAATCCTTCTGCCTCAGCCTCCCAAGTAGCTGGGACTACAGGCATGCGCCACCATGCCCAGCTAATTTTTTTCTATATATTTTTAGCTGCCCAATTAATTTCTTTCTATTTTTGGTAGAGACGGGATCTCGCTCTTGCTCAGGCTGGTCTCGAACTCCTGACCTTGAGTGATCCAGCTGCCTCGGCCTCCCAGAGTGCTGGGATTACAGGCGTGAGCCACCGCGCCTGGCCAGGACTACATTTTAAATGTAGTCCATATTATGTTCAGACTTAATTGAATTGTTGCATTTTGATGGTTCTGCTTGAAATGAAGGTCGTAAATAAAGGAATATACTTTTTTATCCCTCCGTAGGAAATACTTAGCATTAGTGTGGTTAGCATGGTTAACAACAACAGCAGTGATATTAAAACTCTCACAAAATAAACCAAATTTTCTTTATGCCCCACAGATGTATCTTGTGATTTTCCCAGAAGGTACAAGATATAATCCACGACAAACAAAACTCCTTTCAGCTAGTCAGGCATTTGCTGCTCAAAAAGGTAAGTTAAAGTTTGACTATATTTGAACAAACAACTTTTAAAGATAAAGACCTTTTTGTTTTCTTCCTAGAGAAGATATGTATGTTTTACAACAATTGAATGGACAAATGTATTCATTCCTTGAGTGAACATATATATTATCTCTTAGGAAGTGAAATTTCTTTTCCTAAATTCATTTGTATGCTATTACATATGTCTGAGAGATTAAATTCAAGTGCTTGGTACAATGCATATTCCTGTGCTATGGATTTTGTTAAAATCTATCTAGATGAAAACTTTTTCTACAGTGTGGGTTACGTGTAAGTTTCTATTTTGTAGGTTGACAGACCTAAGTTGCAATCTGAACTCTGACTTTTATTAGCTATATGACTGCAAGTTGCCTGATGTTACTGACCTTCAGTTTCTTCATCACTCTCTTGCTCTTTTTTTTTTTTTTTGAGACAGGGTCTTGCTCTGTTGCCCAGGCTACAGTGCAGTAGCACAATCTCAGTTTACTGCAACCTCCAGCTCCCAGGCTCAAGCAATTCTTCCAGCTCAGACTCCCAAATAGCTAGGACTACAGGCGTGCGCCACCACACCTGGCTAATGTTTAAAATTTTTTTGTAGAGATGGGGCCTTGCCATGTTTCTCAGGCTGGTCTCAAACTCCTGGCCTCAAGGAATCCTCCTGCCCTGGCCTCCCAAAGTGCTGGGATTACAGGTGTGAGCCACCACGCCCAGCCTCTTCATCTCTTAAAAGAATATACACCTTATGAGTAGACCTAAATCTGTGTAAGAATTAAATTAGAAAATATGTGAAGTTCCTGATAGAGAATATAACACAAAGTTGGTTCACAGTACTTGGAAGCTATTAATGTCTTCAACAGCGATAATGTTCTTAATACCCATATTTTAGAAAATTAGATAATTGGTACATAATAAGCTATGCAAGATAACCAATTGGGAAGTATATAGTAAACAGTGTCTATGATGTGTTCTCAGAGATGTCTTTTGAAGATGGGCTGTGCATTAGTATGTGATCTCCATGTGCAGATAAGCAAGCACTAGCTGAGCAGGTGTCTTGTTGGTGATGTTATGCCAGAGTCTGTGACAGTGCTGTCTATTGGGACGCCCTGCATTAATGGTGATGTTCTTTATCTGCTCTGTCCAGTGTGCTGTTGCTGAGCATTCAAAATATGACTAGTGTATCAGAGGAAATGAGCTTGTAATTGTATTTTAATTGAAATAAGGTGGAACTCTTACAAGGTGCTTGCAAGAGAAGGTATGTCACATGTGCAAGAGATCCTTTGTAACGATACATTTTAAGAATGTTAGTTTGTTTATTTTGCTCCAGGTACATACACCTGGTAGCAAGGAGCGGCTCCGGAACAGGAGGGTTCAATTTGTCTCCCTATCTGTCAATTCCCCTTTGACTTTTTCTGCCTTCTCTTATCTAGTCTAGACATCATGGTCTTTCATTTCAGTTGCTCTTTTGCAATACCATTGTCTCTGTTGCCCTTTGCACATTTAAAAAAAAATGCTCTCCCTCAATTTTACATTTTCCTCTTGATAGTATCATTTCTCTCTTTCATTAACAGCCAAAGCCTTCTGAATCTGTAGTCTACCTTGATTGTATCCACTTTTTCAATTTTCACTCAGCCCTCACTTCATTATGATCTGATAGGAAATTCTTGATACTTTCCTGTTGAAATTCTCTCCCTAGACTTCTGTAGGGTGTTCTCCATTTTCCTTCTACCTCTATGATGACTCCTTCGTAGTCTTTTCTAGCCTCTTCTTCGGCTTCATCCTTTCCTATTTCATATATTGTTTCTGTATCTGACTTTGGTTTTACATTCATTACATTTTCTTTGTTTTTCTTGGTGCTCTTCCTCTAAATCCATGGCTTCAGCCACCATTTGACTGCTGATGACTCACGAAAAGCTTTTTCCCATTATATATCTCTCTGCCTAATTCTAGACCAATATGTATTATACCATTGCTCTTTAGAGAGTTTCACTTGGCTGGCCCAAAGGCATCTCTCAAATTCAGTATGTCAAAGATACAATTTATCCTTCCACCCATACACTCATATTTACTATCTTGGTAACTCCATCTTTCAGTCCAAAACCTGGGAGTCATCCTAGATTCTTCCCTTTATCCATCCAAACATACAACAAATCAGCAAAATCTGGAGTTTCTCTCTATTCCCACAATTACTACCATACTTTAAAATCTTATTCTTATTTCAGTTATCTATTGCTTTGTAAAAAACCACCAAGAACTTAATGACTTCAAACGGTAATAACCATCTATTTGCTCACAATTCTATACTTTGGGTAGAGCTCAGCGGGGCTGGCTCTTCTCTCTCTTCCACATGGTCTGCTATGATCTCTTATTTTACTGCATTTAGGTAGAAGTTTGACTGGGGCTGGAAAGTCTAAGATGACTTTACCAATATACCTCAAGTCATATTTGCAGTGGCTGTATCAGCTGGGGGTAGGCTCTCAAAGTTCTTTTCAACTTTTCCTTATGGCGTTTATCAAGTATCACTCTTGGGCCAGTATTTAGTCATAGACGAACATTATCACTAACTTTGGACTGTATTCCCAAGCTCATATTAGTTATGTAACCTTAAGTTAGTTTATTTCTACCTCTAACCTTATTTGTAAGCCAGGGATTATAATAGCTATCTTACAAGATTTTCGTGAGGATTTAGTGACATAATATTTAGAGAAAGCCTAGTATGTAATAGTTAACAAGTCATTAGTACTACCTTAGAATGTGGAGGAGAAGGGACCACTACAGGTTAAGTCTACTGATAATGGCAAACATTGGTAGCTGATACTAAGGGTTAAAATGGAAGGACTAACAAAACTGGGCATTCTCTTGAAATATGAGTAATATCTTTATATTCTTAGAATATTTGATATCTCTCTCGAGATATTCTATCATATACTCTAGCTATTTTTATTGCCTCATTAATCTCTGATCTACATGTATATTGTTTTAGAGTAGTATCTTGCTTACTAATAATTACAAAACAGAAAAAATACTGAACTAGATATTATAAAGTCTTGTTAGCTGTATGACTTTAAGCAAGTCATTTTACCTCTCGGAGCCTCAGTTAATTTGTGGAAATTGAGTGAGATAATACATATTAAATATATTGTAGTCTGAATTCTATATATTAATGTAAAATTTTCTAAATTGATCATTAGTCTTTTTGTCCAGTGTGTTTATCATTTATTTATAATGTTTCCAAAATATAATACTCACTGCAAAATTTCAGTTATACCCAACTGCCACCATAAATGGCTTTTAGGGAGAAGCTCTGTCAGAAGGTACAGTAGGTCATCAGTCATACTAGGTAGAAATTGAGGAGATCCCGAGATGGAAACAAGACAAAGCAGGTACTAGAACAGATACTAGATACTGACCAGGAAGAATTAACTTAATTAACATTAACGTTTTTCTCTGTTTAGAGCTCAAGGCCTTTATGTAGTTCCCTGGAGGCAGAGTCAAATCTCAATATGATGGGCTCAAGCTAGAGCAGTTAATTGAGAATTTATTTGTGTTTCTCTCCATTGAGATTCTAATTGGTCTCTATTATCATTACGAAATTGTTTTTGTAATACTGATCCAAGATTTCAGGATAGTGAGTACCTCATCACTATACAGGGTTGAAGGCCCCTTGGTCAGAGATTGCACATAATTCACTATATGGACTAGAGTTTATGGGCTCTGGTTTAGAAATGGGGAGTGACTTCTCAGTTATCAAAGAAGGGCTAGGTTCTGTTCGTTTTAAGGGTAAGCATATCTCATTCGAATCCGTGGAAATCAATAGGCCATGTGTTAATAAATACATACAGGAAAGAATTTGCTGTGGTTGTTTTTTCTCACCTCACATATCAGCCCCTTACTTAAACCCACTCTTGGAGCTTCCTTTCCTACCGCTCCATTGAACATACTGGTCCAGGTAACACAGGGCCTCCGTTTCGCCAGGCGGTCACTGTCATTCTTGGCCTTTCAGTTTTTCCAGTGAAAGCAGCTGACCATTTCCTTCTTGAGGTCTTTTCCTCTCAGGCATCTGTGTCACCACAGTCCACTGTTTTTCTTCTTCCTCACTGGCTGTTTTGTTTTGTTTTGTTTTGAGAGCTGAAAAATAAAACCTGGAATATTTAGCATTTGGGTTTGATACAGAGAACTTGTTATAGAAAATGTGTTTGGAGTAATTAGAGCTGCTTCTAGTGTATTCCTCAATTAGAAGCTTTTTCATTTGGTCATAATGGGTGGAAAAAAATATTTTTTTTCCTTGGTTTTGTTTACATATTATTAATGGCTATTTCTTATTCATGTCACAAAGCTGACTTTTTCAAACCTTCATTATAACTCTTCTATTTTTAAAAAATATTACCCTTATATCTTTATTTTCTTACTAACTTACTTAGATTCTAGTAATTAATTGTTCTTATTGAACACCACAGGGTGATTCTGTGAAACTTTGCACTTCATAAAATTGGATGAACTCTAATAGCAAAGAAGGAAGTGCTAACTAATTTGACAAATAAATGTTTCCCAGCTTGGTATACTATTCAGATTTTTGTTATAAGTTTGTGAATAAATTAAACTGCTTTGCCCTGGGGACTTAGTCAGATATGTGGCTGTGGGAATCTTTTTCTTTCCCACACCACCCTGCATTTTAAAAATTCTTCTGTGGGACAGTCCCACCATGTTGTAGCTGTTCCTCCTTATGCAGCTGCTTTTCCCTGGAGAGAGGCCAGTAGAAAATTCAGGCTAGTTTTTTCTAGTGTATTTTCGTATCTCTTCTTGAGAGCTACTGTTTTCTTTTAAATTGTCAGTAAAAATTTTAATCAAGGAAAAGGGAGGTAATAGGAAACAGGAAAGGAAGAACAAATCCTTAATGCTAATAGTCACACTGCTGAATATGTGATGACTTCTCGATAAATTGCAACATTTCCTCAGTTAAAGCTTTTAAAAGTATATCAGATACACCCAAGAGGATTAAAATCATATGTTCATACAAAAATTATTGATGTGCAGTATTCATATGAGTTTATATGAATGTTCATAGCAGCATTATTTATAATAGCCAAAATGTGAAAACAAAGCAAGTATTCATGAACTGGTAAGCAGGTAAACAAAATGTGGTCTGTCCCTGCAGTGGAATATTATTCAGCCATAAACAGGAATAAAGTACTGACACATGCAGCAACATGGATGAACCTCGAAAACATTATGCTTAGTGAAAGAAGCCAGACACAAAAGGTCACATACGGCATGGTTTTATTTATGTAAAATGTCCAGAATAAGCAAATCCATAGAGACAGAAAGCAGAGCAGTGGTAGCCGGGGCTGGGTGGCAAGGGGCGTGTGCAGTGTGTGCAGACACTGCAGGGTATCCGTCTGGGGTGACGAAAATTGGGAGTCTGGAAGTAGATGGTGGTGGTTGCACAGCTCTGTGAGTAGACTGGAGACCACTGAATTGAATACTTTAAAATGGTGCATTTTAGGGTATGTGAATTATGTGTCAATTTAAAAAAAAAGTATACCAAGAAGCTAGGTTCTTCAGTTTATCCTAAAAATATCGGGTCGGGAGGGGGGCAAGGGCAACATACGTAACCTAAACATCTGTACCCCCATAATATGCTGAAATTAAAAAAAAAATTGGGTTGGTTTTTCACAATCTGTGGAGCATGTCAGCTCTCACTTCAGGTATTGTACACAGTAGGGGTCATTTAGGTGACCCTCTTCCCCCATCTCTATTTGAACAGAAATAGAGCTAAAGGAGTCAGAAACTGTGAATCGTACTCCTAACATATCTTGAGAGACTGTAGGCAAGATGCTACCGCATTTATTCACCTCCCAGAAACAAGGATAATAATATTTGCCCTTGTCAGGGTTTACTAAATTGAAGGGTTTCCAATAGGCCATAAGCTTCCTAAGGTCCAGTTTTCTGACAGCTTCCAACACAGTGTCTTGTAGGTGTAGATACATAATAAATACATATTAAATGAATGTTGATTTAAATAGAGGAATGTGAGAGTGCTTTCTAAACCTAAAGCCCTTGAGATGTGAGGTTATAGCATTAATGTATTATGGTCTGTCTACTTGTGGAAATTTAAAAATGATTTAGATGTTGAACTTAATGTATTATATTGCAGAGGTGTTTTGTGACTAATTTATGGCCACACTGAATCAACTTCTCTTTCAGGCCTTGCAGTATTAAAACATGTGCTGACACCAAGAATAAAGGCAACTTATGTTGCTTTTGATTCTATGAAGAATTACTTAGATGCAATTTATGATGTTACAGTGGTGTACGAAGGGAAAGATGACAGAGGGCAGCGCAAAGAGTCCCCATCCATGACTGGTAAGTTCCTTTCCATGTACTTGAAACTATATGCTGTATGACATGTATAATTCATATATTTATGAATGTATAGTTTATTTTTTTTTTAAATAGGTAAGTGTACTTTCCTTCACTACATTTACTTGATGTATTTTTCAAGGGGCCTACAATGTGTAGCAGTTGACATTTCTTTAGTCCTGCTAAGTTTGGTATTTCTTGGCTGCCGTATTAGTCCTTTGGACTTACCAATTATCACTAATCCAGCCTCTTTCCAGCCGAAGTTCATACACAAAGCTCCATAAATCAGAGGAAGGCGTGAGGAAGGGGAGTCCTCGCTTAGCAATACTGAGGTGGGCATTCACCGTCAGTGCTGATCCTTAATTGTAGTTTTCATAAGATAGTTGAGTGTGATTTTTTTTTCTTTTTTCAAACGTGCTAGGCTTTAAGGACCTTTGAGCTATCATCTATATCTTTGTCAGATATAGTAAAGAAAAAATGGAATTTTAAATGAGCAGAATAGCTCAGTTAAACATAACCAAAAGACCGTCTTGACTATTGGAGAAGTTTAAACATGGATATAGGAAAACTGGGTGTTTCCATCCTCTTTTCTAAGTATCCATTTGAGCTGGGGTCAAGAGAGAGAACACTGGGCTTGTATTTTATTTTGTCAGCTGTTTGAAGTAGAACTAACATGCTTGTCAGAGTGCTTGTATCAGTAGGATCTCTTGAAGGCGGATCTCCAAAATATGAACCACCAGCATATTTTACACTGAAACCTTTTCCCGAAGCATTCCTCTGATTTCAATGTGCCTTAAAATTTTATAGAATAGTATTATTAGCAGCAGTGAAGCATTTACAAAAGTAAACATTATTAAAGTATTTAGAAGTTAGCAAGGATAGAAATTATTTCGCCCAGCCTTACGCTTCCACTGTCTGGACATAGTGCTGTGCACCATTAAATCATCTAATACTATATGGTGCATATTCCTTAGGGCCAGGGATTTTTCCAAAGTACAGTGAGAGTGTAGTTGTAAAATGATTAATCTATTAAGTAATGATTAGATGAGGTTCACTCAAGCTTTAGAAGAAAAGCTCTTGGACTGAAAAAGAGCGTAGCTGCCTATAGCTGGAAGTTAGGGAGCAGGGAGGAGGGGTGAGGCCCAGGGGACTATGTGGCCTAAAAATTGGTTACTGTGGAGAAAAAAAATCGAAAGTAGTTACATATGAAGGATGATTGCTCTCGTAATTGCCCTTCACACAGAGTAATTGTAAAGTAGGAAAATAAGGTGTTTTTCATTTTATATGTAATTTTTTAGAATATATAATGCATCAGTTTAAAAATTAAACCTATTTGAAGTCTACAGTGAAATATCTTTCTCGCTTTCTACTCTGTCTCCATCCACCTGCTCTCCACTTCCCCTTCCCAACAATCACCACTTTTCTCAATTTCTTGTGTGCTGTATGTGCAGATTTAAGTACACATTCTTATTCTACTGTCCCTCCCTTCTTAGAAATTTTCTGTCTTTTTGAACTATTGAAGGAGTCCTTTACCTGTTTTTACATTTAAGAACAGACATGCATTTAGTTGTTCAGCAAGATTGTCATTAATTTATTAAGCATAGTTTAAAAAAATAAGATTAAACAAGTTTTTATTACTTATGAAAAATAGATATAATCCCCATAATAATCTTTTTTAAATGCTGCTTTTGGCCGGGCACAGTGGCTCACACGTGTAATCCCAACACTTTGGGAAGCTGAGGCAGGAGGATAGCTTGAGGCCAGGAGTTCAAGACCAGCCTGGGCAACATAGCAAGACCCTGTATCTAAGTCTACTCTTCCCTCAGAGTTGGTCTCAGATGAAGCCTTTCCCAGTATATTTGCTTTCTGGCTCACAATGCTTTCTGCTGCCTCCACACTCCTGTGGCACAAAGCGCAAATGCCACAGTGTTGGCGCGTTGCGCGTGGTTAATCTTGATCTCCCTCTAGCTGCATTAAAAGTGCCTCAAGGAAGGGCAACCCTTTCAGAGTTGCACTGCCCAAGTTCCAGACCCAGCTTCTCCTCCCGCCACTCTGCTTGTCCTCTTCTACATGTGAGCTGACCTTGTGGCTTTGGAGTTGCCACTGCTCATGCATATTCATTACAAATTGCCTTTTTTTTGAAAAGACTGACTCCTCTAGCTGTCACACCCAGACGCCACAAAGAAAATAAAATCTATCGCATTAATCAATTAAGGATAAAGTATTTCTACAAGGAAAAAATACACCAGAGTAGAGTCAAGGCTGAAGACAAACTGGGAAAATATTTGCAACCTAGATCAAAAAAAAGGGGATCATTCCTTTAATCAATAAAGTGCTCCTACAAATTGATAAGAAGATGATCAATAACTCAAAAGTGGATGAAGGATAAGAACAGACAGTTCACAAAAAATGTTCATCTTCATAATAAGAGAAGTGCAGCTTGAAACTACAGTGGGATATACTAATTTTTTTCCATCAGATTGGCAAAAATCCCAAGGTTCGATAACAGGCTTGGTGGGTGAGATTAAAGTATTACAAGCACTTTTATACTTTGCTGTTAGGAATGCAATATAATATAGCCTCTGTAGAAGCTGTTTTAGAAATGTCTGTCAAATTTACAAATGCATTTATATTTTGAATTTAACATTCCCACTTCTGAGTCATTATTCTACATGTATACCTGTGCACATAAGAAATTACATGGTTTTCCTCGTAATGTGTTGATTTTAATTGTGAGGTGTGTGACCTGTAGCTTGAAAAACCCTGTTTATTGTTTATATAAATCGGTTAATATTATGATCTAGTTATACTCTACTATAGATTGAGATTCACCTTAAATTATATGAAGTCTGATGTAAGTTGAGTTAGGTATAAAATTCTACAACTTGTAATATTCTAAGTATTTTGTGGCCAAGTTTCCTTAGTATTAAATATTAAATATTATCTCTGCATTGTAGGCTATCATTTAATATTCATATTTTATGTCTCAATAAAAACCAATTTTTCCTTAAAGTTGCTATGCTGTTTATTTATATGCCATAGCCTAGCATTTCTCAAAGCACTCTAGGAGGATTATAGTTCCGTTAGAATTACCTGGAGTGACTGTTGAACACGCAGGGCCTTAGCTTCACTCCAGGTTGCTACCCAGACCCTGCGGGTGAGAGCCGGGAAGCTGCAGTGTTTATGACCTTGCAGGGATTCTTGTGCTCGCTGGGGTCTGGCAGCTTAGGCCTCAGTGAGGCCTCAGGTTGGTTATAGAGAGAAGCATGTCCCTTATCCTCCCATTCTGTGGCGTAAGTTTCATTTTAAGGCAGGTACAAATCACGGCCCAATTGGGCATCCTCTCATGGTTCACTTGTCATCACGGAAAATGTCCACTGGGGCAGAGGTCAGACAGGATAGCCTGGCTATAATTTATTTTTTTTAAATTGTATTTCTAAAGTAGGTGGTTTGCCATAATAAATTGTGTGCTTAAGGACATTTGATATTCTATTTATGCATTTTATACAATTCTGGTTATGTTTTTTCTATTAATGTTTCCATATTATAAAATACTGATATAGGTTTTATATTTTATGCTCTTCAATATCTTAGGAATATTTTGTTTTTCTCCAAGGAACTTAAATATATTAATATTTTCACCTCTCCACAAAGAGCAACCTACAGAGGAGGGAGTTTGTAGGCTCAAGTTTCTTCCTTATCTTGCAATAAATACTGGCCTCATCCTGTGTATAGCCCAGGCTAAAAAAGACTCTCTCCTTTTTTTCAAATTAGCGTGTCTTAAGAACTGCGTTTATTTAAGGGCTCATAGCTATTCCACAGTAAGAATTTTGGTTCCTGAACCAAGTATGTAGTATGTTAAGATACGGCAAGTATCAGGAAAGGAAGAAGGAATACCAGTGATTAGAAACCAACAACCAGGTCATGGAGCAGAGGAGCGGCTCACCCAAGCTGGTTTTGGCTCTACAGCAGTCAGTGAGGGGAAGCTGACATGTCAGGCCAGGAACTAGGAATTGAGGATTACTAAGTGCCCAGTTGTTTGCCAGGTCAGGATGTATCATAGTGAACCACACCGACTCCCTCTCTGCCCTGTGGAGTTCACAGCCTGGTGGAATGTGTGACAAGTGATACTCCGGGATGGGAGCTGGTGGTCCGAATGAAGAAAGTGGGTCTGGTGGTTTGGCATTTGGGGATCCCTTTGGAGGGTTGGGTATGGACTTATAGTAGGGTTAGGGTCCAGTTTCCTATCCCTGTGCTTCCTATAGAACTCACAGTTGTGTGAAAAATAACATTTGCTACTATTGATTTAATGTAATGACTGACGTAACTGTAATTGATTTGGAAATTATAGCATGTTCTTCTACTTAAGCTTGAAACCAAAAACCACCAGTTTATAATTCTTATTTTGTTTTATTTTTGCTAAGGAAAGAATCTGTACTTTTTAAAAAATCATTTTTAAGCTTTCTTTTGCCTTTTGGACTTATTATTTTCATTATGTTATTTTATATAACCATGAGTTCTAAAATAGTAAACAATGAAATATTTTTGTTCTTTGTTAGAATTTCTCTGCAAAGAGTGTCCAAAAATTCATATTCATATTGATCGTATAGACAAAAAAGATGTCCCAGAAAACCAAGAATATATGAGAAGATGGCTTCATGAACGTTTTGAAATAAAAGATAAGTGAGTAACAGCAGTTTCAGCACTTCAGAAACTTTTGGTTCAACAAAACTTCACTATAGTAAACAATTTGAAACTAATTTAAACAGTTTCATTATCTCAAGAATGCTTTTTATAAACTCAAGAGAAATCTTGTTCCATGCTTATCTGTTCATGTTTTAAATATTACTTTTACAAGTCACACAGTATTTCTTGGACAATACTATGAGGTAAGATATAAATTTTAAAAAATATAAAAACCACACACACAAAACTTTCTGATGTAAGATGCCTAAATCTGCCTTATCCAATGAGATGCGGTGGTGTGACGTGTGAGGACCAGCCGTGATGGGAGAGCAAGGCTCTGGGGATAGGGGATTGTGTCTGCCGTGCAGGTGGTCACAGTGCCACTCTATCTGTTGGAAAAGGAAGGGGCAATTGAAATACCTTCTTTCTGTTAGTATTTTGCAGTTTCTGGGATTGACCTTGTGTTTGCCCATGCTAATGTCACTTTGGAGCAAACAAAGGTGTTGAGCCTTGCTAAGAGTTACTTTTAAGTAAATGAAAGGCATATTTGTTTCTTTCTTTTTTCTGGTTCAGGTTCTTTCATGATGAAAGGCATATGTGGATACCTGTTAGGTGAGGCTTAGCGTAAAGAGGTCAGCAAGGAGTGCCATGTGCCACTCACCAAAGAGAGGGCCGTGAAGCAGCAAGTCACATCAGTAGAGTATTAGAGTATCTTCGATTTGACACAAGAAAGAAATTTTAGAATTTTCTTTTCTTTGTAGGAAGATAAAAAGTGAGTCTTAGGTTTAGATATGATATTTACAAATTTAATTTGTTACATGAAAATATTTTGTTAGAGGAAAATTTCAGGATATTAATTTACTGTTTTCCTGTCAATGAAAGTTTTATCCTTTCTGATATATATCTTATTTTTTGAAAGATGTTTTGAACATCTATATTTTTATCCTCTTTTTGACAAAATGTATCCATTAGTTGTAAGATGTACTGTTTACTAAGACCACACTGAAAGTTATGGTTTTCTAGTTTTTAAAAACACTTTTTAAAAATATTTTCAAAAGCATATTTACATTCAGAAATTTTACTCAAGTGTTTTATTTTCCTAATGGGAGACTGAGATTGTTCTTCCTTTCCTTGTATAAACAGTAAAATATTTCCTAATGAGCCCTTCTCATGGGTTAACCTTAACAGGTGAAAGTTATTAAAAGTGTAATAGGTTGAAAATGAAACTTGATGTTAAATTTCTCTCTTTTATTGACTCTCACTTACACATGACATACCAAGCCAGCCATTCAGGACCACTTTGGCTGTGGAAGAAATTTAAAAGTAAGATCTGCGTATATTAACATGAAAATCTGTTCTCAGGAAAAAGACTGAACAATATATTTAATATCTCAATTATTTTATGTTATAGGTATTTATATGTATTTAGGATGAATCTAAATATTTTAAAACAGTGGTCATCTCTAGGGAATGTGATTTATAAAGCAATAGAAGGACTTTCCCTTTCTGTACTTTTGTGTTTAAGATTATTATGTTCTGCTGTTATACCTTTACCTACTTTAAGTGAAATAGGAAAATGAATAATTCCATAGGAATAAGGGCTTTTGGGGAGAACTCCATGTATAGTTGGCCCTCTATATCCATGATTCCAATCTATAAAAATTTTATAGATTGAAAGTTTAAAAGACAAAAACATCCTAATAAAGTGGCAGATAACCATGTATTGTGAAATAGCTACATATACAATTCATATATACTAATCATAGAGCATATTAAAGATATTTTAAAAGACTAGAAACTTCTATTAAACCAAGTCTCTGGGTGTTTCTTTTTCATTCTTATTTTCCAAGAACACATGTAACTTCTCCAGTACAAAGTAAGTACCCAATAGATACTTGTTGAATTGAA
The DNA here is from genome assembly GCF_000956105.1 of Propithecus coquereli. NCBI lineage: Eukaryota > Metazoa > Chordata > Mammalia > Primates > Indriidae > Propithecus > Propithecus coquereli. The sequence continues at coordinate 4,261,364 of NW_012147930.1, forward strand.
ATATTGAAGTGACTAAAACTGAAACTAAATTTTTTCATTCTGGCCATAGGTTGCTTATAGAATTCTATGATTCACCAGATCCAGAAAGAAGAAACAAATTTCCTGGGAAAAGTGTTAATTCCAAATTAAGTATCAAGAAGACTTTACCATCAGTGTTGATCTTAAGTAGTTTGACTGCGGGCATGCTTATGACCGAGACCGGAAGGAAACTGTATATAAACACATGGGTGTATGGAACCTTGCTGGGCTGCTTGTGGGTCACTGTTAAAACATAAACAGGGAGCCATCTCCAAGCAGTGGGATATGCTACATTGTCTGTTTTGGGCGGCTCCACATTACATCAAATCGTTTCCTGAATTTAATAAGAAGTGTAAATAAAGCCTTGTTGATCGAACGTTGGATAAGATAGAATTTGTGACTAGAGCCGATATGCAGTTGGTCTTGGGCAAACCTACATGGTTTTACAACGTTAGCTCTGGAGCTCCAGGAGAGGCAAAAGCTAAACGGAGTTTCTGCTGTTTCTTACATTTCCCTTTTCCCACGAACTAATGGCAACTTCAGAACAGAAGCTTAGTAGGACTGTATAATTTGTTATCATTTTATAATTCAGATGGCTGTATTTTTTAACATTAATTTGCGGCATATTTCACTACATTTGTTAATTTCGATTTATTATAACTTGACAGCCCCAAACCCTTATCACTAAAGTATTTAGTATCTAGCAGCTAGGTAATATTTCACTTTTTGTTTAATTTCTGCAAGTCAGTGAAAGAAATTGTATTTAAGTATTGAAATGCTCAAAGAAAAGGGCAAAAAATGTTCATGGGGAAAAAGCTGTTTAGCGAATGTTTTTATTGTATTGGATTATTAGCTGATTTTACTCATTTTATATTTGCAAAATAATTAACATTTCTAATATTTATTGAAATTGCTTAATTTGCACACCCTGTACTCTACACAAAAGAATAATGTATAAAATATGAGAAGTTTAAGTTAAAATTGTGACTGATTCATTGTAGCAGAAATTACCTAGCTTTTTGAAGATTTAAGCTATGCTAAGTACTTCCCAACATCTGTGCCATAAGTGCTTGAAAACGTTTTTTCCTTTTATATATATATATTTCAAAGAAATCAGTGTGAACCTTCGTTGGACCCTGAGTTCACAGATTTTTGAGGTGATGGGAGCCAACTAGATTTACTAGCATGTGCCTTTCACCTACTTCTTTTTGATTTAGCAAAATATTTAATTCAGACGCCACTTGTATGTTACCAAGGTAGATTTCCACTGTGTTCTCTACTGTTCCTTTGGATTCCCGCCAGTGGTGCTGCTCAGCGGCTTGCACAGAGACTCACAGGGAAGAAGAGCCAGCCGGTGTCACCCTGCTTCAAAGCTGAACTCTTTAAGCCCTTGTGAGTGAGCTTCACCAGCTGCTGCAGAGGCATTTTGCATTGTCTATGTCAAGAAATTCACCTTCTCAAGCCAGTGAAATACAGACTTAATTCATCAGGCTGAGTGAATGTTTCTTTCCCATTAGTTTTAATGGAATATCACCTCAGAACAAGAGCTATGTTCCAGGAACCAAATCACACAATTTTCGGTCATGGAACAATATATCCCATGGAAGGAAACATTTTTAAAGTGTGGTCTGCTCTATTTTTATAATTTAAACTTGATTGCCTACTGGTCCTTTAAGTTAACACTTATACTTACCGCTAGTGGATTTTTGTTGCAGAATTCATCAGTGACCCAAATGGAATACACCACTTGAATCATGATAAACAAAATGAAAAATAATTAAGGGAAATTTTGTCTGACTGTGTTACGCTGCTTCTCCAAAACCAGAGAATAAGCCATTTCAGGCAACATCTTTGAAGAGTTGTGTGGTGTGCATTGGTTTGTGTGTGTTACTGTGTATAATATATGTATACACATGTGTATACACTCAGGATACAGTTGGCCTAATTATAAGTGGGGGCATGCGTAAAACTTAGGCAAAGTGTCCTCATGCCGAATTGTAATGTTCTCTTAGCTGTAAAGTAAAATTTAGATCAATCTCATGTTTTGTTAAATACATTTTTTAACAATACTAAATTTAGAATTTATTTCTAGCTAGGTCAAAATGGAAATTGTGGAACTTATTTTGAATATCATGGATATGCTCCAAATTTAAATTTTAAGAGGCAATACCATTGGAATTATGTGGATTATAACTCATTTTAACGAGGCAAAGTAAGATCATTTGAATGTCATGTTTCTTCGAACTTATATTCTCTCAAAGGGTCTATAAAATATAGTGGAAAAAAAATTCTGTATCAAAATGTTTGGAAAATTAGAAGCTTCTCCTTAACATGTATTGATATTGACTGGAATTATTATTTTCTAAAGTTAAAAGACCTGTGCCTACCTATAAATCTTTTCACCTATCACTTAAACTTTTGTTTGTCCTGTTGATTTATGGCTTAGTTAATACTTAGTTTTTCTTTATAAGAATGCCATCAATGTGCATGCTTTTATGTTTTTCAGAAAAGGGTGTGTTTGGATGAGAGTAAAAAAAAATAAAAGCTTCACTGTCTCTGATGTCTGTGCTGCTTAACATTTTTTGACCTAAAAATGCACCAGTAATCTCCAATTACATAAAATAAGCTTAATGACTGGCCCTGCATTCTGAATTTATAAAACCATAATATTTTTCTTAAGTATTGAGCAAAGTTTTGAAAAATACATTAAAATACTCAAAATTGTGAAGCAGTATATCATTTTGGTTGTATAAACTCATCTAAATTTATAAGATGCATGGCAAGTATTAATTGCTTGGTAATTCTGTAATTATTTAGCAATCTAAACATCAAATGCCTAAAATTAGCCAGCTTGTTGAGTAAAAGTGCCAATCTGGCTAATTCTTATACATACTAGCAGTTTCTTTTCCTATGTTTCATTTCTGTGTGATTTCATTTAGAGCAGCAACAATTTTCCTTTACACAAGTTACCTAAGCATTATTTTTTCCTCAGTAATATTACATGGTTTATAATTACATTTTCTAAATAAGTCTGTGTCAAGTGATCTAACTAGATTGACCATAAAAAAGGGGAAATATAGTAATGTATGAGGGCTGTCGGAAAGTATCCAGCCATTGTTAATATAAAGAGAATGGTATTACATGGTTGGAGAGCTTCTAGACTGCCTTCGTATACGTCACTACAAAATTTGTCCATCAAGTATAGGCACCAAGTAACTCCCAGATATATACCAGGCCCACATTTGAGGAGACAGAGAAATATATATCAAAGTATTATTTCATGTGTACAATTTCAAGGGTATAGTGAAAAAACTTTAACCTCAATAGTTTGTTTTTGAAGCATTTAGATTGAAGATTGAGTAAAAAAATTTCTTGGCAGATATTCCACATGCCTTGTAGTGTTACATATCTTTATAAGCAGGATTTTTCTCCCTTTTGGGCCAGTTTTTATTATGAGCAAACAAACATACACTTTTAGATTAAAGATTAGCTAACTTGAAATATTGTTACCGTTTATGAGGTCATTAAATATTGAAATGTCTAATTTCGAATCAAAAGCGCAGTTTATCATAAACAAGAAGCAGTCCAAGTTTCAGAGTATGCACCTAAACTGTCAACACAGTTTTGCCATCTTAATGGTGGCTTGTTTATGCCAGCGGCAAAGAAGCCTGGAGAGCAAGTGGCAATGAAATCTTCCAAGATGTTTTCCACAGCTTGTTGAGAATAGAATATTTTTCCGTACAAGAAGTGGTCCAAAGCCTGGAAGAAGTGGTAGTCGGTTGGTGCAAGGTCTGGTGAATATGGTGGATGACAGAGTTCCCAAGTCTAGCCTCTGTAGTTTGAGCGGCGTTGTTGGTGAGATGTGGTTGAGTGTTGTCTTGCAAGAGGATTGGCCTGTCTTTATTGACCAATCTCGGCTGCTTAATCGCAAACATCCTCATCATTTCGTCCAGTTGGGTGCAGTAGACATCCGCTGTAATTGACCATGTTTCATGAAGCCGTAGTGGATAATACCAGTGCTGGACCACCAAACAGACACCAGTAGCTTTTATTGTTGAACATTCAGTTTTGGACTGTTTCAGCACTTCATCTTTATCCTGCCATTGTGCTAAATGCTTGCAATTGTCAAAGGAATACATTTTTCATCACATGTAACAATATGGTGTAGAAATGGTTCACGTTTATGTTGTGACAGCTAAGTTAAGCTTTGAGACGATTTCGCCCATCTATCCAGCTTCTTTATCTTGCTGATTTGTTTCAAATGGTCCAATATTATTGGAATAGTAACGTCTTCCATCAAACCGGTCCCTGGTGCCAAAAAGGTTGGGGACCAGCACGTAAGTGGGTTCTGCTTTATATTAGAGCTAATATTTTTTTGTTTTAGGTTTCTAGTATGTTGTTCTAACGTGGTGTGCGACAAATACAAACTAGACATTGTGAAGTGAAATAAAGTATGCAAAAAGAATCAATCCCAAACAATCTATCTCCCTCTCCTTGTGCACTAATATCTTTGTTTCCGTATCTCCCCTTTCTCTATTTCTAGAGGCTGAAATAAAGGATATTAGATCATAAATAAATCCAATACAAAATATCCCTCTAGGTGTCTACATATGTGGTAATTTCTGGCTGTGTTGTTCTAATACGCTTTTATTCCTGCACCCAATCTTTCTGGTTGGCTGGGGGGTTTCGGTTCCTGGTATGGTTTATGACTGACCGTCAGATCCACTGCAACACGAAACTGGCAAAAGAGAACTTAAACTGTGCTCAGCCTCACAGCTCACGGCAGTGCAGTGAACCAAAATAGTGGGCTGAGGGTCAGGAGATCGGAGTTGCGGCCAGGTTACAGTAGTGGTGGTGGGTCGCTTCTTTCTGGACTGCAGCGTCCTCTAAGACACAAGCTGCTAAAGATCTTCCCATCCTACAATCTCATCCTGCACACAATCCCTAGGTTCTCCCAGCCACCTGGGCCTGGCCCCAGCCCATCTTCAACCACCCCTGCCACCTGTCTCTCCAAGCAAGTCTACTTAGTGGTTCCTTCAGCCTCTGTCTTGATCCACTTTCTCTCTGTCTTCACCCCCTCAACACCCCCCACCCCCGCCGCAAGCACACACACAGTCCCTTACCACAGAGCTCTGGGCCAGTGCAACCAACAGCTTTCCCAGTCATGCACCAGCCCTCGCCAATATGGTAGCCACTGTCCCATGTGGCTGTAGAGCCCTTGAAATGTTAGATGTGAGTGTAAAATGCATACCAGATTTTGAAAAATTAGTATAAAAAATATTAATAAAACAGTTCATTAATCTTTATGTTGATTACATATTATAATAGTTTGGACATGTGCTCAACAAAAAATTAATTTCAGCTGTTTTATTTTTTAAAATGTGGCTACTAAGAAATTTATTATTGGGTATGTGTCTGACATTATGTTTCTCTTGGGCAGACCTGATATACAAGATGACTTAAAGGGCAGGAATCTTCATTCCGACTTCTGTATTTCAAAACTACCGTAATTCCTGGCATATATTAGGCACTCAGTAAGGGCTTAACTTATTCAATAGATATTACATCAATAGATATAATTTGAGACGACTTTTTAGGTTTAGTTTAATCATATCACTAAATATCATTTGAAGGTTTTCTAAAGCAATTATGTTTAAATTTTATAGTCTGAAGTCAACAAATTAGTTTAAAAAGTAAATGTTACACGGGGAGCATTGTAGAGGGGAAGGGCATGCCTCTAACCCGTGCTTGGGTGAGGCAAAGACATAAAATGTAACCATAATGTTTGTACCCTCATAATACCCTGAAATAAAAAAAAAAGTAAATGTTATAATCAATACACATTTAATACATAATATAGAAGTTATGATTTGGAAGAATCATCCAGGAATTATTGGTGTTTAAGACAAAGCACAGTCAAGAAACAAAGTCCGAAGCAAATATGAGAATATTGGGATCATTCATTCTGGATTGGGGTGACAGTGGATACTATATCATATTATTCTTTGTGTGGGGTTTTTTTTGATATCTTTAAATTTTTTCCAAATTAAAAAATGTCAAGAGGACATAGGTTGTTTTGTCTAGGAATATCTGAAGGTGATTCAATATTACAATTACTAGTTAAATATGTCACCGCTTTTCCTTGATAACTAGTCCGAGCATAAGTGGAATGAGTAAAATGAATGACAATGAATGTAATCAGTAAATGCTACAGATACTCCAAATAGCTATCACGAGAATATTTGCTTGTTCTTGCATCTGCTTATAATGAAAAGCTAAAATTTTGTTACTTCTCTCTGCTTTCATTCTTCCCAAAGGAAATTACTTGGGATGAATTGTGTCCAAAGACAGCGTGTTTACAGGAGAAACGTAAAGAATGCTGACAGCAAAAGAACAAGAAGCTGTAACAATGTTGCAGTTAGTGATTCCAAGATGTGCATAGGAAGGAAATGGAAACACAATGATTCCCCTTGAATTAAAAGAATGCTCTTGTAATCTAGTAAATAATTTTGGCCCTTTACGTTAAAAATAAGTTGTATATAAAAATTTCTAACTAGCTCAGTGCAGTGACACAAATGGGAACAGAGTGGGAAGAAACTCCAGAGGGGTTGAACACATTCGGCTCACCTTACAGAGGAGGAGACTGAGAGACGAAGGAAATACCGAGACTTCATCAAGATCTCACAGGTAGAGGCGGGAAGCGGTGGAAACAATGAGAACCTGGTGGTTTGCCAGTTTGAGCTTGAATAACCAAATAGTGTGTGTCTTTATTATGAGGAATATTTTATTTACATATATGAAAGAAACACAGCTGACCCTAGGGGTCCCAACCCCCGTGCAGTCAAAATTTGGGTATAATTTTGGAATCTCTCCATAACTTAATGATCAATAATAGCCTACTGTTGACCGGAAGCCTTACCAATAACAGAAACAGTTTATTAACACAGAAATAGTCGATTCGCACAGATTTTGTATGTTAGATGTATACTGTATTCTTAAAGTCTGCTAGAGGAAGGCAAAGAAATGTTATCAAGAAAATCAAAAGAAAGAGAAAATATATTTACTGTTCATTAAGTGGCGGTGGATCACCTTAGAGGTCTTCATCTCGTCATCTTCACGTTGAGTAGATGAGGAGGAGGAGGAGGAGGAGTTGGTCCTGCTATCTCAGGGGTGGCAGAAGAGGAAGAAAATTTTCATATAAGTGGAGCCTCAAAATTCAAACCCGTGTTCAAGGGTTAACTGTACATACAGAATATGTCTGGTTTCATATGTATGAAATATATATCACATGTGTTTGTGCACGTGTATAGATACATACAATTTACCATTGATGATAAGAATTGTTCAGACAATGCTGAATTGGCTCTCTTCACTTTTTTTTTTTTTGAGACAGCCTGTTGCCCAGGCTGGAGTGCAGTGGCGTGATCAGAGCTCACTGCAGCCTTGAACTCCTGGCCTCGAGCATCGTCCTCAGCCTCCAGAGTAGCTGGGACTGCAGGTGCGCACCACCATGCCCGGCTTTTTTTTTTTTTTTGTAGAGGCGGGGTCTTGCTACATTGGTCAGGCTGATCTCAAACTCCTACTCTCAAGTGATCTTCCTGCCTCGGCCACCTCGCCAGCCTCTCTTCACATCTTTAATGTTGAATTCAGGATCCGAGTAACTTTCACCGAAGGGAACCTCCTGCTATGTACTGAGTGGCACAATGTGGTCTTCAACCAACCTCTTGAAGCATCAGAGTTAATTTGGAGAGTTTGATGTAAGTGGTGTACCCTTTGTGATCCTTAATTTCCATACATGCCCAATTACCATGTCTCTTAACACCTTATAGAAATCTTTATTAAAACATATTACATTTATTGAATATTCATGTCATGCCCATCTGTCTCTGCTAGACTGGGGAAGTGCTAGGTCTTTAACCATGTTTAATAAGTAAGTACTTTAGATCTGACAAAATTCTCAGAGCATCAGCCTTACATTCAAATAAAATCTCCATTAATAATAATCAGAATAGCTGTCATTGAGCATGTGCTAATTATAGATAATATGCAAAGTGCGTTACTTGTATTCAGTTTTAATTCTCCAACAACCCTGAACTAGAGAGGTCCCCAGATGGCCTACCAAAAATGTTTACTACCTTTTTAAAACCTCATCATCCAAAAGTAGGACTGGGTCCTAAGAGATGCCTCATCCTCGCTCTGAGGTCACAAGAAAGGATGAAACCCGTCTGTGGCAGGTGCGGGGCGCGGCTCGCCCAGTCCTCTCGCCTCGTCCCCGGGCTGAGCAGCCGAGAACTCAGTGTGGCCGGGAGCGACTCGGGGGGCGCGAGCCTGTTTTCTCACCGAGAAACACTTGCAGACGGGACACGGCTTTGCAGAGAGTGGGGATTAAGTTAAACTGTTCAATGTACCAGGCAAAGGACTGGCACAGCATACACGGCAGCTGCCTCTAAAAGTCAACAACAGTGACGTCGGCGACCCCTTCGTTGCCACGCGGTGTGGCCGTGCGGACAGACGTGCAGGGACGCGGCGGTGGGCGCTCGGCGGACTCGCTTTCCCTTCTTCGTAAGGAAAGCCTGGCGTCTCTTCAAGCCCGGAAAGACAGGAGCTGCCTGTTCCGCTTTTGCTAGAGAAGCCGGCAGCGGCGGGGCGCGGGAGGGGGTTTAAAATGAGAGTCACCTCCTTCCCAGCTGGGGGAGAAAGATCTCTTTTCCAGGACCTCATTCCGTTTATTTCTGTGGCCGCTCGGGCGGTGACCGGGAGGAGGTGGCTGCGGGACCTGCGCTCCGGGCTCCTACCTGGGCGCCGGGTGGGAGAGGCTGAGAAATCCGCCCAGCCCTGCCCGCCGCCCCCCTCGGGGCCCCCAGAAGCTCCCCCGCGGCCGCAGTTGTCGCGCAGGGCCGGGGACCGGGGGTCTGGGACTGGGGAGGCCCGGCGGGGAGGCCCGGCAGGGAACGCCCACCGCAAGCTGTCACCTTTACGTTGTTACCGCCCCACATCCTTGAGGTCGCCCCCAGGGGACAGCCAGCTTGGAGACTGGATTCCCGGGTAGCCTAGGGGCATGTGGGGTCAGAGAAGCTACTGGTATGTTATTTCGGAGCCATAAACACGGGAGGAAAGGCCCAGCGAATAGGCGGGAGCAGCAGTTTCCCAGGTTTCACACTGAATGCGACTTCGAGCCTGTCTCGACCCGCCGGGTGGTTAGTGGCGCGACGCACCTGCGACAGCGCAGCGGGCACAGCCGGGCCGCTCGGGAGGGCGCAGGGACTCGGACCCCACGAACAGCCGCTTCTCGATGCCGCCCACGCTGCTTTCTGAGCGTGCTTTGTGTGTGCAAAGTGTCTTCCCTCAGGGGGTCTGTGGCTCGGACAAGCAACCCCCAACCCCAGCAGGGACAGGCTGCGACGGCCACAGCCTCCCGCAGCGAGAGGGACAGGTCGGCTCTGCTGACACTCGCGGCAGGTGGTGCCGGAGGCAAAGCGCTGATCTGGGGAGAGCCGTGATTAGATCCGTGTTCACCCCACTGGGGCCTCAACCTCCCGGTCCCCGCTCCAACGAACCTGGCTCGCTCATGGAATTAGGGGGGTCTGAGAAGGCGCTGAGCGGCGTCTGCTGGGGGGCCGGTTCCAGGAGCGGGGCCGCCGGGCAGACGCTGGGCAAGCCCCAGAGAAGCTGTTCCTGCCGCTCCCCTCCGTGGCCCTCGAAGCTGCCCAGGTCCGGGGCCCACCCTGACCCGCAGATCCTCCTGCTGTCTCTGCATGTCCACGAACAAGTCCGCCCGCTTTTCTAGGGCCCGAAGCCGCGCAGGAGAAACAAAAAACCCTTTGCTGAGTGAACAGAACACGCGCCAGACGCTCCCTCGTGCCGGGTGCCTGTGCGTGGTTGTGAAATCGTGAAAATTGTTGAGACAAATTGCGTCCCCACAAAGTTCTTATGCGGAAGCCTGAACCCCCAGCACCTCAGAATGTGACTATATTTGGAGACGGGGCCTTTAGAGAGGTAATTTGGGTAAAACGAGCTCACGTGGGTGGGCCCGGTGCCATCCGGCTGGTGTCCTTACACGCAGAGGAGATTAGGGCGCGGACACAGGCGGCCGTGTACGAGCTAGGACAGGGGCCTCGGCAGGAGCCTCCAGAATTGCGAGGAAATAAATTTCTGGTTTTTGAGCCTTCCAGTGTGTGGTATTTGTTACAGCAGCCCGAGGAAGCACAGAGAGTTCTCGAAGTCAGTTACAGCAGAACGATCGCCGTGGAGATGCTGCGGCACTGTTCTCTGGGGGATGCCTGTATCAGCTGAGTTAGATGCTTTTTGAATAAGTGATTTATTAGATACATTTGTTAATTATTTTGCCCTCTGAACAACTGAGAAGGATCCACACGGCCAGGTCTTTCCCCCGGCCTGTAATGCACGTCCCCCTCGGCAAACTCCTGCTCATCTCTCAAAACCCAACTCTAGGGTTCGTCTCCCCTGAAGGCTGCTCTGTCTCCATAAGCTGAGCTGATCAGCCCGTCCTTAAAACTGTCACTGTGAAACCCAGTGACCAGCTTGCTATGGACTGTTTGTGTCCCCTCCAAATTCACAGGCTGAAGCCCTCGTCCCCAATGCGATGGTACTTGGAGGTGGGTACTTCGGAGGGGATTGGGTTTAGATGAGGCTGTGAGGACGGGACCCATGATGACGTTATTCCTAAGCGCCCTCGGTGGGGAGGAGACTCCAGAGCTTCCTCTCTGTGTCTCGTGAGTGGACGCCACAGCAAGCAGCTCTACGCGGGCTCTACCCCACCTGACGCTGGGCTTCCAGCCTCCAGGACCGTGGGAGCAAACGCGTGTTGTTGAAGCCGCCCAGTCTTGCCCGCCAGATGCGGGTGTCCAGAGGGAGCAGCCGCCGGTCTCTGCAGCCGGCAGCCGGTCAGAGCAGGGCTCCTGGACGGGTTTTCCGTAGCGCGAGTTGAATTAATGAGCAGCCGGGATGCAATGGAGGGACCATGGCCCAGGCTCGAAGCCACCGAGGTTATGTGATTTAAACTTAGGGTATTATTGTTTCTGTTCATTTCACTTCAGAGGCAGGGGAAAAAAAACCCGAACAATAGGTAAAGCTTCTCACCGCAGTATTTCAGGGGTGAGGGGAAGCATCTATCTTTGTTTGATAAGAAGCCCATTCTCAAAGGTGATCAAAATACATGTCTGGGAAGCTGGGCACGTTACCGCTCTGCCTTCTTCCCGGGCCTTCCTGTTTGCACCGGCCCCAGAGGATGTGGAGTCACAGCCCGCCCTCCCGCCCCGGCCAGCCCGCTGGGTCACAAGTCACAGCGATGTGCCCGGAAAGACACTTTCCACAGGACGAGTTGAAAAGGTGCCACTTTTCTGCCCATCAAAGGACGAAACCACCTGTGGTATTAAAGGATTTACAGCCAGCCTCGTAAACACCCCGAGCTGGAACCGCGGCTGCTGTCTTTGGACCAGTCCAGTGGGAAAAGGCCCCTCTTCGGACCCAGAGGCGGTAAACAGCTCCAGCTTCCTGCGGGGGCTGGGGCAGCGACAGGCCACACTGATAGGAAAACAGAAACCAGCCTGGCTTCCGATCCGGAGCTCTTGGACCGAAAGCCACTCAACCTGGAGAGGGGCCTCAGGGAGCAGGCGACGTACCCTGGCCGTGCTGTGGGCTGAGGTCGGGGGGCTGCTTCCCGGCCTCTAAGGGCTCCGGCTGGGGCCGTGGGTCTCGTGCACACTTGTCACCTTTTGGGGGGCACGGCGCTGGTGATGGCTCTCACTGAAAACATCCCAGCTTCTGTGACCCACTAATTATTGTGGCACCCTACTTTTTCCTAGGCTAGCTTCCAGATTTAGTACACTTATATTTGGCCCTTTTTTCCTTGTTCCTTTTGAAATTCTCTTCTAGATTTGACTTCCCTTCCTGCGTCTTTCCTCTAAACTGCCTCCCAGCAAAAGTGGGGCACCCCTTTCAATGGGTGGAGCTCACGGACCAGGGACATGGCACCATCTAGTGGTGAGCAGAGAGCGGCCAGTTCAGTTTTTGAACAACTAGTTATTAGTCCAAGTTGTTAATCCGATGAGTTTAAATACGAAGATCAAAAGAATAGGACGGGGTTGGTGGCTCCCGCCTGTAATCCCAGCACTTTGGGAGGCTGAGGCAGGAGGATGGCTTGAGGCAGGAGTTGGAGGCTGCAGTGAGCTATGATCGTGCCACTGCATTCCAGCCAGGGCAGCCAAGCAAGACTCTGTCTTAAAAAAAAACAAAACAGAAATACAAAAGCCACGACAGACCCTGTGAGCAGTTGGCATCCTGTGTGTGGAGACCCTGCAGCTGCCAAGCAGCCAGGCCGCTCGGCCGAGGGTCTTCGGTCCTCTCCTGGCCTGCTGTGAAAGTGGGGCTGTGAGTGGGGCGTCCTGCTTTGACTCAGCGGTGACTTGTGCCCTTCCCCCTCTCCCCTGGTTCCTTTTCTGCCTATTGGACAGAACCTGCTGTTTGCACCGGCTTTGCTGGGTGTTGGGGCACAGCTCCCAGCACTGCAGCCGCTGCCGTCCTGACGCCTTGGAGGGCAGGGGCAGAGGACGGGGCTAGTCTGTCCCTGATGGTCTGGTCGTTAAGTCTCCTGGGTCCGTCCTCCTGAGACTGAGTCAGGTCATCTGGGAGGAGCCCAGAAACTTGCCTTTTTATACTTTCCAGGTCATTCTGACACAGGCGGCGGCTGGACGTTGGGGCGAGCCCTCTGGGAAGGGAGATGGCTCTGATGGGTGACCGAGGGCATCTGGGGCAGTGCTGCCTGTCCCTGACCTCACATCGCTGCCAGCACACACTGCCGTGACTCGCGGGCAGTCACTTGGGGCCAGCTCTTCCAGTTAAAATACAACGACTGCCTTTTGGGCGTTTTGGGGCTTTCTTCTCTCAAAAGAATATCCCAGCAGCAACCGGCTTAGGTCAAGCTGACAGGAGGTGGCGGGGTTGGTTTTCACTCTGTGCAAAAACAGATAGTTCTGCTTTCTCTTTGGGCACCAGAGGACAGAGATTCGCTGCAAAGACAAAGCAAGGGGATGGGTTCTAGGAGCTGCCAAGAGAGGGGATCACAGGGGCCCCGGCCTTTCAGCCCTGTGGTCTATGGGGATTTCAGAAGCCACGAGATGTGGAGGAAACATCCCACGATCATGCCTCTTCTCGTCATCCTTTGCTTTCATAGAATGAGAAATGATGCCCCTGAATGCACACAGCAAGGCTTGGGGACAATCTCGGGAAGCAGTGCATTGTGGAACATTATTGTAACATGGTTGGGGGGGGGTCCACGTGTCTGCACACGTGCACGTAATCCCACGTGTGAACTGTACATGATAGATCACGATCCTTGGGCTTACCATTAAAGTGTGTTCATTTCTGGGTCGAACAAGGCTGGCAGAGGACGGGAGAGTCCTGGGGCCGTGTGAGCTGTCTCTGGAGCCGGACTCATCTGCAGTGGAGCCTGGGGTCCCCGCCGCTGCTGGTGAACCTCTCTGAGCCTTGGGGGAAAGCTAACAGCCGTTTTCTCGCGAGTTGTTGGGGAACCAGCGAAAGGTGCATCATGTTTGGTGCACAACGTGAGTGATAAAGTTTGCTATTGTTATCTGAAGACAATATAATGCGTTCAAAGAGGTCCAAGGAAATCAGAGGAGAGATGTTGAGCAGGCAGATATTTCTGTGAATAAGAAACTGTCATCTTTAAGCTAAAACCAAGAACTGTTTTATTTTTCTTTTTTGGGCTCAGTTTTCCATTCAAAAAGAAATCTCCTCAAATGTAAAGAAGCCAATGAACAAAAGGAAAGTTACAACTGCTGGGCGTCACTCGATGGGCAAGGGCTCTCTGGGGACAGGGTGGAATGGCCTTGCTTCCCGGGACTGGACAGAATGATGTGGACTGATTTTCCATCTGTGACGCAATGCCGTGAGGACAGTTCCTGGTGGCCTCCGGGTCCCGTGTTTGCATGACTGCTTTCACTCCACACGGAAAAACCCCATGCAGTGGGGGAAACCATGGCTGTGGGATCCTTCACAGCTTATGACAATCAGGTGCATTTCCTGGTTCATGTCCCAGGAGCCCAGTCGCCACAAGGCGTTGACCCTACTGAAAACACGGACATCAGTCTGGTGCAGCTGGAGTTTTCCCAGTCCCACCACTGCAAGCCCATGGCAGAGCCCACTCATTAGTGTAACTGGTCTTACGGCTCAGGGAATGCACAGAAACCAGCCTTTGCACAGGCAGCGTGGTTCAGAGAGTCAGAATCAGAGAATCCGATTTTAAATCCTAACTGTTTACAACCGGCGTGATCTTGAGAAAGTTCTTCTTTTTCAGTCTCCGTGTATTTGCACGTAAAATGAGCTGATACAAACTAACAGGATTACAAGGAAGAATAAAACCAAAGCATATGAAGTTTTCTGGTGCAATGTTTGGTGTTTATATCACATATATATAATATGTATAGATGTACGTATTAGCCGAATCTAAGTATGTGGGATAAAAAAGGTTTTAACATATGAGTAATATCAAGATGGCCAGGGATTGTGGAAACCCTAAGGACACACTTTTAGAACCTTTGTAAATATACTGTTTGTTGAACTCTTCCTATTTACTGGGTAAAGTAGGTCAGCACCCAGCAACATTGTTACTGAGGGTACAAGAGAAGCAGTCTATTTCCTGGAGGCTTCCAGAAAAGTCTCTGGAACTTCGAGTGTCTGTTACTTTTTAAGAATAGTGACCTCAACAGGTTTTTATCCCTGGACAAACCGTGCCCAGGGGAGACTAGACTTTAAGCAACAGTAGAAACTGTTCAGTGGTTCCTTGTTTAGTGCCCCATAAAGCAAGGGGCGCAGGTTGTCTCGCTCAGTTATCTCAGGAGTTGTTACCGTCCATCCCCCCTCGTTTGCGATAAATGGCATCGGAGAAGCCGAGTGAGATCAAAGACCTTCCACAAAGCCACAGTGTTACTAATCTTGGTGCTGCCAAAATGCTTCTTGTTTTAAAATAACTTCCCAGGTTTTATCCCAACTCCGCCACGTCACGTACATGGACACGTTTGTCAGTGGCGTGTGAGAGGAACGACCCAAAATCCCAGACTGGACGGATCTCAGGCGGTGGCGCTCTGCAGCTGGTGTGTTTTTGAGAGCTGAAAGCCAACATTTCTTCCCTATTCCTTGGTCCGTGATGCCACATTGGTGGCTTGAAATCGCCACGGTGGGAGCATTTACACCGTGATAATTGGCAAAGGCTACAAATCGGGCTCCCCACGCCCTGCCGAAGAGCCAGCTGCACGGCACCAGCTCACCGCTGGATCTAGGTGCCCAGCACGGGTCCCTGCCCTGCTGCCTGCTGGCTGCAAGGCCCCTGGCCAACCCCTGCCTCTCCGGGCCTCGATTTCCTCCTCTGTATTAGTTTGCGAAAGCTGCCACCACGGAGTATCACAGGCCAGGTGGCTCACACGGCAGGGCTGTCCTGTCTCCCAGCTCTGCAGGCTGGAAGTCTGAAATCCGGATGCCAGCAGGGTTGGCATCCTCGGAGGGCTACGAGGCCTCTCTCCTTGGCTTGCAGCTGGCGCCGTCACCCTGTGCCTCTCGGTGTCCGGTTTGCCCCTTTTTATATAACACCGGCCTTACTGGATTAGTGTTGTTAGTTAGTTGACACAGAATTGAGGGAGACACGGCCCCTGACAGGCTTTGCATCCAGCGCTGTCAATACAGCGAGCGTCATTAGGAATGAACGATGCTGCTCTTCACTTCAGCGCCTCAGCTCGTCTGACGCCCTTGGATCTTTACACCGAGAGCCGCCTGGGGTGGCAGTCTTATTCTGCAATCTGTGTCAGAAACGTGGCCTGGAGGCGCCGTCTGCCTAACAGACTCTCTTTCCTTCTATGAGAGAAGCACAGCCGGCGGCCAGTGTTTCGGAGGCGACAGGTGAGGTGCGCACCTGTGGCCAGCAGGTGCTGCGATTTGGGCTGGGATGATTCCTGAGTGAGCTCAGAAGATCAGCAGAGCGTGGTGAGCACAGGCCAGGAAGCACCGGTGGCCTGGGGGAGGAGAGGGAGTGTGGGGTCTGCAGGGGGAGACACTCGGGGAAGAAACCGGAACAAGTGGTTGGACAGAGCCGGTCCCAGTCCTGCTCCTGCCGACTGCCAGCTTGGGATGCTGGGCGAACCTCTCGGTCTTCTAAAGAGCAGTTCTGTTATCCGTGAAATGAGGTAGCAAGACCAACGTGAGGATCAGGCTGAGATGATGCCTGTAACATCCTTAGCACACTGCCTGGCTCAACCGACGACAGCCACGGTTTGATTCTGGGGGTTGTACTCACCTGTATAATTCAGCCTCCCCACAAAAGAAAAAGCCCATAACTGAGGCTGAGAGGCTTTGATTGTTCTAATTTGCTCTCCCCTTCCTCCAAGGAGATTCAGGAACTCTCCGTCGGCTTTAAGCCAATAGCCACCCCCACCTCGACCGTGCGAAGTATCTCCTTGTATACCTCCCCAGGCACAAAACAGGGGCCACATGATGTGTTTTTGCTCTTCCAATTTTCCATTTTCCAGGCCAGGACAAATCAAGAGAACTTCCCAAACACTTTGCAAAGAGAGCAGCCACAGGACGCTGTGCCTAGCAGCCTGGGCCCGTGCAGGGAAGACAGGATGCACATTGAGATGCCGGGAAGGGGGCGCCAGAAGCCAGAGTGCCCGCAGCTGCAGCAGCACCTCCAGACGCCTCCTGTTCAATCAAGCTCGAGTAATCGCCTCCTCACCGCCCCCACCAACGGACTGACTTGGGCACAGTGACAGCTCATTGTAGAGTTTTCCAGCTGATGTCATTCTTCCTGCGGTCCGCCGTGGTCCCAGCTAACACACTGTGTTCCACCAGCACCCAGACCTCCACCAGGAGGAATTTGTGGCTGGGTTTTTTGACAGTGACTCAAAGGCCCATTTGTGTGAATATCTGGCAAAGATCCCGGGCCCCACGGAGGCCTTTCAAATTGGGGACATGGTGGAAAATTAAGCCCTGCAGGTGACGACCTACCTGCAGAGAGTGAGACCAGCTGGTTAGAGGACTGAACGTATAAATCCCTTGAGGGAGTTAGCAAGCGTTTACCTCTAGTCTTCTCTAGGCTGCCTGGCCGAGGGTGCGTCAGCCAGGTGCGCCGCGTGCAGTTGTGTGAGTTGGGTTTTGCAGCAGGTGTCTGGCTGAGGGAAAGTCAGAGCTAAAATCCACTCAGAGAGGGGAGCCTCTCTGTCCCTGTAAGGACTGGTGGCGGCTGGAACCCCAGCACCTGCCGCGCAGTGAGTGCGGGAAGTGGAGATCGGAGAGGGTGGGTTTTGCCCTCGAGCAACTGACAACCCAAGGAGGGGAAGACGCTGACATTGAACAGGACGTGTTCTGCTACGGTATTTCAATTTCATTTCTTTCTTTTTTGTTTTTTTTGAAACTAAGATGTATTGAGAGTCTAATATGCCAAACACGTGGTAGGCACTTATGTAAAATCTCAGAACGGCTTGTGCGCTCCCCGCGAGACAGGTGTTAGCATCAGGCCACTGCACGTCACCACCTGCGTCCCCTCACACTGCTGTGTCCCTCCTGGAGGTTGCTGCTCAATGATGCCTTTCGTTTTCCGCCCTGCAGCCACAGATATTATGTAAATTTTCAAATGAAAATAGTATCTTTCTGTGAAATGGCAAAAGCATGATGAGAAAGTATCTTGAAAATTGCTAAGTGTTACAGAGATGGTATTTTGAATGACATCATTAGACATTATCGCACAGGTGTTATTGTTACCTCTTGTTAGCATGCAGTAAACGCGTCCTAACGTTGCTTTTCCTTTTTTTGCACAAGGGGATACGTGGGAAAGGAAAGAAAGAAAAAGATTTCTTTGACAAGCTCCTCCAGGCAGGACACTTAAAGCATATGCAGTCGGTAGTTGTGCTACATCCAGACAGAAATAGCCTCATTAAAAGAGTATTTACTTAAAAAAAAAATACTGACCAGGTGGGTACAAATATCTTGACCCTAATTGCCAAGTAGATCCTGCTGCATCCAGTGTCTGGCACAAAACCCGACAGAGGTCCTTAAACTCAGTGGTCCCCAACCTTTCTGGCACCAGGGACCATTGTCATGGAAGACAATTTTCCCATGGAACCGGGGGTGGCGATGGTTTCAGGATGATTCGAGCAATTATGTTTATTGTGCACTTTCTTTCTATTATTACTACCTTGTAATACATAATGAAATAATTATGCACCTCGCCATAGGGTGGGGACCCCCCGCTTTAACTCAAGACTTTAGAAGGATGCCTAAGCATTCCATGAGGATTACTGGATCTGCCTTCCAGAAGGAGAACTAGATACTGTTTAAGGGAAATTATGAAAATATTCATGTGTAACAAACGAACCATTGAATACGGAATCATTTAAAAATGTTGTCTGCCTCTCCTCTTCCCCCCAGCGTTGAGGGAACAGTGAGTCCTTCTGTGCACACTGCTTTCCTCGTTGCAGAGTCGCAGTGGGCTAGGAAGGAACCACTGCTCAGGCTTGGCTTCCGTATGCAGGGCAGAGCCTGGAACACGACCCGCAGAGGATCGGGGTCTGAGGAGGAGCGATGCCGTCAGCCCCTGCAGTCAGTGGAGAACTCACGGGGAGCGAGGAGGCAGAGGGCAGAGGGCAGAGGGCAAGGGGCAGGGGGCGGGGGAAGCCTCTTGGGCTCAGGGGCGAATTGGCCAGAACAGGAGAGTCAGAGAGACAGGACAAGAGCCGGTGAATCATTGGCAAGGAGGTTAGCTGTCCCCAAATGTGTGGCACGGCTGGCAGTGCCATTTGGTGGCCCTGGGATGGGGTAGCCAGGAGGGGGCCCAGAGAGCTGTGTGTGGAAGGAAGGAGGTCAGTGTCTGTCCCGAGCCCACCCTAACCCCTGTGGCTGGCGGCAGGGGCGAGAGGCGGGATGAGCCCGAGAGGACGCGCCGGCGTTGGGGGAGTTCCACCCCCACGGCTGCATCTTGCCAGCCCGGTGCGGCTTCCGTGAAAGCACAGAGGACCGCGCTGGGGGCAAATGCCGTGGGGAACGCAGTAGGGATTAGGGGGCGATGACTCAAGCATTTCCCAAAGCATCAAGAACCCCACTTGGAACCAAGGGGGTGCATCTGCAGTGGAATTAGTTTGGGGTGCTGCAGTTTGAACGTGTCCCCTCCGAAATGCAGGTGTTGCCAGCGTGACAGTTCTAGGAGGTGGGGCCGTTCGGAGGTGGGCTGGCCGTGAGGGCTCCTTCCTCGTGAATGGCATTACAGCCCTTCATCCTTTGCCGCGCAGGGCACAGCGCTCGCCAGACACCCAGTCGGCAGGCGCCTTGATCGTGGGCTTCCCGGCCTCCAGAGCTCTGGGCAATAGACTCCCAGTGTGCTGCGTCCTGTTGGAGCCGCACAGACGCACACTCGGGGACACCGCGGGCAGGGCGGGTGCTGTCCCTGGTCTCCAGGAGCTCGTGTGTTAGTAGATTTTCAACCCACACTGTAAGTGCTCAGATGCCGGGTCCTTTTGGAGCAGGAACATGCTTGAGAAGATGGTGGGTTTTCGGCATGGAGGACTCGGCCGTCTAGCTGGACCCTGGCCAAGTTTTCTGCCTCACTCAAGGACAAAGCTGCTCTCTGTGTGGGGCAGGCTCAGGCATCCCAACGACTTTGACCCGTGTGCCCCCACGTCCCTCTCACTCGTCTGAGGTGAGGGAGGGCAGAGACCAGGGGAATTCATCACAGTCTGGGACATCCTGGTCATCCAAGGACGACGGCGCTGGCGTAGCCTGAGTCGTTGCTTTTCCGTGAAGAAAGCGGACGATTGCTCAGCCCCTCCGACCCCTCGGCTCTGGCGTAATCGCGGCCGTGGAGAACTTTCACAACTCCCCTCTGGGAAAATACAAGGATGCACCCTGGGAGGCATTCAACATGTTCACCCCCAAAGAGGGCAACTGCTTAAAGCCAGGGGACAGTGGGTGTCCGTCCCCTTGGGCTGGCATAACAAAGGACCATAGACTTGGTGGCTTATGAACAAGAGAAATTTCTTTCTCTCGGTTCTGGAGGCTGAAATCCAAGACCAAGGCACTGGCAGAGTCGGCGTCTGGTGAGGAGTCGGTGCCTGGATCCTTAGATCCTTAGATGGCAACTTTTCCCTGTGTCCTCACCTGGGACGCAGCTCTCTCCTCTTTTATCCCGCTCGTGAGGGCTCCACCCTCAACCTAGTCACCTCCAAGGCCCCCCCTCCTGATACCACCACACCGGGGTGAGGAAGTCAACAGTGAATTCAGGGGAGACACAAACACCCGTCACACAGTGGAAAGTGGGTTAGGGCCACTTGGCTTAGAGGACAGCTGTCCAGCTCGGGTTGTAGCAGGGCCCCTGGCACTGGCTGGCGGTGTGAGTCCACCCAGGATGAGTGTGTTCCCTTTGCCTCCTGAGCCACCCACCCTGCTGGGATCTGGACACCAGGGAGCCCTGAGCTAAGTCAGAGTCTCCTGGACTTGAGTTTCCCCCCGAGGACACTGTGGTGCCCCCGCTCCGGGGCTGCCCACGCCTTCCTGCCTCTGGAGCTCGCCCCGGGGGACCGAAGTTGTTCCCAGGGCTGGGAGACTTTTCCCTGTGTGTGGCGGCTGGAAATGTCCCGGCTGGAGGCTGGCGGAGGCCGCCAGACCTGCCGTGGCGTCCAGCAGAGGCTGAACTGCTCGACTGGCACTGTGGTAGCACAGCAAAGCGTGCCCCTCGGGACCTGGGGCCTCGCCGAGGAGGCTGCTTCGTGGGGCGCCCGTGAGAGGCAGAGCGTTTCCTATGCTGTTTTTCTGGGCATGTTCTGTGAGTTGGTTTGTATTTGGTGGGTATTTTCCTTGGCCTGTCACCAAACACAGCTTGCCTGGAGGTGGAGGAGAACCCACTTGCTAACAATTCTCAGGGACAAGAGGCCAGCGGGGGGATGGATCCAGAGGCAGAATCCCGGGGCGAAGACTGCAAGCCAGCGAGAGCCCCTCGCGGGCGCCTGGCATCGCCTCCTCGTCCTGCCTGGAGCCAGACACTTGCCCTCAAGCCTTCAAGTCCTGCTGTGGCGCCTCCTCCTCCTCCGGGAAGCCTTCCTTGCTGTTCCCCACCTTGTTACCAACACCTTCCCCCACGGGTGGGACGTGTGCTCCACACTGATGAGTAGGATTCGTCCTTTTGATTAGTTTTCATGCCTGTGAAGTTGGTGCAATCCTGTTTCAACGTGCTGTGCTCCAGAGGTGCTGGGATGGATTTCTAAGTCCAGGGCATCTTTTTTTGTTTTTCTAGTTTTTTTTTAACAGACTTTTAAAAATAGTAGTTTTAGGCTCACATCAAAATTGAGAGGAAGGTGCAGAGATCTCCCATAATCCCCCAGCCTCCCCCACTGTCAACAGCCCCATCAGAGTGGGGCAGTTGGTACCCCACTGTGTGGTCATGGAGAGGCTGCCTAACCTCTCTGGGCCTCACACTTCTCCTCTGTGAAATGGGGAGAACCATCGGACCTACTTTACAGCGCCGTCTTGAGTGGTGAATGTGCTGGTATATGAAGTAGCGCAGAGCCCAGCACCTAGGAAACTCTCAGAGTAGATGGTGGCAATGATTACTCAATTTTCACTTTGAAAGAATGACCACATTCCATTAGTCCAAAGAATCGCTGAGCCTGGGCAGGGCACCAAGTATGGTCCTCCCGTGCCCAGGAGCGTGAAGCTGGCAACGAGGAAGCCCCTTGCGATGTGTAGCTACAAATAGTTTTCCTAAAATAGATGCTTAGGAGTTTTGGACAATGGGTAGAAAAGGTTAAAGCTAACTAGCCAGGCCACAGTGGCAGCTCAGCCACCCTGAACCCCCAAAGCCAATATTCAGCTGGAAAAATACACAGTGAACGATGTAAGAATTAAATTTAGAGATTAAGAAAAATCACCTAATTTGGGGACTTTACCCAGGAATCAAGCTCGAATGTCGGCAACGGGGTCACCTGGTTAGCAGGAGGCCGGTTCCTGTGTTGCTCACTCGCTTTCCCGACGCGGGCCAAGGCCGCCCGGGCCTGGCGTCGTTCCTCGCGCCATTAGCACAGACGGCTAATGACGTGCTGGCGCGGGCCCAGAGAAGGGCCTGTTTGGAGTACTTCCTCTGCACTTCACCGGCATAAACATGTATTCTGGGTTTGGCTATTTTCCAAGTTGGATTACATGATGATAAACAACAGGTTTTTTTGGTGAGTAAAATTTTAACTGGGTACTTTGCAAAACACAATTAAAAAAAATATTTGGAGAAACTATTAAGTAGAAAAGTTAGAGACATAAAGAATTGTCGGCGGCTATAAAAATGTTTTCCACTAAGCTGCTTGTTTATTTCTTGATGTTAGGAAAGACCTGCTTGGACACATTTTTGACCTGTATTTCCCATAGATTTGGGCACTTTCTTCTACAGACTATCAATAATTATCTATCTTATTTTAAGGATAAAGGGGGAAAGTGAAAAGTTCAAGAAATCAGTAATGATCTGGCTTGAATTTGCTGAGAAATTCAGAACAGTGTTCACGACTAAAATTTACAAAGCAAATCAACATACTACGAAGAAGTAAATTAACCCAGAATGACAAAATGGAAGGATGGTTCCCACGTAACCTCATAAATTTCCTGCTTGATGCATTTCAAGTCTCTAATTTCTAATAAAATTCTCATGAGAACATAGTATTGCTCCATAAAAACTCCTGAACTCTCCCCATGAGAACTGGCTGGTTTATAAGGGCACATGGGTTCAAGGCTGTGGTTTATTTATTAAAAATTTCTCAGTAAATATATCATGGCCCACTGGATAGCGCCCCACAATTGCGGGGAGGCCATGTGTCATTGCTGCTGTCCCCAAATATGAAGAAAAACAAGAAGAAGCACGTCGGGAACTCTCTGAACCAAAAAAAAAAACCTGGAACCTTTTATTTTTCTAAGGGAAGTTCTAAGGTCCTTTTGTTTACCTTTGACCCCAAGGGACCTTGTGGGAGTTTCACATTTCCTCCACGAAAGTGTGAGCGTTCTTGCCCAAATGGTTGATCAGGAGTCCAGGAAGCGGCAGAAGGGAAGCGCGGTTTCGTCCCCGTCCCCGTCTGGGTCAAGCATCTCCTGGGGAGGACAGGGCAGAATAAGGCTGCCGACTGGGTCTTGCGAGCGCTTTTGAGGGATGCCAAACGTCCTGGAGAAAAGACGTGTATCGATATGTAGTCACAGAGATAACGGATTCACGGCTCCCTCACCTCCCCACGTGCCTGGCACCTGGAAAAGTACGTTCACCCACGTTGTGTTTTTCATCTGGGCCAGACACTTGGCTGCAAGCTCCACGGGTTTTACTTCGCTTGAGCCTGCACGTGATACCACGACACGGCCCCCACTCCCAGCCTCCCCCATCACCAATACCCCCACCAGAGCGGCGCGTTAGTTGCAATCGATCCATCCATGAGCCTGCATTGACGGGTCATTATCCGCGGTTTACGTTAGGGGCCGCTCTCGGTGCTGCACAGTCTGTGCGTTTGGGCACATGCGTGATGACCTGTATCTGCGGTCACAGGACCACACGGAATCGTTCCACTGCCCTAAAAGTCCTCTGTGCTCGGCCCCTTCCTCCCTCCCTCCCTCCAGCCCCCGGAAACCACTGGTCCTTTGCTGTCTCCATAGTGCCACCTTTTCCAGAATGTCACACAGTTGGAACCACACAGCACATAGCCTTTTCAGACTGGCTTCCTTCCCTTAGAAATGTGCATTTAAATTTCTTCCTTGTCTTTTTGTGACTTGAGAGCTCACTTCTTTTTAGTGCTTTGTAACATGCCACTGTCTGAGACTTTCCCCCACAGAACTGAAAAGATCATTCCAGGTCTGTGGAATCTAGAGCTGAACGTGGGACACCACAGCCCTGGCGGCCCATTCCGGAACTCTCTGTCCCTGAAGAGATGCAGAAGATGACCTCTTTCTTCTTAATGACAACAGCGATGGGTCCCCACAGTCGACATCAGCTGACTGCACCCCACAAGGGCCTGTGCATGACAGTCCCACGGCCGGGCAAGCTGAGCTTCCTGGATTTTTGTCAGTGCTGACTTCACGCTTACGGGAACTGCTGGAAATGAAAAGATGTCACGTTCCTTTCACGGAGGACGACAACCGCACTGGAACACCCGATTATCTTCACGACCCCTGAAACGCACCGCCGCAAGCAGGCCCGCAGCGTGCTGGGAAAATGCAAATGTCCTGCACGTGCTGTGTTTTCCCCAAGTCCCGTGGTGCTGGACTGAAAACAACCGATTGAAAATCAAGCCCCAAGTTCGTGGCTCAGGACCGGAAACGGCGAGCGCAGGAGCTGCGGCGGCGCGAGAGCGCCCCCTGGCGCCCGGCGGGCAGCGCGCTTCCTGCTCCGGTGGCGGCTCCGAGTGTCCCCGGCAGGTTCCTTGCTCCACCCGGCGGGGAGCCACAGGTCGCGGCAGCTTTGGCCCTTAAAGCAGCGGGATGTGAAGTAGGCGCGAGTCCATCACCTGCGCCTGTTCCACCAGCCCGCTGCGGAACGTCTTCATTGCAGAGCCCACAGGTGTCGGAGTGACGCTCGCCTCTGCCAAGAGCCGCTCTTCCCAACTTAGCATCGTGGCTCCGTGAGTTAAAAGGGAGAAGGCACTTGAACATTTATTTCGAACCTAAGTCAAAACTAAGCCTGATTAAGCTTTGCACTGACAGTTAATGAAAGTAAATGACTAAAACTCCTGAACGTTTTTATAATCTTACAAAATTCACCGTGGGCCTTTGTCTACCAAACTCCTAATTTATCACGTTACCTCCTGGGAGAACGCACACACACACACACACACACACACACGGACACACACCCTCCAAATTCTTAGGACATTTAGAATGGAAAGTTGGGTCTGATTAAGTAAACTTTCGTCATTCACTCTGCAGTGGCTGTCATTTAAAACAACCAAACAAAAAATCAATAACTAGAATTGGTCACCTTTTCTCCAGTGTTCCTAGAAGTTCTTCGGGTAAGAGAGGAAGACAGGGGCCTGGCATTCCTGGAATTCCTGCTCTGTTTGAGTAGGAGCTGCATCAGCTGCTTCCTGAGCATCATTTTGTCATCAGTCCTAATAGTGATCACCTGTGAGTCTCTAAGCCCTGGGAAGGGTCTGTGTCCCAATCCCCCGGACTCCGTGGATGAAGCTTTATCTGTTCCTTTGGGTGGTACAAGGTCACCAGATGAGGACAAGATGTTCTTAAGTGATTTCGTGGCTTTGGAGCACTCACTGTAAACCGCCAGCATAACCACGCTGGGACCCTCGGGACGCAGCGGGCATTCGCCGTGAGGTGAGCCGGGTGAGGCAGGACAGGGGCGCAGGTGTCCCCTCGTCCCTAGTCCCAGGCAGCAGCGGACCCCTGCCGAGCAGGACGACTTCCTGATTCTACCCTCTCTGGAGGGCAGCTGGGAGGCTCAGCCCGAGGAACCGGAAAAGAAGCAAAAGGAAGGATCCTACCAGTTGGGTGAGACGGTTCACATCCACGGCCTTGGTGAGTACGCACAAGAATCCCGCCCCTCCCCAGACCAGCGAGCGGTATCCCCGTTTTACAGAAAAGGAAGGCTCAGGAAGATTAAGTCAGTTATCTGTGGGCACAGAATGAGCTAGAAAAAGAGCTGGGAAGAGAACCCAGGTGTCATGGCCCACTCTGTTCTTCCCTCAAATGCACCGTGGCCCAAAGCTCCTTACTGCAGTGTTTGGCCAAACTTCAGGTAGAAGAAGAAGAAAAAAGTAAATCTCTTTTCTTTTATCTAATGCTCCCTCTTTTAAAGTAAGTTAAAGACCGAGTGTCACCTTTCAATCCCAAATTTTAGGGCCTGAATGATATCCTTTAGTGGGCCTTGGTTGTTTGTTTTTTTGTTTGTGTTCTCTTAGTTTCAGCTTAAAGGACACACCGAGAACAGAAATTCATACTGTTTATTTTGTTCCCAATCTCATCTTCCCCTCTTCCCTTCCCTCCCCCCACCCCCAGCTTTGCCAGTTTGTAAACAAATCAGAAAAAATCCCCAATGGGCTGAAAACCTGTCCACGGTTTACTCCAGCTGGAAAGAATTGTGTTCCACCGAGAGTTAGACCCATTTACAATGGAAACCCTGACGGGCAATGCTGTAATTATGGTCTTGCTATAATGAATGTATCCGTGTGGTAAAAGTCATGGATTTTTCCATGGTATTTTTCCATGGGTGATTTCCTCCCTGAGAGATGTTAACTTAAATTCTGGATTATAGCTTTGACTTCAGACTAGGATCTCTCCTGGCATTCCTGGAGCCTAAAGTTAACTATTATATTGACTTTGGGAGTCGCGATTAGCAAGGGAGATATTAGATTGATTTTTGCAAGATGAACGGGGGTGGGGAGGCGGGAGTTCGGTGGTGTAGGAGCTGACTTCAATAAACTCCCAGAGTTTTAGCCAGGGAGTATTTTCTTCTCTGACTTGGTGGCTGCTGTAGCAGAAACGTTGGATAGGGCCATCTGGTATTAGGGTGACCAACTCTCCCGACTGGCCTGGGACCATCCGGTTTCAGCATGAAAATCTTGCATGCCAGGAAACCCCTCAGTCCTGGGGAAGCCAGGGCAGCTGGTCCTCCTAAATCGTATGGAAAATAGAATCAAGACTGGGAGGACAGCAAAGTATTAATAATAAATAGTCTATTTTAAAGAAAGCCACCAGACTGAGTTTTAAAGTAAGATCCTTTCTTGGTGCTTAACAAACCTTAGTGGAACCAGCGTTTAGCTTGAGAACCGATTCAGGCAAGGGCTCCAGAGGAATGTTAAAATCTCCTGCTTGGTGTGGCAGAACGTAATACGAAAAACTGAACAAGCCGTTGTCGTGCCTAATAATTTCATGGGTTAGCAGATGCTGGGTCATTCGGGGGCATGAACAGAATGTGACATTTCACGGGTATTTGGGCCCTCCCACGGGACCGCCCCCCGGGGTCTCTCTTCTCCAAGCTTTTCCTAACAGGGCCTTGAAGGTTCTTTCAAAACCTCTTTTCTCTACGCTGACAAGGCACAGGGTGTGGGAGAGAAGGAATGTGGGGCCGATCTGGGGGGCTCAGGCTCCCCGTCCAGGCCCTGACGCGGTGCCCCAGTTAAGGCCCTGCTTCCCCGAGCTGCTGCTTTTACAGATCTCCAGGCTGTTCTTGTTGCCTTTCCAAGTACTTTGGAAACTGCTGATGTTTAGGAATTGGTAGGCTGAGTGAGGGTAAAGGAAAGGAAGAAATACAGAATCAAACCCAGGGCGAAAATGGACATTGCAAGAGCCAGATGAACCCTCTTCCCCCCGACACTGTGTAGGGCAGCAGGAGAAAATGTGCATCCATTTCCAAACGTCAATCAGTTAGGTTTTTGTAAATGACAAAGATATATGGAAACAGATCCTTCGGGACAGGAATGTAAAACCTATTTCTGGCTTTGTGAAGCCTGAGCCTTCGGCATACGTGCAGAACCCGTGCTTGGATTTAGACATCCCGAGCCTTTGGTAGCTGTGTGTTGACCCTTTCTGTGGCTATAGCTTCCACCACTATGAATTCCAGGGTCATAAGATGTAGGAACAGGAAGGGCGAGAAGATAGTGACCTGCTACTGTTCTGTCCCCACGTCCATGGAAAGAGTATGTTACCTGGCCCGTGGAAGTCAGGCGTGTTGAGGCCAGAGCCTGGTGCAGGGTGGCAGTGAGCTGCAGGTGTGCCCGTGCCCCTCTGCCTCCAGAAGGACGTGCCCAGCCTGGCCACTGCCCCGTAGCCTGGGACGCAAGCAGCGGGGCCCGACCACATCTTTAAGAGCCTGCTTAGAGGATCCATAGACTCCTGCGTGAAAAGTACACGCTTGCCCGGGTTATGACACTGGGGTTCATTTTATGTTGTTTGTGATGCAGCCAAAACTAATCTACTAATCTTTCTTAGGTTAAAGAAAGAACCTAATCCAATTAAGAGTCTAGCTGATTCTTCTTCAGATACGCCACTGCCTGTACAAGAGAGCTAGAAAAGGGTCTGCAAAAATTATCTTCTCTCCAGGCTTTCTCCTGTTGTCACAGGAGGACAGAAGATGTAAAATCTCCATTCTTATTTTTCTGCTTCTTAATGGAAGAGTCTACAGTGAGCTGTGTTGACAGCCCTGCAAAGGCCATAGGAAGGTATCTACCAGCAGTCCACTATCTAAGGAATAAATACGTAAGAGAAATTATTTTATCCTCATGTGCACGAGGAGCGGACACACACATTTTAAGTGGCCATGGCTCAGAGGCCATTTGTGCCGAGGCCAAGCACTCTGCAGCGTGTGAAAGTCATCCTGAGGGCATCTCTGGGCGGTGACCGCGCCAGCTGTTTTCAGCCAGACTGACTCTTCGCCCGCGCTGGGCTATGGGAGCTGATTTTTATAGACCGCGTGGAGACTCCGCGTCCTTGGCTTCCGGTTAGGTCTGGCCCATGGCTGTACTCGTAGGAGGGGGACAGGGTGTCTGTTTTCTTGGCTTCCTCATGCTGGTCACTGTGGGTTGGCTGCAGTCCTCACCAAGCACAGCCAACCAGGACCCCATGGCAGTGAGCGCTCTGTCCTGGGCCTGACAGTGTCTCCCGCAACCCCTGCTGCTCAGGGAGGTGACGGCACATCGAGCTGACCTGCCACAGGGTCCTGCAGCCATCTCGGAGGGGACTTGACGACAATCCCATCCCTCGCTTCCCCCACGGGGCACGTGCCACATGCCACGCTTCCTCCTGTGCGGCTTTGTGATCCGAGGGACCAGCCTTCAGTAGATTCTCAATGAGCATTTTTGAATTGTGACCATGTATTAGTCTTTAACAAATATAACATATATTTTCTGATTCTTTTCACTGCCTGGCGATACATTTTCTGGAGGCGTGAAATCAAGAGGCCATTTGAGAGGCCCATGTTGGTCCGAGCCCCGAACAGCAAACACGTGCCTTGATTTTTGTGTGCTCAGTGCCTGCTGCACTCGGCATGCCTTACTGAACGAATCGGTGAATGGAGAGGATGTCTAGCTTTCTAGCCTGTTCAAGGGCTGGCAAGTTTGACAAGAGTGAGCAAATTCCCAATTTGCCACCCGTTTCTGTCCCCCGTGGCAAAATGCCTCCTTACCAGGATACGCCCTCCAGCTGCACTTGTGACATCCTGGTGCCGATTTTGTGCAGACACTGTGCTGGGCCTTGGAGCTACAGGGCTCAGAGTCAAGGCTGAACCCCTGAATTAGCCTTCAGGGGAGCAGGGCTTCTGGTTTAGGAAGAGGCCACCAGAGGGCCAAGGACAGTGGGGACAGCAGGGCAGAGGGCGAGGGGGAGCCTCGGGAAGGCGCCCAGGAGGTGATGCTCCGGTGGGGTGTCGAGCGACAGGTGGAGAGGCGAGGCTGGTTAGGATTCGGGGAAGAGGCCCGTGTTCCCACCTGGGGGTGAGACGCTGAGTGGAGGAGAAACCGAGATGCTGTAACGGTATAGTGAGCGTAACGTGAACGGTTTTGTTCTGTTCACAAACTCTCTTTGAGTTTATATTCCCTGTTGTTCCAGTTCTCAGCCCCGTGTGCCATCTCTGATGGGCCCGCGTGGCTGGCAGCGAGGAAGCCGACGGAAGCCGTTTGCACGCACCCCTCGCCGGCACAAGCAAGTTACCCCGCGCCTCCTCTTTAGGGCTCTAACGTTGTCCCTGGGCCCAGAGGTGTTTGGAGAGGATGAAAACTATCCACCCCCAAATGGTACCCAGCCTTTCTCTTTGGCAGGTTGCGCCTGGACTTCTTTAACCAGCTACGAAGGAAGGCAGAAAGAAGTACCTGCCCACAAGAGCACTTCTAAGAGGAAGGGTTAGAAAGAAACAGAGTCCAAGGGCAATGGGACGTTCGCGTCCCTTCACCGGAGGAGCTTCAATCGCGGACAGTACCTTACATGGAACGGAGGAGGGCGTGGAGCTCGGACACGAAGAAAGTGGGGCGTACGGCGGCATTGGGAGCTGGTGGCCTGCAAGGACACGGGACAGGAAAGTACCCGTAGGCTCTGCTGACGATAGGGGCTCTCAGAACGGCCGCTGCGTTTTCGGTTCTGTGGAGGATTACAGGTACACGGTTCTCAGCCACTTCCAGAAAGAGTTCACATTATCTGACGATGAGATTTTATAAAATTACTCAGTTAGAATGCCTTTTTTTAAAAAAGAGATTAATATCCACTTAGTGTCAGGGAAAGCTAATTGTAACAAGAACCCAGGATAAAATGGAGTCTGGGTTTTACCTTTGAGTTTCCTAGAAGCCACAGCAAAAAGATAAAATAGGGATCATTACAGTTCATAAAAGCAGGGGGTTTTGTCAGAAGTCTTTTCTCCTCCCCCCCACCGTGTTGGAGTCTCTCCTCTGCTTGTGTGCGGCCTGTGATGTTTACAGCAACCTTAGAAATCGTCCAGTCCTGCTCCCTTATTTTGCAGGTGTGCAGGTGGAGACCGAGAGGGGAAAGGGATGTGCCCGAGAGCAGAGGTGTCACAGGTGGGATTTCTCTTGTCACTAGACCCAGTGTCAGCGTGATGTCCCAACCTGTCTTCTTATCCCACGTGACCGTAGTCAGATGAAAAAACTTGAGTCCTGTTTCGTCTTCTCTCTGCAGCTGCAGTCCCTCTGGAGGGACTCAGACTTCGGGGTGGACGTGAGGCAGGGCTCATCGGCAGGTCTCGTCTTTGGCAGTGACATCCGTGGGCCCACAGTGGCATGGTGATTCAAGTCCCCTGTGGGCTCCTGACTCTCCCTATGCTCTGAGCCACCCAGGGCTCGTCCAGTGGGGTCTGCACTGGGGCCGGAGCCTCCGCATGGGCCGGGGCCTAGGATGGGGCTGATGTCAGCCATGGTGACGGGAAAGGGCTTAGTGAGCGGCCGAGGCCAGGCAGGTGGGGCAGGGCTGCCCTTCCCCAATATCCTCCCAGAGTGGGCCCTCTGCGGAGTGGCTGGCCTGCCTTCTTGGTGTGGGGGCGTGGCCCCTTCCGCAGTGGCACTGAAGTACAACGTGGAGCCCTCCTGCCCTTCCTCCGCCCTCGGCTGCCCCCCGGCTCCCCGCCCCTGCGCTGCAAGAACAGCCCCGGCCCCCTCCTCCGGGCCGCCCTCTCCCCGGGCGGCTGACGGCCACTCTGGAGGCACTTTGTCCTGAAGATCGCTGGCAAAAGAGACATAACTTGAGCTTTCCAAAGGGTCAGGGTCTGCTTTAGGGACACCTTCAAACTCAGAGCCTTTCTCTAAGGCTGGGCGGTCACGGGGTGAGGATGGGGGCTCTTGCTGGGAAGACAGGGGCTTCCTCTGCACACTGTGGTGTTGACCGAGCCCCCAGGAGCAGCCAGGACTGTCGTCTCCAAAGGCTGCGTTGATCTTGGACACGTTTCCTGTTTTTAGGGCAAGTTTCACCAACAGCCAGTGGTGGTGACTGAGGAAAGAGTCCTCCCCAGCAACGTGGCTCCCCGGCCCGGCCTCCAGAGCACCCGGCTGTGGGCCAGGGGGCGTCCCCAGAGGTGTCGGCTCGTAACCTTCCCCTTGGCACGAGACCGAGCTCTCGGCTCTCCCCCCTGCCAGAGCCTCGGCCCGGGGAGAAGATTCTCTCTCTGCCGTGTCGCCCCCTGCAGTGCCGCAGGATGTCCGCACGAGGCCCTGGCGGATGGCCGCGGCTTTTGGGTGCAGCAGGCTGTAATGGACGACCAGCGACACGCTGCCTGAGAGAGAGAACGAAAAAAGCGCAAGGTTATGTTCTGTGACGTCCTGTGTCCTCCCCGTGGTTTGCAGACTTGCAGGCTCTGAGCCTTTTGAGTAGAACAACATACTTTGGGATCCAAATTAGGCCTCTTGTTGGACACTCAGAACTGGATATCTGGGGAGAATTTAATTAGGCTCCAGCTTCTATAAACTGCAAACCTTTCTAAACTTAAACAGGTGATAAGGAAGCTTGGATCCCGTTGGTTCTACACCTTCTTCCTTGAGGGCAGCTCCAATCGGGCGCTCTAGATGTGTTTGCATGTGAGTGTGCATGTGCATGCGTGCGTGTGTCCATGCGTGTGTGCACGCGTGCGTGTGCACATGCGTGTGCGTGGGATGTGTGGTAGAAATGTTAATTCTGCTTTCAAGCAGCTGAATCAAACACTCCGAGTTCAACCGTCACCACGCTGGCTGACGGGCTCCAAAGCCGGGGTGGGGGAGGAGGTAAGAAATGGCCTCGAAAACAAGCAAGACCCACGCAGAGGTTAATCGTTCTCATCGAAAACCCCGTATCAAGGAATTTCCATGAACAACAACAACACCACTTCCTTTGTGCATAAACATCTTAATCACATTGTCGTCCGTGTATTCTGATCAGGAGTGTTGACTGCTGCAGTGATTTCTTTAGCAGAGCATTCCAGTAAGCCTCCCACGTTATTTCCAGTTTCCTGTTGTACTGGAGAAAGCGCCTGGTTTCAGGGTGCTCATTCTAAGCGGCACAAAACCTGAAACAATGTCTGCGGGGGCCGGAGACCGCGGCGGGACGGTGCTGGAAGGACCCAGAAGGACGACCTCCGCGGCTCCGCTCGGGTGTCGGGGGCCGGGGGGGGGGCGGCGAGGCCTGGAAGGCGCCTGGCTGGGCTCGAGCCAGCAAACGGAGACCGAACTCCTGTGTGTTCAGTGCTGCCTCTGCAACAGGCCCGGCTCAAACAACTTCTGCAGTTTTGAATTCTCACAACTGCCCACTGAGGGACCTGGTGTCGCCCTTCTTTGACAACGAGCCGCCCCAGGCCAGGAAAGATGAACCAAGGCTCCCAGCACAGACGCCCAGGCACATGTGTTCGGTGGAAAGACGTCCCCAGAGCCCTGTCCTTTGCAGGTTATTGGTCGTAGCCCCAGGCTGGCATGCAGTTGGTGCTCAATAAGGGCAGGAGGTCCTTGGACTATAATTGGTGTGTGATCTGCTGAGGATCCCCAGGCCCACCTGAGGGCCAGCGCGCACCGGGAGAGGCTGGCTCTAGCCTGCCCCCCACCCAGCTGCCAGGGCGCCCCATCACCACCCTCCTGCGAGCCGCGGGTCATGCTGAGAGTGACAACTCTGCGCTGGAGCGAAACTGCGGGGGAAACCAGCGTGGCGGCTCCCAGGAGTGTGCCACCTCGTAGGAATGGTGTCGGGCATCGCATGAGACGTGCAGGGCTGGCCCGGACGGTCCCAGCACAGGCCTGCGGAGGGAGGTGGCGTGGACCCCGCCGTGCTGGGAGAGCGGCTGGCTTCAGCGCCTTTTATTTTTATGTCTCAAGTGCAGGAGAGGAAGGCTCTGCTGAGCCCACACGGACCCGGGAAGCAAGGCCAGCACCGTGGGCATAGCACGGACCTCGGTGCCACCCACTCGTAACACGTGGCGGTCACCTCGAGCTGCCGGGCGCGTGCTGATGCCCGCGTCAGAGCTGGGTTTGAATCCCAGCTCTGCCACCTACAAACCATCTGGTCTTTTGCAGACTTAACCTCCTCCGTGTCTCACCGTCCTCAACTCTGAATTGGGGATATGACAGGGCCCACTGCCCAGGTGCGTGTGGACGTGTAGAGCGGGTGCCGTGACAGGAAGATGCGGGAGCTCCCTGAGGCTCGCGGGAGTGGGAAGTCATGTCCTCGACCCTGCAGGGAGCTCCAGGGAGCGAGCCCCGCCCCCGCGCACCAGACATTTCGGGTAGAAGGGGACAGCCCAGCTTGAGGTTCCGAGCACAGCCGAGCAAGGCAGCCGCGGCAGAGCTCAGTGGCTCGTGCCTGGTGGGGACGGCCTCGCCACCCACCGCGCACCGAGCTCCGTCCCTCGATCTCCAGCCCACCCGTCTGAGTTCAGTTTCCTGAGTGACGAAATACACTGGGGACAGCGACACGGAGAAGAAGGCAACACCGGGTCTTACCAATGAGGAAGCCAGACAAGACGCCCGCTATGGTGCACAGGCTGGTCCACGATGCCCCCTGGACAAAGTCTGTGGCCAACAGCAGAAGGATGACATTCTCCAGCAGCATCACCTGTGGGACAGAGGGGAGTCACCACACCTGGACAGGTGCACGCGGCCACAGGGAGCTCCCTGACCTGTGAGTCCGAGGCTGTCCCCCTCTGTCCTTGGAGGTCACTGGGGCGCCCAGCCTGGCGGGGCCCTCCCAGAAGAGGGCCATGGTCCCAGTGAGACCGTCTCTGGCAAAGAGAGTCTCTCTGTTCACAGTTCATTAAACTGTCTGCAGAATCACAAATGCCCAGGACATGTAAGGTCCCTGCTCAAAGGTGGCAGCTCCCTTTGGCCAGCCAGGCTGGGCTGGGAGAGGACACCTTAGTTTCTACTTTATCTACTTCATCCCTCCTTGTGCTAACTGCCGGCACGTGTTAGTGTTATAACACAACCATTAAAAGTCTCTGCAGAGCTCATGGTGCCACTGAACGCCAGCAAGCTGGAGTCACAAACTTTCACAACAACTTCAGGATTTGTTTTGCCTTCAAGTATTTGCCTCTCTGAAGGCAAATCTGCTGTGCGGCCACCAGGTGGCAGCAGGGAGGCGCCACACCCGCGGCTCTTGCAGAGGGCTCTGCACGCCCGCCGGGCTGGCTTATTGCTAATAACTCTGCTTTCCAATGTTTAAGTATAAAAATATATTTCTTTACTAAAATGAGTGGTGTGGCGGTTGCTCCTGAGCCCAAACGTCTCTCTCTCCTGGCATCGAGCCACATTCTGCCTTATATTTTGGTTATTTGGTACTTATACTTACCAAATACTATGAATTTTTAAAAAAAATGGATAGAAATCTCCTCTGCTGGACTAGAAGCAACCTGAAGACAGGCATTAGGCCGCCTTTGTGCTGCTCACACCGTCTAGGACCATGTCTGGACCTCGGGAATACACACCGAATGAGGACTGAGGTGACCAGCGAGGACACCGGTGTGTGACAAAACTCAGGGGAGCTGTGATGGCGGCAGATGAGCCGATGTAGAGACGACGCCACCAACATGCCACATGCTGCCCGCGGCTGTGTGGCAGCAGCCGGTGTCAGGCTCCCATTCTCAAAGCCCGTCATCGTCATCTGTGTTCAAGGCCGTAATTCCTTTTAGAATTTTCTAAAGCTAGGCTATTCTTTCTTCTCTAGGCATGCACGCGCACGCACACGCACACGCACACACACTACATGCTACGTATGCCGTGAAAGTCAGGATTAAAGAGAACTGCCATTGCCACTTGCCAGGTAGAA